>NC_037092.1:76803323-77120823 GCF_002994745.2 Rosa chinensis | reverse complement strand
TGCGCTGGTCTGTAAGGTGGTAACCCCACGCGTGTTTCGGCGTCGGTATTTTAGTGACCTGTTTACCAGGTTATGGGGAGGTGGTCGTGGGGTGTTCATAAGCGATGTGGAGGATGATCGATTCCTAGCCCGGTTCTTATGTGAAGATGATCTCATGAATGTGCTTCATCGTGAGCCATGGGACTTTGATAAATAGCTAGTAGTGATGGGTCGATTATCTGAGACAGGTGCGATTACTATGGTGGACCTCTCTACGGCTATTTTTTGGGTGCAAATACATAGGGTTCCCCTACGATATCACACTCGGGAGGTCGCCAAGGATGTTGGAGGTATGGTGGGCACTGTTCTGGATGTAAAAACTGAAGAGGATGGGAACTGTATCAGGCGTTTTCTTCGAGTTAGGGTTAAGATGGAGATTGGTATTGCCCTGTTTCGAAGGACCTTTGTTGATTTCCTTGATGAAGGGGAGAAACTGGTGACGTTTAGGTATGAAAGATTGCCAGAGTTTTGCCAAGAATGTGGGCTGATTGGCCATCCTACTCGGGTGTGTGATGATAAGTTAAAGATTGTTGGTAAAGCAGATGATGATCGTCCCTTTCCTTCCTCTTTGAGAGCCGAATGGGACTTGCAAGGAAATCGGATGGGAACCAGAGTGGGAAGACATGGTGGGGGAGAAGCTAGTGATGGGGGTAGTGGCCCTGATTCATGGGTTCATACACAATACAGGGGAGAAATTGGAAGCAGTGAGAGAGAACTTTTGATTGAGAATCCTCCTTTTTGTTTGGAAGGTCCTTTACAGGATACTGCTTCTTCACCTGTGAAAACAAATAGGTGTAGGGAATTGATGAACATCAATGATGGTGAAAATTTGTGGGAGGTCAGAAGGAGGTGGGCCGTTATGGGAAAGCTCAGGGGGAGAAGGGTGTAACTGGGGCTACGTAGGAAAGGGCAGTTAATGTACTTGGTGGAGAGGTGGTCCCTGTAGCTGGAAAGGTGAAAGGAGAGTTGGGGTGGAGATGTTCGAGGGAGCAGGCCTCCGCTGATGCTTTGAGAAGATTGGAGACATTATTTCAAAATTCCTTTTAGGAGACCAGGATTGATTTTGAACCTTTTAAGTTGGAGAATATTGATGGGGTGAATTTGGGGCCTAGTCCCATGGATGGTTTAAGGCCGAGCCCTTGTTTGTTCGAGTTCAAGATGGGAAGTAAGCAGAGTATTTTCAAATCACCCATTAAGGAGCACCCTAGGAAGAACTTGAAGGTGGCAGCGAGGAGGAAATTGAAACTGGTTATGGAGGAGGATAAGACTGCAATAGTTTAGGAGAATGGGAAGAGAAATAAAGAGGAGGATTTTTTCTCCCAAGATAATGTTGCGACAAAGAAGTTGTTACTTGTTTAGAGTACTTCTGAAGTGGTGGGAGCAGCGGGGCTACCCTACCATGAACAATGAGGCTGTTATGTTGGAACGTCCGGGGAATTTGCAGGGCCCGGACGTTCCGTGATTTGAAGGACTTCCTGTTTGTCCATAAGCCGGATTTAATTTTCCTCATTGAGACGAAGATGACTGAGGCTCAAATGGGAAAGTTGAAAAATCGTTTGCGGATGGATGGGTCCTCTGTGAAGGAAGGAATGAAGATAATGGAGGTGCCCGTGGAGGTCTGTGTTTGTTTTGGAATAATAAAGTGTCTGTCAGTTATATTTCTTCTAGTTTTTATTTTATTAATGCAATGGTGACTTGGGAGGATCAGAAGAAATGTCGTTTTACTGGGTTTTATGGGCATTCGGAGACTTCTCAGAGGCACTTGTCTTGAGATTTATTGCGATCTTTGAGAGGGGATTGCTCGGAACCTTGGTTGTGTTGTGGGGATTTCAATGAGATATTGGATTCTAATGAGAAGACAGGGGCTGTGAGGAGGTCTCAACGTCAAATTGATGGCTTTCAACACGTGGTGGAGGACTGTGAGCTCTGTGAGTTTGCTTTTACTGGATTTCAGTATACTTGGGATAATAGAAGGGAGGGGGATGCAAATGTAAAAGAGCGGTTAGATCATGGTTTTGGTAACCTAGCTCTAATTTAACAATGGGGTGGTATTTCTTGTCAACACCTAGTATCAATGTCTTCTGACCACTGTCCTTTGTTATTTGAAAATGATCCGCCGATATCTAGTGGAGGAAATTGGAGAATGAAGAGAAGATTTTTGTTTGAAGATATGTGGTGAACTCATGAAGGGTATAGGGGAGTGGTAGAGCGGCAATGGTTGTCTGGAGTGAATTCTGTTCCGCGAAGATTAGAACAGGTTGCAGATGGATTAAAGAGATGGAATCAAGAAACTTTTGGTTCAGTTCAAAAGAAGGTGGTCTCTTTGCATGGGGAGCTTGATGCCTTGCAACGACAACCTCCTACTACTGATATGATATGTAAAAGAAAAGAAGTTAAAAGTTTGCTTGATGGGGTTTTGGAGAGGGAGGAACTGATGTGGAAGCAACGAGCTCGAGCTTCTTGGTTCAAATGTGGGGATAGAAACACTCAGTTTTTTCATCAAACGGCAAAGCAAAGAGGGAGGATAAATCGAATTAGTGGCATTTGGGAGAAGACAATCATTGGAGGACTAATGTGCATGAAATTGGTAATGTTTCTGTCTCTTACTTTCGTAATCTTTTCACTTCCAGAGAGGGCTCTGTGGATGAGATGATTTTTAGTGCTGTTACTAGTAGAGTGGATGCACAATCAAAGGAGAGTCTTGATCGAGTGTATAGTAGGGAGGAGATTGAGCTGGTTTTGAAGGGCATGAATCCAACAAAATCTTCGGGACCAGATGGTATGCTGGCAAGATTTTTTCAACGATTCTGGAATATTGTTGGTAATGATGTGGTGGACGCGTGTCTGAGTTTTCTTAATGGAGATGGTTATGTTGCTGAATTCAATCATTCACTTATTGCTTTAATACCAAAGGTACAAAATCCAAAGAAAGTTAGGAGTATCGACCGATTAGCTTGTGTAATATGGTGTATAAGCTAATTTTGAAGGTTCTTGCTAATAGATTGAAGTCTGTCTTACCAGAAGTAATTGCTGAGAATCAAAGTGCTTTAATGTCTCAACAGCTCATACATGATAATGTCATTGCAGCTTTTGAAATTATTCATTGTTTGAAGCGAAGGGGGAAAGATAGTAGTCAAAAGATTGCTCTTAAATTGGATATGGCAAAGGCCTATGATCGAGTTAAATGGAGTTTTTTGCAGCATATGATGGAGGTTATGGGGTTTCCTAACAAATTTATTTTCCTTATTATGGAATGTGTGAAATCAGTGACTTATTCAATTCTGCTGTAAGGAGCTCCTTTTGGTACAATAAATCCCTCGCGTGGTTTGAGACAAGGGGATCCCATCTCCCCGTATCTTTTCTTGCTTGTTGCGGAGGAAAGCTGAATGGGAGCAGCAAATTCATGGTGTTGCTATAGCCATGGTGTTGCTATAGCTAGAGGTGCATGCATCTTCGGTCTCTCATTTGTTTTATGCAGATGACAGTCTCTTATTTTGTGATGCTACAGTAAAAAATTGTTTGGCTTTAAAGAATATCTTCTCTCTCTATGAAGCGGCCTCAGGGCAAAAGATTAACAGAGATAAGTCGGCAATTTGTTTCAGTCCGAAGACTCTAATTGTTGTAGGAGAATAGAATTGTGTGTTATCATTGATAATAGGAGCCCTTTAAATAGGGAGTTACAAGGTACCCAAAAGGTAATAGAATCCGATTACAATTGAATACCTAAAACACATTCCTATTACAACTCTAAACCCTAGTTTGTAGAGGCACACATTATGTCGATATCCTTCAACACTCCCCCTTGTGCCGCTCAAACTTGGTGATGACGCTTTGATTGTTGCCTCGTTAAAAACCTTGCCAGGTAACAAAAACCCTGTGGGACAAAAATAACCCTAGTCGAAGGACAAAAAGAGCACAACACGTCCTTCACTCTTCGAGATCGAACATGTAGACATCATGCCTCCCCCTGATGTCAATATCTTCCCCTGATTGCTACAATCATGGGAGTTCGGATAACTTTCTCAATCCGATGCTCTTCACATGTTTCTCGAAGGTGGATTTTGGTAACGACTTAGTAAATAAGTCCGCTACATTATCCTCTGATCGGATTTGGTTCATTTCAATATTTAGAAATGCTTGTTGTCATTTCGATAGAGGGGAGGAGGAGCACGGAAGGTGGCATTTTGCCTTGTGGGGTCCGATCCCACACTTCCGTCATCTCTTTTCTCTGTAGAGATAGAACAAGCCCATATCAATCGTACCTCTCAAATATTGAAAGATTGTCTTTATACCAATCTAATGGTGTTGCGTTGGCGCGGGGCTATGTCTAGCCAACAAGTTCATAATAATTGAGGTGTCCGGTCTTGTGTTGTGCTAAGTACAATAATGCGCCTATTGTACATAAGTAAGCACTTTCGCTATTAACACGTCTTCGTCATCATCCCTGGGACGAAACGGATCCCTTTTTGGGCCAAGACTACGGACGACCATGGTGCATCTTTGACTTTATCAAAATGTCTCTTGACACGGTATACAAGTTCTGAATTTAGACAAAACCGTGTTCTCCCAAGGTCCTTCCTCTCAAACTCGGATTTCAGGTGTTCAGCGGTTTCCCTTAACTTTCAAGGGTTCCAATTATGTTTATCAACATAAACCGCGTCAATTGCAAATCCGGAACTTGTCATGGAAACGCGTGGGCATAGTTCACCATATCCCTTCCCAATCAAGTAGTCATTTTAGTGAGCATTTCAACCTCGTTGCAAATGCGCTTCGTGGTCTAGAGCCACTTGACTTGGGTAAATGAAGTCCACAAGAACCTTCATTATGGTCCGTATCTAGACCCCCATAAAGATACGTAGTGACCACATTCGTAAGCTGCATGTTCAGTTATTTGGAAACTACCAAACTGACAAGGTAGTGGAGTGCAATGACATCCATTACGAGAGAATATGTCTTCTCATAGTCGATTCCAGGGCGTTGTGAGAAACCTTGCGCCATAAGGTGAGATTGCCATCTCTTTTCCTCATCACGCTATCTAACGAAGACCTGTTAACGTCAATGGGTTTTATGTTAGGAGGTGTTGGCATCTCAGGCCCGAAATCCTTCCTCTTCGTTAGTGAATCCAATTCAACCTGGATTGCATCTTTCCATTTAGGCCAATTTTCTCTACGTTGGCATTCTTCAACGGAGTAAGGTTCGATGTCATTGGTCTCAATAATTCCACGTCCTCATGTACACTAGTGTAGTTCGTAGAGATCTCTATATTTTCAGGAATTGGTTCTAACATTGAGGAGTCCCCCAACGATGTCTCTTGGACATAACCACAATCCAAAATATTCTCATGAGACGGATTTTGAGTATCAATGATCAATGGATCAAGTTGTGCCAAACTCGCTCTCTTCTTAGGGCGAGAATCCATCGAACCTATGGGTCTCCTACTCTCTCTAGCGGAACCCATGGCCTATGACGCCATTATGCCACCTTTGTGGCGTCACCATTCTACCATCCATGGTAGTGGTGCAGTACCCATCTTCTCTGGGTGGCACCATGTCCTCTTGTGGGGACATCAATCATTGCCAGGCATCTTTGCAGCAGGTATATGTGATCTCATCACTTTTAGGGGATCAAGATGAGACATAGTGGGGACAGACCACGACAATTCCTGTCGTTTCTGTTGAACATTGATGTTCTAATCTCCCCCTAACGACGGGAAGACTGTCTCATCAAAGTGACAATTCACAAATCCAGCGAAATAGAGATCGCCTGTCAAGGATTCTACATAGCGGACTTATAGTTGGAGACTCATGTCCAACAAATATATATGCATTCGTTGCAATGACTCATGTTGATGCGCTGTGGCGACGCAATTGGCACGTGAACCGCACACTCAAATATGCATAAATACGAGATATTAAACTCGAACCCAGTCACTAGCTGTAACTCAAATAAAAGTTGAGTGGCTGCTATGAGTCGTAGACGAATTAGCATAGCTGCATGCGTTATTGCATAACCCAAGCGGAAATATTGGTGCGCATTACCAATGTCCGGGCTACCATCGTAGTCGTTTAAGGGTGGCTTTTCCGCGAGACCAATTGGGTGTGTACATGGGAATATGATACTTGATATCAATACCCAATGAAATGCAATAGTCATCGAAAACTGTCGATGTAAACTCTCTAGCATTATCAAGTCAAATTGACTTAGTGGGATGATCTGGGTAGTGAGCCCGTAGCCATATGTTATGTGCTAGGAGTGTAGTATGAGCAGCATTACGAGTGGATAATGGCACAACACGTGACCAGCGTGTTTGCGTATCAACCAACACCATAAAACATCTATATCAGCTTGGTCATAGTCACTGTCCACATACAAGTCAGAACCATATGAGGATGACCCACTATCATCTACCTGCTCATACACCTTTGCCTTGTTGTTTCTAGTTCTGTACCTTAGCTCCTTTGTTTGTTTGCCCTTCTTCTTGGCAGCAAGATTACCTTTCTTCCCCTTGGCCTGAGTCTCAGGTGCAACCTTCTTACCCTTCTCTACCTCACTGAACCTCTTCTTCTTGCCTTTGTTGCTATCCCCTCCTCTTGAACCCTTCTTAGATCAAGCAGTCTCTTCAGTTGGTTCAGATTCCTTGACCCATTCTTCAACTTCAACCCTTGCTTCATTAACTTCAGGGTATGGGTCAATTGGTTTAGCTACTTCTTTAACCCTTGCTTCAGAAACTTCAGCTTCTTCAACAATTGGGACAACTTCTTCTTGTATTGGGTCCAATTGCCCTGTTGGTGTTGGTGTTGTAGCCTGCTGAACAATTGCAGCCTGTTGAACAGTTGTTTTTGCTTCCACAGCCCCTTGAACTGGCTCTCATTCTTTTGTACTTTCTGCAGCCTTGTCTTCAGGCCTTCCCTTCGGCCTCTTAACAGAGTGTTTTTCTCGAGAGTGAGCAATAAACCTATTGTAAAAGCCATTAAATACCCCTGGAGAACCATCCACATAGCCCCTATTACTATTCTTCCCTTGCCTTAGCTCACTTTGGATTCCCCCACCTTGTGAAGCAAACGGAACCAGGTCACTAGGACCAATAAAGCTATAGCGTCATAATATATATATATATAGGCCCGTTCCAAAGCGGAAGTTCGCACTTTGCTAAAGTGCGGACGGCGACGCAGCAGCGGCATTCCAGGCGGCGACGGCGGCTCTGGGCTTGGCGGACTGAAGCCGGAGGCATTACGGACGGTTCTGGGCAGCCTACGAGGTCAGAGTTGCAGGTTTCTGGGCAGCGCTGCAACCACGTCGCCAGCGACTCCACTGACTGCAGACCTGTCCGTCTGACCCCTGGCATTCGTCCGACAAGCCCCGCCTCTCCGTCGCCCCCGACCCGAGCTGCAGCGTCGACGTCAGCACTTTAACAATAGTGCTGCGGACGTCCTCTTTGGAACCGCTACATATATATATATATGTGTGTGTGTGTGTGTGTGTGTGTGTGTGTGTGTGTGTGTGTGTGTGTGCGTGTGTGTGTGTGTGTGTGTGTGTGCCCGTTCCAAAGCGGAAGTCCGCACTTCCCTAAAGTGCGGACGGCAACGCAGCGGAGACCTTCCAGGCGGCAACGGCGGCGCGCGGCTTGCATGAGGAAGGCCGGAGGCATCTCGGACTGTTCTGGGCAGCGTTCGAGGTCGGAGGAGGTCGGGGTTGCAGGTTCTGGGCAGCAACCCGACCTGCAACTGCAGGTTTTCTAGGCAGCGCTACAACGACGTCGCTGGTGACTCCACCGACTGCAGATGCTCCACCCAACCCCTGGTGTCCTTCCGGCAACCCCTGCAGCTCCGTCATGCCCCGAGCCAAGCTGCAGCAGCGCCGTCCTGACATTAGCGAAAGTGCGGACATCCTCTTTGGAACAGCTCTGTGTGTACACACACACACACACACACACACACACACACACACACACACACACACACACACACATATATATAATATATATATATATATATATATATATACGGGAAGGTTATGAAGAGGACGTCTGCAACCCAAAAAAAGTGTGGACGTCCCTCCTCCGACATCGGGAAGGTGGCGATCGCTGCGCTACGGGTGCCGAACGCACCCTCTAGACATCCCAGACAACCACGATCAAGTGGCGAAGGCGAAGGTGATCGGAAACTCGGCGGTGTGCAGCGAGCTCGCTGGAAACCATGGAAGCCCAGAAACCTGCAAGCTTGACCTCCTCCGACCTCGATTGCTGCCCAGAAGAGGTTTGGAACACCTTCGGCCAGCCCCGCGCCATCGTCGCCGCCTGAAAGCTCCTGCTGCGTCGACGTCTGCACTTTTTTTGGGTTGCGGACGTCCGCTTCAGATCCTTCCCGTATATATATATATATATATATATATATATATATATATATATATATATATATATAGGCCTCTTCCACTAAGGGATCCCTTTTTTGGTCTTTTATAGGGATATGGCATTAGACTAACTTTTCGATCACATTTTGACATCTCAACCGTTCAGTTTTTAGGTCCTAATGTGTAGCTCATTTCTGCAAATTTTCAGCCAAATCGGTGATCGTTAAGGTATCAAACTAGAATAAATCAATGAACGAACCAAATCTGTCAAACTTGAACCGCTCATACTTATAATCTTAAGTCGCTGTTTTGAATGTCTTAACGATAATCAATTGAGCTGAAAATTTATAGAAGTGATGTACACATTTGGACCTAAAACCTGAACGGTTAAGATGTTAAAATATGATTGAAAAGTTAGTCTAATGTCCTATCCCTAGAAAAGAGCAAAAAAAGGGATATCTCATTAGAAGAGCCCTCTGTGTGTGTGTGTGTGTGTGTAAAGGCCTGCTCACCTAAGTGACAGTTTTTAAGGGACTGTGAGGGACAAGTAAATTTGACGGCTGAAAATAAATGCATAGTTTTAAGGTGTTATAATTTATGCTTTTATATTTAATACATGTGGTTGAGATGCATCTGTCCCTCACAGTCCCTTAAAACTGTCTCTTAGGTGAGCAAATATATATATATATATATATATATATATATATATAGGGCCCTTCCACTAAGGGATCCATTTTTTGGTCTTTTATAGGGATAGGGCATTAGACCAACTTTTCGATCACATTTTGGCATTTCAACAATTCAGTTTTTAGGCCCTAATGTGTAGATCATTTCTGCAAATTTTCAGCCAAATCAGTGACCGTTAAGGTATCAAACTAGAATAAATCAATAAATGAACCAAATCTATCAAACTTGAACCATTCATACTTATAATCTTAAGTCGCCGTTTTAAATGCCTTAACGATAATTAATTTGGCTAAAAATTTGTATAACTGATCTACACATTTGGACTTAAAATCTGAACGGTTAAGATGTTAAAATATGATCGAAAAGTTGGGTCTAATGCCCTATCCCTAGAAAAGACAAAAAAAAAATGGATCTCTCATTAGAAGGGCCCTGTATACACACACACACACACACATGGAGCCGTTCGAGAACAGACGTCCGCAACCTAGAAAAAGTGTGGACGTCCCTCCTCCGGCGTCGATCAAGAGGCGATGGCGGAGCTGCTCGTGCAGGACAGAAGAAGGCCTCAATGCCAAGCCATTCAAAAGCGACTGGACTCATCAATGAAGGGTTCGACGTCCATCCTTGCAGGCATGTTTGCAGCAAATATGTGTGATCTCGTCACTTTAGTGAGGATCGAGATGAGACATAGTGGGGACAGGCCACGACATCCTGTCATTCCTGTTGAACATCCGTGTTCTTATCTCCCCCTATTGATGGGAAGCCTGTCTCATCAAAATGACAATCCGCAAATCTAGCGGTAAGGAGATCACCTTGCAAGGGTATTAAATGGCGGACGATTGTTGGAGTCTCAAATCCAACTTAGTTGCCCATTCGTCTGTTAGGACTAATCATAGTACGCTGTGGCGGCGCAATTGGCACATAAATGACACATTCAAATATGAGTAAGTATGATACTGATACCCAATCACTAGCTGTAACGCAGAGGTAGATTGAGTGGCGGTGGGTCGTAAATGAATTAGCATAGTTGCATGCGATATTGCATTACCCCAAGCAGATATAAGGAGATTTGTGCGCATTATCAATGTCCGGACTACCATCGTAGTCATTTTCGCGAGACCATTTGGGTGTGCACATGGAAATATGATGTCTAACATCAATTCCATTGCAATAACCATCGAAAGTTTTCGATGTAAACTTTCTAATATTGTCAAGTCCAATTGACTGAATAGGATGATCCGGGGAGTGAGCCCGTTGTCATATGATATGTGCTAGGAGTGTAGTATAAGCAGCATTTAAAGGTAGACAATGGCATACCACGTGACCAGCGTGTTTGCGTGTCAACCAACATCATGAAATATTTAAACGTCTGCAGGTTGGTTGAATCAGTCCATAGAATCCTCATGGATTCTATGTAAGAACAAAATGAATATTTTCAGATCATTTTCATAGAACGGTCTCAGTCCTAATTTCCCTAAGGAACGGGCTTTGTAAAAATGATCAAGAGGCCTTAGAAGCAACCAATAAGGATTTTGGTTGGGCCTGAGTTTTTGAAGCGCTATTTGAAGCAAAATTTGTGACTACATCACCCATCATGGCGTTATAACCATGGAAAGTGGCATCTATCACGCCATGGCCATGGGGATTGACATCCATGTCGTCATGGCCATGGGTGAAGCCTTCTATGGCGTTGTCAAGGGGAATGGTGGCGGCCCTAGGCTGGCGGTCACACTTAATCCGGGAATCAATATTTGATTCTTGCTTCATTTCGCTCAAAATAATGGATATTTGTGTGAAGTCTTTAGTAGACGGATCATCATATCATGGCTAGGATGACCTATCATGTCATGATAAAGCCAATATATGTCTAAATCCAAGAGATCTTATCTCACGATTTTATTAGATTTAATATCTCAAATAGTAGTGACATAAAATCCACTAGAGAGACGCATACATTTCTCTAAGATGCATCTTTATACACAATCATTAGATGTATTGCAAAAGAACTCATTTTCATTCTTTATATGCGTTTCTGTATGGAATCCGTTTGCTCAAATGGCTCAATAGGGTTTGATTTTCTCTAAGAGTGTAGAGAGTTCTTGTGACAATAATCAAGGTGCCATTTGGCAAAGGAAACTTGGGCTATTCCATGTCCTTGAACAAATGCTGATGGCCCAGCCATCGTAGTCACAAAGAAATATGCTCATAATCAAAATGGAGTCATAATGAAAAGAACTCAAAATTTTATTCATAAGCCAACAGAGTACATCATTGCTTCTTAACCATTAAGAGAATCTAATCCAAGTACTAGCTAATGCAAAACAAATGTAGTTGTTTGACTTCTTTTGGTAACTCCAAAATAAATATGACTAGGTGAGTAAAGAGATGTCGATGGAGCAAAGCTCACTTAAGTACCACTTATCTCAAAACCTTTCTAGACATCATACTCATTTTGGATTAGCCTATGTGAAGAAAAACTAAACCAATGACATTTAGTACAAAGTATATGGCAATTG
Organism: Rosa chinensis; assembly: GCF_002994745.2. Taxonomy (NCBI): domain Eukaryota; kingdom Viridiplantae; phylum Streptophyta; class Magnoliopsida; order Rosales; family Rosaceae; genus Rosa; species Rosa chinensis. The sequence continues at coordinate 77,109,232 of NC_037092.1, read as the reverse complement.
CCTATTACATCTCTTGGAAAAATAAAGCCTTAAACAGAATTGGCGATCTATTGATCCCAGCCAGATTTGAAGTCTTCAACCCTTCATTCTAGATCATATTCTTAACCTTCTGGTTCCACATAGTGAGCTCCTCTTGCTTCACAATATACTTTGTAGGCGGTGACAATTTCTTCACGAGCTCTACAAATGTGTGCCCAATGACCGGATACTCCATATCGAGAACATTCATCTCTGTGCTCAAACTCCATTGATTGAGGCACTTTGAAAGAGTCATTTGGATGGCTCTTAGTGTTGGTGGCACCACCAACATGGCCAGGAGCGTTGCCTCCCTCTCTTTTTCCATGTTGACCTATTCGGTTCCGTGTCGGTCTGCATATTTTGGCTGTTACCTTCCTCATTAGAGCGAAAGTATAGACTAGAACTTCCAGAATTGTCCCTAGATTTAGGGTTTCGCTCTTGGCGCCCTCCCTTAGGGGTGCGATTTGGACTCTAGAATATTCTTTGTTCCCACGGGTCTCAAATTATAGTTCTTCACAAGGATGTTGTCATATTTTTCAACAACATTCAGGGCTCTAATGAACTCATGAAACCTTGTGATCTGTCCTGCAGTATCATCGATTCGATAGTTCTTAGCAACCATCAATACAGAGATGGGGAAGGTAAACAGAGTCCTCTCAATCAACATCACATCTGTGATATCTTTTCCACAGAATTCCATTAAGGATTTAATGCGAAGTGCTTCTGAGTTGTAGTCAATAACTGACTTGAAATCATAAAAGCGGAGGCTTTGTCATCTCACTTCTTGTTCAGGAAGCAGGGAGTCGCGGACGTTGCCAAATCTCTCTTCAAGTGAGACCCACAGCCTTCTAGAGTCTTCTCGTTCATATGCTAGCGGACATCACGAACCCACTTGTGATATCCATAACCAGTTATTCCCAATGGAGCAAAGTCCAGTTTGTTTAGGTTACTCATCCTAAAAGAGAATACGAAAAAGGGTTGGTTTCAGAGCGAAAAAAGGCTGCCATGAAAACATATAAAATTTCTGAGCGTAATCGCTCCCAATAAATTATTAATTTCCGAGCGTAATCGCTACTAAGAAATTTAGGGATTTCTGAGCATAATTGCTTCCAAGAAATCTGATTCCAAGAGGAATTGGATTAGATCGAAACAATGATGTGTTTGTGGTCAATCACAACATCTCAACAAACTCTAGTTTGGAGGACTCTACAAGCTCTAAGCTTGGAGTGAGCACGAACCCCAATAGTTCAGCTTTTGGTCTCCCTTATGAAGAAGAAAGGGGGGTAGAAGAAGGGAGGTTGCAAGTCCTCGAGAAAAAGAATAAAAACTTCAAAAACGGGAACTTTTAGTAATTAAAACATACCTCTTAGGATTGGAGAGCATATTCGATCCTCGTTGTAGGATTGCAGATGAGCTTCAGTCCTAGTGTAGGCGAACCGACTGTAGGATTGCAGGTGGTTTCGATCCTTGTTATAGGATTGTAGATTGCTATCAATCCTAGTTGCTGAAACTGGTAGACGAGAGGCGCGCGTGGCTGCTGCTGGCAGGTTGCACTCTAGGCAGGCGCTGTGGGCTTGCGTGGCAGGCGCGGTGTGCTGCTGGCATGCTTGCTGGCTTGGACGTTGGGCTGCAGAGATGTGCTATCGATTCTAAGTAAGGTTTGCAATTGGTTTGCAATCTTGGTCGAGCAGTTGACCAAGCCTGTGCTAGATGGATGTGGTGCTGCAAGGGCAAGAGACTGAACTTGTGCGTTGGCTAGTAGAGGCAGAGGATTATAGTAGGAACAGGCATATGGGTGCATAGGAGAGGTGCACGGCGAATGGCAACGAATGGGAAAAGGATTTTTTGGGTTTTTGGATTCTTGAAACTAGGGTTAGGGTTCGTACTGATAACGTGTGTAAGGAAAACTGAAATTGGGAGAGAATTGAGTCGTGCTTTCATTGATAATAAGGGCCTATTTATATAGAGGATTACAAGCATAGAGATAGAGTTGTACAAGGAAACATAATCGTACATTGATTGGATATCTACCAAGATTCTCCGAGATGTATTTACAATTTTTATTTTCTGAACTTAAGGTATTGAATAAGACTATATTCGCAAAAAAATAAGGCTATATTTGCAATGCACAAAAACGAAAATGGGTAGTGTTGAGTCAGCAAAATAGAAATGTAAACAAACCAACGTGGCAGCTGATTCATAGAACCGCGATTAACAAAAAAATTCATTCGGGACTACATCCAATATGGGGTGTGAATTTTAGACTTAGATCAAATTAACTCTTTTTTGAGGAATTTTCATTACATCTTCTCTCCGATGACCACAAACTTTTAGCTAGCCTTGGCGAATCCGCTCTATGAAAATAAATTAAAACATTGCAATTCGTGATTAAAAGGATAAGAATTTAAGTTTTGTATTTTTGCACAAACTCAACATCACAAATATTCTTCTATTAATCTGGATCATGTCATATTTGGTTGTTCACATATGTAAACTTTGATTGGAATGCGGCTGCAGGCAAAAATACAGAGTAGCTAAAGCCCGCCCCAAATCGCAAAATCCGATACCTTAAAGAAGTTAATTAAGTTATATCAACTTAATCAGTCTGTCAGTATGGATTTCGAGTGCGAAGTCTAGTTAGGTCAATTATCTTATCACAGTCGCCATGTTGGTGAACTGTTACAGATTTTTGTTCCACAACCCGTTGTAATCTTTTCATTATTGATGAAGTTTCTTTTGATAAAAAAAATAAAAAAATAAAAAGAAGTTATATCAACTTTGGAAAAGCCGGACAGTAACACTCGAGGGCACTAACTCTATAAATAATTAAATATGGCTCTACTTGTTCACTGTCTTTCAAACCATCACCAAGCACAGAGTAAACAAATTCGCAGAGTTGTTACAGAAAACTTATAGTTACTACATATAAAGCAATAATGGCTTTGATTCTGTCTAACAACAAGATGAGCATGTTCAATATGGCTTTTGTGCTCTGTGTTTTCCTCATTATCTCCTCCGCCGAGAGCAGAATACTCAGCAGTAAGTAACTACAAGACTAAAGTTTTAACTTGTAATCGCTGATCGATAATCAAAATTTGGTTCTGCATGATTGAGATTTCATTGAGCTAGCCTCTTTAAATGGTGCAGATGGGAATGGCAAGCCAGACTGTACGTGACAGTGTTTATGGGATAAAACCTACAAATCAATGCACTGATATCATGCATGGCGTTCCGCGTTCGGTCTGAGTGCTGATGAATTCTTCGCAATCAACCCTAACCTCAATTGCAATGCTATCTTTGTGGGTCAATGGATTTGTGTCAGTGGATCAGCATAAAGTTAAGTTGCAGCGCTGCAGAAGAGTTGGCATGGATATATCCATCTAAACAAGAAGAAAAATGAGTGTATGAAATCCATGAATAAAGCGAACAATTAAATTACTAGCATTAGTACTCTTTAAGTCTTGCTCCCACTTTATTTTTGGTTTCTTTTACATTAATTGTTCTTGGTTTAGCACTTTAGTGTAATGTAGAGTATGGAATATGGAATTAATAAAATGATTGACAGTAGTTATACTGTATGATTTTTCAAGCTCATGAGTCATGGGGTTGTTGCAAACAACAGTAATACGTAGAGTACAATATAATGATTACATGAAAAATAATGCTTGTATGAGTTGGGTGATTATCACCGTTTTGCGAGGTAAAATGATAACTAGTTTTCTGGAGTATAAATTTGAATGTTTAGATCAAATGGGAACTAATTCATTCAATCACTGAGTTCAATACAGCCATATCATTTAATATACAATTCAATGAATTCATATATTACAAGTCGATCATTCCGGCATTACTACTCGAGGCAAGCATGAAAACTATGATTGCATGCATTATGGCCTCATGGGATAAAACTCAATCAAAAAAAAACTTGGTGGCAAACACATGAGCTACATGATTGCATTCACGGGGTCAGAAACAAACAACGTTACCTCCTATTAATCGTTTGCATACGAGAAGAATTCAATGAATTCATAAGTTACTCCGCCATTAATTCATATCAACCTTAATTATTGAGAATGCTTAGCAAAATCTTAGTCATACGAATCGGCTTCCCCAAAGCAGAATTGGTGAGGTTCAATTGGCTAATGTCTGATTTTTACAGCTCATGTTCATCTTATCAACTAAATTTTAGTAGCGCTAAGAGAATTATTGGATTTAGTGTTAGTGAGAATCGAACTTGGGTGGCTATAAATGCAGCCAAAGCCAAACTAAGGATTCAAATTTCGATTTCGGTACTTCAAATTTAAGGAAATTTCGGAGAAAGTTTCAACTTCAGTGGAAATTTCGGTTAAATATTGTGTTTCATTGTATGAAGCATACAGCATTTGAGACAAAGCAAAAAGGGAATCATGTTGTGGTTGGAGCATTTAACTTTGTAGAAGATAAAAGCAAAAATGTTTTTTTGTTATATTCAATTTGATTGCAAAAAAAAAATCAAAATTTCATATTTTCTTTACGAAAGTATGAAGTAAAAAATTCATTATCAGTGACATACAAAGTTCACAGAGGACAAATTTTCGGTGTGAATTTTTAAATATATTTTATGTGTGTAGATATTTCAAAAATTAAGAATTTTGCGAAAATGTACTGAAATTTTCAGAAAAATTCGGGAAACTCCTGACGGAAATGATATCGCATATGAATTTCATTTTGGTACTTCAAAGTTCAAAATAACAGAAATTTCGATAGTTTCAGAGAAATTTAAAACCTTGAGTCAATCCGAGTTATTGAGTTAATAACCTACCAACACCTTGGGGTTTGAAAAGTGGATTATTGATTAAACTTGATGCTTTATGACCTTTATGTAATCCATTATTTTGATCGATTGCAAATGACATACGTAAATTGATAAAAACAACAATCACTAATTATCATGAAATTACATTATGATAGATGTTTTGAATTCAGGCCTCTCCCTAAAAGTCTCATTCATGTTGATAAGCCATCGTGATCAACTCATCTTCAAATTTTGAACTTCATTTTATCCTCCAATAAATCAGGAGATACCTAACCGTTAACAAAGCCCCGGAACCACGCGGGCTCCTCCCTTAAACCCCCCTTGGTCAATCACAATCGTCCACGTGGTCGTCCATCGACGGTCACAATTCTCCCACCCATCTAGATAAAACCCCTAAACCCTGTTCTCCACCATTGCCAAATTCTTCTTCTTTTCCCTATTGACTCTCTCTGAAACTCTTTACAATGCCTTTGACTATAAGCCCTTCTTCAACATCCATAATCTCCCAAAGACCAAACCTTGGTTTCTTCAAAAACAGGGGCACTGGTCCAGCTTTCATCAAACTCCCAAAGAGCAACAACAATGGCAACGTGGGTAGTGGTGGTTTGGTAATATTCGCCTCAAATGGGGCTAATAATCGACAAGCACTGGAGGTGGTGTTCGAGCCCTTTGAGGAGGTCAAGAAGGAGCTCCTTCTCGTCCCAACTGAGCCTAATGCTTCTCTTGCTCGCCAGAAATACACAGACGAAAGTGTAGCTGCCATTAATGAACAAATCAAGTGGGTTTGTATGATCAACTTCAAGCATGCAACTTTAATTATAGCCTCTTTCATATCTTCACATCTCTGTGCAAAACCTTTTTCTTTTAGGAAAAAAAAAAAGATTTGAGGTTTTATTATGGAGTTTTCATGTTTGATCATCTCTTTCAAAATTTGCAAATTCCACTTCCTTGGACAGATTAGTAATTTTTTATTTTTTATTTTCCAATTTCCTCAGTTATGATATATGTGAATTTATGCCTCTTTAGTTTTGGAATTGTTAAATAGACATGAATTCATTTGCTTAATACTTCTAATTGGTATATATAGTTCTCACCACATTGCACAGTCAAAAATGAATCTTTTGTTCTTTGTACCAGTGTGGAATACAATGTCTCCTATGTGTACCATGCCATGTATGCCTACTTTGACAGAGACAATGTTGCTCTTAAGGGATTTGCCAAGTAATTCGTTGTACCCCCTCAATTTTTTCCTAATTCAATTGATAGATCTAGATGATGAAATTCATTGATCCAGTTCATGACAACAAACAGGTTTTTCAAAGAATCAAGTGCAGAAGAAAGGGGGCATGCTGAAAAACTGATGGAATATCAGGTCTATATTTCATACATTATCTTTCGAAATTCCCGTTAAGTTCAAATTGTTCTGTGTTTAGAACTTTGTATTGGCGCTGGCTAAGTGTTATAGATTTTGATATATAACTATGTTCTCCTGATGACCATATACCAGAGCAAACGTGGAGGAAGAGTTAAGCTACAGTCCATGCTAATGCCCTGCTCAGAGTTTGATCATGCTGAGAAGGGTGATGCGTTGCACGGTAAGTTGCTTAATAATGTTAGAGGGGCAATGCTACTTAGTGATCAAAATTAGAGTAATTTAAATTTAATCATAGATGTTCATGTTAGTATCTGCCACTTGCTGTGACACTCATTTCTCTCTCTTCTAAAGTTCTTGTGTTTGTGATTTTGAATTCAGCAATGGAGCTTGCGCTTGCTTTGGAAAAGCTGAACAATGAGAAACTTCTAAATCTGCACAAAGTAAGTAACTTTTTACTGTGATCCTGTTTATATCTTTGGAATCTGTTGTCACTTTTCTTTTTGTTAAGAAAGGGCATATTCACCCGAAACCAGCTATGGTTTGTCCGCTGATATTCACAGGATGAGACTCAGTGTCAGATACTGTTTTCTTAATGATGTTCTTGATATTTAATTACAGACAGCTAATGAAAACAATGATGTGCATTTAGTGGATTATATTGAAAGTGAATACTTGAATGAACAGGTAAGCAACTTCTCATGTTTTGTTCTTTCTCTTGTTGGTTAAGTTTTATAACATTTCGGTAAGCGGCATTTCTGTTCTTTCCTCATTTAGGTCGAATCTATAAGGAAAATCTCTGAATATGTAGCTCAATTGAGAAGGATTGGTCCAGGACATGGTAATGGCTCACACACATATTTCAAAAATAATTAGAAATATGCAACTAATTTTGATTAACTCTAAGGGGTTTCGTCATTGGATTTTGCAGGTGTTTGGCACTTTGATCAGATGCTCCTTAATGACACAGCCGGGGTCGCTGCCTGATAAACAGCCAGAGATTCTTTCTTTATGCCGAATGCTCTTTTGTTTTTTAGGTCTTTGAAGAATGCTAATCCTAGTGGTAGGGTTCAATTCTTAGGTTTTCGAAAAATACTACTATTGGCAGAGTTCAAACATGGAGCTAGACATTCATGGTTTATGATTAATTTTGGTTTTGGTTAAATGTGTTATTAAACAAGTAGAGTTGTTTGGCCGGAAGCTTTTCTTTCTTTTAAATAAATCTTTACATCTTCCAAATTGCTGTAAATTCCACCACAAAAGAAAACAAAACCTACGAGTGAAGTTTTTTTCTTTTTGATGACACCAACGAGTGAGGTTGCCAAGCAACATCTTATGTTCTTTGGGTTATCCAAGGGATTCCCATGATGGTAATCAGAAAGGAGACAAATTAAACCTAACAAGTATAGTGACACTTGCAGAACTGTATATTCAGGCAAAGTCAGGATTGGGATAATTGAGTTTTTGAAATGCAATGAAGAAACACAGATGCATAGAAAGACATCCAGTTGCACCTCCGTTTCTAAAGCACTCTGAATTTCACAGGGCAAAAGTGATAAAACTAATGTCAGTTTAACAGGAAGCTATGATTCATTAACTTAAAGAGAATTAACTGAAATTACTGGTTACGAAGATATTTGTATAATTTAAAGACAAGGCAATTAAAAATGATTCAATACACGTCTCGTTCAAGCACAAAACATAATAAAATCCAAGTCAGTATTCCAACTTAAAAAGTAATCCATAAAGCAGGACAGCAAAATCAAAATGAAATTCTGAGCATAGGCTGACAACAGACCAACTTCTTAACTGATTCAAACTAAGTACTGTCTAAAATATAGGAACAATAGTTGCCACCATATTGTTTAAGCAGTAGCAGTTTGGAGTGCTGCTTGTCGCTTCCTTGCCTCCTCAATGATGGAGAGCTTGATACCCTTGCCCTTGGGAAGTGACACCCAAGGCTTTGTACCCTTGCCAATGGTGAACACATTGCCAAGACGGGTGGCAAACTCATGACCTGCGGCATCCTGAACGTGGATGGTCTCAAAGCTTCCCTTATGCTTTTCCCTGTTCTTGATGACTCCAACACGTCCCCTATTCCTTCCACCAGTCACCATGACAACATTCCCAACATCAAACTTAATGAAGTCAATAATCTTGTTGGTCTCTAAGTCCAGCTTGATAGTATCATTGGCCTTAATAAGTGGGTCTGGGTAGCGAATAGTTCTCCCATCATAAGTGTTAATATAGGGGATGTTCTTCTGCCCAAACTGCACTGAGCGAACCTTGCAGAGCTTGAACTGCACATGAAATTTATAACACTAAGTAATCAAAAATCTAACCAAGAGTAGACAGAAAAACGACACAAAACAAATACTCTATGCCACCGACAGAATTAAGAAACCAGACTCCAGAAATTGTTACTTCTGCGTAAATGAAACAGGTATACGACTTATAGCCTAAACTTTAGGAATAAAACAAATTATAAACCTAGTGTAACTAACCATGCATTCAATGTGTAATTCTATTAAAAGTTGTAAACTATAGCACCACATTTCATGTTATCAACACTACAAATCAACTGTCAAATAAGTACATCTCTCAAATTATGTTGTAACATGAACCAAATACAGAATCATTCAATTATTCAAGGTTAAAACATAATTGCATTTCCACAAAAACCAAACAGAGAGAAATAAGCTAAAAAAAAACCTACCTTTGCCTCCTCATCCCTGATTGAATGGAGACGGAAACGACCCTTGGTGTCGTAGAGCAGCCGGAAGTTCTCATTGGTTTTTGGGATGGAAACAACATCTGAAAATACACAAAATATACCAACTTTCAGTCCCTTTCTAATCAAACACATTGATAACTCAAATCCTAGACCTACTTTAACAGAACCCAACTTGTTTTTCATTGCAATACTCTACAACTTGCACAAATGGTGAAGACTTAAAGATTAAAGTGCACATACCCATGAAGCCAGCAGGGTAGGTCTTATCAGTCCTGACCTTTCCATCAACCAAAACATGACGTTGCATGAGAATAGCAATGACCTCACGGTATGTGAGAGCATACTTCAACCTGTTCCTCAGAATGATGATCAGGGGAAGGCACTCCCTCGATTTGTGTGGCCCAGATGATGGTTTGGGAGCCTAACCACAAATTTTGAAGCACACCCATATTATATTACAACAAACCCAAATTATATTACAACAAACCCAAATCAAAATGATGCCAAAGATTCTAGCTTTGTGAAAATTTAATGTTCATTTGGGAATTAGGGTTTTACTTACAAAAGCACCACCAAGCTTGTCGAGCATCCAATGCTTTGGGGCATTGAGCCTCTTCAGATGCTTCTTCAAACCTCTCGCCTGCAATCACATAAACCCACAGTTATATATAGAAGATAGATCTCGATGTAAACACAGAGAGAGAGAGAGAGAGAGAGAGAGAGAGAAAGAGGGTACCATGTTTGCAGAGGAAGATGGAGAAACCCTAGATTAGGAGAGGTGAGCCGAGCGAAGAGACAGAGGGAAGAAACGGCGGAGAGGCAAAGATTTATATGGGGAGTGAAATAGAGAGAGGGTTTTAGGGTTGGGGAAGTGGAGAGGGGTGATTGACTGCGGTCAGGTACATAGTGGGCTGGACTGTAGAGGGGTCTCATTGGATGTGGAGGACAGATGGGACTGTGGGAGTGGCTGGTAGCTTAATGTTTGGCCAATTAATTTATCCTATGCAATTTTTGTATTATTTTCATAAGTCTCCTAAATGCGCTTATAAAAAATAAAAAAATATATATATTTCTCCTTCGATACATGAGAAAGAACAATGGAAACAAATTAGAAGGTAAGTCCCTAGAGCAACCCCTGTCTAACTGATCAAATCTAGCAGCAGATAAAGGGAGAGAAAATGCCCATATAGCTAAATTGAGATCACGACAAGTTTGCAATTGCATCGGTTAAAGAGTTTGCTTATTTGAAAACGTGTTTGAAAGTAATAGTTTAAATTTTGAAATTATTTAGTCAATCAGAGAATGTCTCGAACAAGATATATATCCTCTAAGGCATTTGAACAACTCATTTAATGTTGTCGATTAATAATTTGAGTCACTTTCAAGTTGAATACTAGAGAAACCGTGAACCAAAACTTGTTTGATGCCCTCTCAAAGAGCCAAATTTTCAACCACCAAAACGGAGGTTTTGCCCACATTCTTTGCATAAGATACCAATGAGTTGCCATTATTATCTCTAATTACAAAACCAACAACAGTGATTGATTTTGTCACACTGAAACATCATAGTTAATTTTCACTACATTAGCATCATGAGATATCCATGTAATAAAGAAAGAGGTTTTGTACCCCTGAACACAGTTTTGGGGAGAGCTATTGGAAGGATGACCTTGGGGATTAGTCCCATAATAATGATCGATCAGATCACTTTTACGAACGAAATTGAATCCAATAATATTAACAGAATTGGTACTACAAATTCTCTTATATGTTTCCCTCTTCTCTTCTTGCACATTTGGTCAAGATATAGACTTAAAAGCAACGATGGGTGTAGGGTTATCGTCGAGCGACCAATATGGATGGCTTAATATGATTGCACACATGTAACACTGCCACTTTTTATAGGTGCGACAATACCAGACTAACGCACATTTTTAGTCAAGTGATGGACTGATGATAGTTACACACATCTTTTACTTAACCGACACTCAACAATAGTTTTGACATTGAAAAATTAAAAACTAACAAGAATTAACCAGTCGACTTTGATCATGTCCAACAATATTAGGGACAATTGTAATCCAAAGGTCAATTATCGAACCTCATGAGCTTGTTGTTCAAGTTAATGAAGTTATTCAATGAGCATATTGTGGGTTGGCATTGTGAGACGGAGTTTACTAATAAAAATAAATCCAATATAAACCAAAAAATAAAAATAAAAATAAATAAAGCGGGTAAATTGCTTCCCAAGTTCTAAAGCCTCGTCACCAAGGCATAAGTAAAACTTTTCTCTTCAACACGACCAGCTTCAGAGACACATTTCTATGGCGGCGAAGCTACAAAACCCTCTCTTTTAGCTGATCTCCTTCTTCAAATTTCAATGCTCTTGACCCTCACACCATCAAAACATTATATGGGCTACTGTTGATTTCGGCTTTGAATACAAACTACAGCAATGGCCGAAGAGAAGGCAAATGAATCTACAGCCACCAGAGAAGTAGAGAAGGCTCCGATTGAGCCTCTGCGGATGCCCACGGTGGAGGAGATTCGCGGCCAAGATATTTGGAACAACTGTGTCGTGCGCAGTGTCGCTAGTGGAGTTATGGGTATGACTTAAAGTCTCTGTTTTTAGCTTCAGTTCTGGATTTTCTGATTTGGGTTTGGCTTGTTTTTGACTTTTTCCTTTTTCCCTTGCTTGGTTTCCCAGAAAACGTGGGAAAGTTTGTTTCTTTTTGTGTTGTTTATTGAATTCTGGGTTTTAGAGACTCATGGGTTTTAGAATGTAGCTGTAAAGTTTGTAACTTAGGGGTTGGAATTCATGAAAAAGACAATGTTCCATTGCTTACATCTGAGTAGATTTGAACTGGGCATTTGGGTCTTTGCTCAGTTTAGTGAGCTTATTGGCACCGAGAAAAATTAAGAAAATGGTGAAGATGTTTTCTTTTGCGTCTGCTATCTGAAGTGTACTCATGTTCAGCCATGTTTTTATGTTAGGTTCATTTAGTTGTTTGCCGGTTGTACATAGTTTCATTGATTTCATGATTTCAGCTTCAGTTATCTGCATTCAAGTTGAGTACTAGGGTTCTGCTCAAATTAGTGAACTCTATTCGAAGGTCTGCACTGGTGTTGTACTTTGGTCTTGAATGTGAGAATGAAGAATTTAACTGGGCCTTCCATTTAAAACTCGATTTTAAGTGTCATGATCATCATGTAAACCACTGGAAATTTTGTTTCATTCAATTTTCCTCATTCTTTCTTAAGCAACTGATGGTAAAAGTAAGTCCTTTAGAATGTGGCTTTTAGGATCTTGAATTCTAATTGTAGTGATGGTTAGATCTTTAACTGTTGTTGGGATTTTATAGGTGGTGGACTTGGATTGATGATGGGTTTGTTTCTTGGGGCTTTAGACAACCCAGTAATGCAAGATCAAATGACTGGTAGGCAGCAATTTATATACACAGCAAAGCAGATGGGGTCAAGGAGTTGGGGTTCTGCAAAAGCATTTGCAGTGATGGGATTCGTTTTCTCAGCTGCTGAATGTGTTGTTGAAAAGGTACCGAGGAATATGTAACAATACATACTCATATTTATATTTAGTTGATGTGGTTTATATTCTCTGGTACTGGGACTAACTCTGGATTATTGGTTTCAGGCACGAGCTAAGCATGACACAACAAATACCGTTGTCGCGGGATGTGTCACTGGAGGTGCATTGTCAGCAAAAGGTAACCTTTTCCCCCCTTCAGTTAATGCTTAAGGTGCATATGATATTGTGATATGTTGATGTACTGACTAGAGAACCTATACTTTTGGATCAAGTCCAAAAGTCTGAGTCCTTATGTCTAGTGACTGTAGTGTGTAATGCTTACAAGCAACTCGATTCCATATATCACCATATCAGTGATCAATGTATTTCCACACTTTCTTTTCCTCTCTTCTCCTTTTGAAGCTGGAGTTGAAATATTTCTTTTAATATATTTGTTCATTTGAGGTGCTGGCATGTACATTATGAATAACATCTCCAAAGAGACGTTTAATGAAATTAATGCCACCCAATATTGCAAAATATGTGGTTGCTCTAGCATTATCCTTCAGAAGTTATTTGCTTGCATTCATATCCTAATACAGTCGGAAAAGAATTCATTCATTGCATCATGTTTGATATTAAGATTCTGTTAGTCAGACAACACTATACATCATAAGTGGGTTCGATAGCTAGGTGCCATTGTGTTGTTTAATGATTCTATAAACAATAACAATGGTTTAGTATCTGGACACCTTTCTAACCTCTCTGGTACTATAGTTAAAGATAAGAGTTCAACTTAAGAATCCTATTCAATTCTCTTTTTGAGGTGGAAACAGAAACTCAGAAACCAAGATTTGCACTATTTAGAGTTTTGGTTTCCATTGATGAAGCACTCCCTAGTCCTGACCTGGACAGGGTAAAGAAGTCAGTCATAGACTAGGTGTTGTAGCAAGATATCATATCACAGAAGTGAATAAAAAGATTACACATAATAAATACTGGCCTGATTGGCGTACAGATGTTATCTTGAGAAAATCTTGTTGGAGCTGTTCTCATTATGGTCTGCTGTCAGCGTAATTTCCTGTCGTGAATGTTAATCTTACACCTCTGCTGTTGTGCATTTGTAGGTGGTCCAAAAGCAGCCTGTGTTGGTTGTGCTGGGTTTGCCACATTTTCGGTGCTGATAGAGAAATTTTTGGATAGACATGATTGAGCGTATTAGTATCCTGCCTCAATTTTTGCAGACACTAAACATCACAAATCAGTGGAAGAGATGTAGCTTTTGCCATGCAGTAATACAAATAGTTTTTCTTAGATTCAGCTTCAGCTCTTGTTATGATTATTTATCCCCAATTCATGAAGGGATGCTTTGGCCAAAATATAAGGCCAATGATTTTGTATTATGTATTCTGTTGTTGACTAAGAGTTTCAGTTTCATAATTCATTAGAGGATGCATTCTTCAAACTCAGAAAATGATTTATAGAGAATGGCTGCAAGTTTCAAATAATTTTCTTGCTGTCATAATTTGGCATATCTCAGCTTTTACATGTCAAAACTGCTTCTAAATGAATAGTTGGTGTTGGTAGTTTACATGTCTCTAGGGTCGTATATACCACTTTGATTGTCCTTCCCACATGACAAAGCCTAAAATCTACCCCCACAATTCCACACAGTCGACAATCACAGCACTCCAATCAATGTCCTAGTTATTGCTGCAGTTTTTGGTTAGTTTGATAAAATCAATTGCCTAATTCTGTCTTGACATGTTAATCGGATCCATAAGTAGGTCAATCTCTCTTTTTATCGATGCGGATATATAGTTTTAGCTTCTTGATGTTTAGTCATTGCCGAAGAGTGGGTGTTGCAATTGCAGTTGTTTGAGGGTGTCTCTAAATATAGTCCCAGCAAATATTTTAACACACTCAGCCCTAGAATATTGTGCTTAATTTCCAAATTTACCCTTAAGTAAAATACACCCAGCCAAAAACCCAGCAATCTTCTAGGCAGCAAGCACCATTCAAACCCAGCAAGCATCATTCAAAGTTTCAAACCTAGCAAACATATACTCGATATAAACCTAAATGTCATCTCCATCATCACAATTAAGACTTGAGAATTGAGACCAAAGAGAGAGAACACTAGTCTTGTTTCTAGAGGAGCCCACTAATCAGGAACTTTCATGAATCAATCAAAGTCATTGACTTGATACATATACTCTCGTAAGCGTACGAATCCTATCAAGATAGAGAAGTATTAAGCCCAAAATTATCGTACCACAGAGATTAGTGGCTAACCCACAATCCTTGAGTAGTCGGAACTAAAGACACTTAGCATGCAAAAGAAGAACAAAATAAACAAAAATTCTACTCTAAGGCACCAAGCCTTAGCAATGCTTGGTTTTGGTTCTCACTAAAGCCTAATCAAGACTAAGAGCGCAGTGGTGGTTATTTACAATAAGTCGGAGTTTCAATATTTTGAGGGAGAATTTTAGATTAACAAAATGTGATGAAATGTAAAACAATTAATAAAAATGCAAAAAAAATTAATAAAAGTATAACCAAATAAATGGGAATGCCGGGTGTTAGGGAGGTTCCTTCACCCAAATTCTATGTGTCGGAAGCTAATATAATGTAGATGCAAATCTCCTACTTTGGCGGTAGTCGTATCCAAGGCGGTTTAAGGCTCAAGGACTGAAATTCCCTTTCATGGTATTCCTACTCCGGTTCAAGGATCGTAGGAACTCACTTGATATAAATTAGAGCCGGTTCAAGGGTCCCTAATTCACATAAAGAGGCGTAGAGATCGAGGAATTAGACTATTAAGCGCCCGCCCGCACAATCATGTAATAGATGTAAAACGTCATGCTTATAACCCTTCGAATACGAAATTGAAGGTTTCTAGCTTAGGAATTATAAGGGGTCAAGCTCTAACTCCGTCCTAGACATGCTCAAAATACACACCCTAGAGTTGACTACGCTCCTAGACATGCATTTCAACCCAACAAAAATAGATATAAGTATCCATCATATGAAAATTGCAACATTACATTAAATTAAACATCTTTTGCACAAAATTTGGGCTAGGGCACACAACTCTAACCTCCAACAAGGAAATTACTCACAACCCAAAATCATAGACATCAAAATTACAAAATTCAAATAGAAAAGAGTAGAGAAGTGTAGAAGAAAACAAGAGTAGTCACAAATAGCTAAAAAGCTAGCATGACTAGCCTTGAATTACAACTCTTACAAATACCCAAATCTTGAATCGAGTAGAGATTGAAGCTCATGATGAATCTTTGACGTCTTGAGTATCCCAATATAAAATTAAAGCAAAGATGAAAAAAAAAAATGGAGGAGGAGAAGAGAGAGGGCAGCAGCCCTCCTCCAAGGTTGCGGACTTGCGGCGCTGCAGGGTGTTAGAGGAAGTTCACCCGTTAGGTCACCATGTCACCCACTATTCACTGCTTTTTATGTGTTATTTCACCCTCTGGGTCACAAGCATAGTGTATTTCGTACCCTGTGTCACTTTCTAGGTCACCATGGTGACCTGTACAATGTATTTCGTGCCCTGGATCACGGGTATAATGTATTTCGTGATCCAAAGAATTAAAATATACATTAAAAAACAGTGAATAGTTGGTGACCAGGTGACCCAACGGGTGAATTTGCTCTTAGAGAGGATAGAATAATTGTGTTGTGGTCTGTTTATAGTGTGAAGAGAAAATGATCGTTACCAAGTAGGGCTGTCAATGGGTCGCGTCGGGTTGGGTTCGTGTCGGGTCAAGATATTTATCGTGTCGCAAGATACAAACCCAAACCCAACCAATTTAATAATTGTGTCAAAAATTTAAACCCAAACCCAACCTATTTATTAAACGAGTTACCCGTTTCCAACTCGCTTAACCCATTTAACAAATACGTCGTGTCATGTTAGACAAAATGACACATTTAAGGGTTAACAATGCGACCCATTTAAATAAAAAAAATGTATAAAATGATTAAATTCACTAGAAACTCCACAAGATGAAAAATATAAATAATTATATATATTTATAAATAATTAAATCAAGTAATTATAAAGCAAAATATTTCAAATTGTCTAATCATATGATCAAATACTCCCAACGTCCAAAATTTCAAGAAGAAGTATAGCATAATCGGGTCATACGGATTTACTTCGTGTTAGCGGGTTGACCCGTGACCGACCCATTTATTAAATGGGTCATGGCGGGTTGACCCACGGCCGACCAGCTTTTTAATCGTGCGGGTTCAACCCGCTTTATTTCGTACGGGTTTCGAGTCGTGTCGGAATTGACAGCCCTATTACCAAGTGATGTGTGGCTGTGCGGAAGAGGAGAAAGAATGGGATAATGGGTTGCCACGTGTTAGCCATTAATTGGCTCAAGCTAATCAAACAGAATGAGTGCTGCACGTGAGAAGAGGAGGGATCAGCCATGCTTAATTAATCAAATGGTTTGATTAATTAGCCAAACCAATGACTAATTAGTCAAACTTTTTCTTTTGATCATTTCTTTATTATTTTTTCTTTTCTTCTTCTTCTTCCGATCATAAAACACATCCAAATGCATCACCATGGAATCATCGAACTCAGCTTCCTCGCTCACATGTGGACTTTTCATCCTTTTGTCGGAAACTTTAAATTGCTTCAATTTCGCATCATTTTTCATCGATTTTCGCAATTCCTCTTATTTCCTACACAACAAATAAAAATAGATTAATTACATAATAATTGACTTAAGGATTAGCCTATTCTAGTGTTTTAGATATAATTATACGCATGAAAATGCGTATAATCAGTCATTAAATATGCTGACAACAAAAATGTGTGATCTGTCCAGCTTGTATCCATGAGTCTTCTCCCTGGCAAGTTCGGCTTCCAGAGGAGTATTGAACTCAATGAAGCAACATATAGCCTATGGTCTTCTGCGTTTCGGGTTCAAGAGGTATCCAAAATCCATCTTCCATGATCAATGGGCACCAGAAGGTTGCTGCTAGTTTTGCTGTAAATTATGCGAATTACATTTCAAGCTTCTCAAACTTCTCAATTGGAACTACTGGAAGGTTATATCAACAACGATTATGTTGCCGAACCTGGACTGCAGCTCCAAATTCTCATCGTTGCCGATATCTTCAATGTCACTTGGAATGCCGAAGGTTTCTCCATGAGGGAGACGTATAAAGTTGAGGTCCAATTGCGAGAGATCAATTCCTAGTCTTGTCGATGTCTCTTGGATCTGGTTGCTGGGTTTGTAAATCAAAGCAAGGGTAAAGTTGGAAAGTATATGACAATATTTTAAGTGCTGTGTGTATTTAAATATTTGTTAGGTACATTTAGAAAGACCCTTGTTTGATGAAATTTTAATTGATAAAAAAAAATAAAAACACTATTTTATCTAGTTGAGGTAAATCATCATTTTACAGTTTTACAGTCTTCATCATGAATTTGTTATTTAATTCACAAAATCATTAGTATTAACTACATCAAAATCTTTGCAATACGTTTTGTGAACACCAAAAGTGAAAATTTAAAACACGAAAGAGAAATCTCAATCTCTTCTTCATTGTTCATATTTGTTAACTAACTAATCTTTTGACATAGATTGAAATAGAAAGAAAAAAAAATAGAAGTAAATTAGATTATTTTTTTGAATCAAGCTTGCGGGGCGAAATAGTATATTAATCACAAGCCAGAATAGACCATTACATACCCTTCCGCTGTCATTTAAGGACATAGACAGACAAGAAGGTAGTGGTAGTACCCACAGTGGTACGTAAAGTAGACCCACTCATTACAAATTTCAGATCGTAGAGATAGCAGAGATCCTCCTTTGGTACTACGCCGGAGGCGCTAAAGTTTTAAGTTCCTAATACAAGGAAACTTATTGTAATTAGACAAAAAAATCTAAAAACATAGGTTTGGACTAAGAGCCTAAACCCTAGCCCAAATAGAAGTTAATGGACTAGAATAGGATCCCAGCCCAACAATTGAGCCCAAAAGGGTAGTCACCAGGGGGAGCACTCCAGGCCCAGTAGCCTGATTCGGGCCCAGTCCACCATCTTCTCCTAGTCCCTCGTCGTACGTCACTTGCCGGCAGAGTTCCATCTGATCCAGTCCGCCGCTCGCAGTAGATGCGATCCACGCCGCCAGAGCCACGTCCCGCGTCGTCCCGAGCCACGTCAATCTGCATCAACATGAAACAACACCATCTTCGATCTGGGTTCTCACAGCCCCATACCACCGTCCATCGAAACTCCAGGAGGCGTCGGCGCTCCAAGAGACCCATCGCAGGGACCGATAATTGACCCGTAACATCACGACCTCATCCTCCACCACGAGCCCAGCCGAACCGAAACTGACAAAACCGGGAACACAACCCCTTCGACAAAGCCCTATGGGCGGTAGATATCGATCACCCGTCCGACAGCCACCCCATGAGGTGAGGAGGCCGGAGGCCACCCAGACGTCGGGGCTCTGCAAGACGAGAACAATTTGCAGCAAACGAAGAACGTCGGCCTTAGGGTTTCTCTAGGTTCTGCATAGATTTTTTAATTTGATAAATTGTCGAAACCTATTTTTATGTAAATTAGATTATGATTTTGTTAGGAAACTTTAATATATTATAATTTTTTTATAGGTAGAAATTAAATGAGAAATTTTCTTTAAAAAAAATCTCTTTTAATTGGATATCCTTATACATATTCTTGGAAATAGAAATGGATTACATAAGTAAATTTAATAATTGAAATTAAAATGTAGGGTGTAATGAGCAAGTAGGGTGAACAAAGAAAATGATAGGGTGGAAATAGCCACACCCTTATAATTAATAAGAGCATATACAGGAGCAAAATGTCGACGTTAATTTATCTAAATTTTATTCGTTGAAAAGTGATACAATTTGTCGAAGGTAACAGTTGCCACAGTCGTATGGAACATGTTCCATTGACAATTAAGCCATCTAAGAAATAACCAGATCAGGAAACAATTAATTATAATACGCAGAGCCGCTGAGGAGGCGAAATCAGAGCTAGCTCACCCTCTTTATTCATACAACTGAATATTTTTGCTCAACTGAGAATGATGAATGCGCGCGTTAGATCATTCATTTGGATTGCCATCAACACAAAGCCATTGCCCTTCGAAGAAGGCGTCGCAGTTGCAATTAGGATTGATGCCAAGGAAGAAGTCTAAACTACTTATTCCAAACTTTTCAATGACACTATTGCAGGAATCACCAGACTCTGCACCGTAAACGGAATTGCAATCTGCATCAAAACCATCCACTCCAATATGTCTACCCTCAGAGATGGAAATCATAAGAGATACCCCCAGAATCAGGTTAAGAGCTATTGCCATTTTGTTGCTGGACTTGGCCATGTTCTTCTTGTTTCTCTAAGTGAAAAGGCAAGACTGTTTTGCTTCAAGCTTAAGGATTGCACTCGTGCTTGTACTTGTGGTTTAAGAGTGTTGAATTAGAGTGTATATATAGAGCTAGCAACATTGTTGATTTTGATTCCTTCAATTCAAGAAGCCGACTACTTATCTCTAAGTCACTAGATTTGATTCCCATGGTGATTTTAGTTGCATTGGATTGCTCGATCACTGCAGGCCTGGGTAGGTCTCTAACTTGGTTTTTATGGATAATGATATAATTACCAGCCGGTGGTGTCACTATAATACTACCAAGGGCTTATTATTTTTTGGAGCAATATTAACACAGAAAGTGGATATACAATGGGTCGAAGGACCTTTTTTCTTCTGCTTTTTGTTTGTATCTGAATAAGATATGGCCACAGTAAATGATTTTTTTTTTTTTTTCAAGTGAAACTTTGGCAAGGGAGGTGCGGTTTGTAGAAAAAGGGATGTCAATTTCAATGTGGTGAGGTATCCTACTCCTAGGCAGCTTAAAATTGCATGAAATTTATGGCATTTTTGTTGTGTCACAAAGTTTGTGAGAAGATATTGAATTGAAATGAAGTAAATATGAGATCGGTTTATCTTGATTTGCATGTGACAACAACCTATAACTTATGTCTATTTTTCGTCCTCTTATATTACGTTTTAAGATTATAAATATATTTTGGTTCACCATACCTACATTTTCTATATGAGATATTGCAAGCAATTAAAAATTTGGTTCACATAAAATTATATGCAATTGAAATAGATGAAGACAATGAATTGTATCAGACAATATTGTTGTAACTTTGAGTAGAGATTCAACTGGTTAAAATAAGAACATCAAGTGCTAACTAATATGAGTTATTAACTTGGTCAGGGTGATCAGAAGAAGGGGTGGTCAGAGTCCTTGGTAGAGGTGGATTTCCAAGCTAGTCAAGACAAATACTTAAGGTTAGGATTGTGTAGGAATAATTTTTTAGTTGTTAAACAAATGCTAGTCAAGACAAATGCTAACAACTAAGATTAAAAGACTTTGAGAACTAATTATATCACAAGAGCAATAATGACAATTATAAAATATATATATCTATACTATTATTAAGAGTAGTTGCATCAGTGATGAGTTGGAATTTTGATATGTTAGTATTACAAACCCTAAAATTTTGGGAATTTTTGTTCAAAGGCGATTTTTTGTGTCAAGGCAATTCAAAGAGAAAGCGAACTGGTATTCACTCTGGTCTCTGGGTATTGATCATCTAAATTCCAGTAATAATTCGTAAAATGGTTTCTCTATGGTTGTGCTCTGTTTTCTTGATTAAATACAGACCTCTTCTTCGTTTTCTTTCCTTCTCATACAAAGCTTTCATGAACTTTTGTTAGTCAAAGTGGACGTAAAAAGACACGAAGACCCCGTATCATATATTATTTTTAATTAATTTCTAATATTTGATAAAGGTTTTGCCTTTGAAAACATACCCACAAGTCCAGTGACAGCAAGTAGCTGAGAAGTGAGAACTGAAGAAGAGAGAAATGTCGAAGCAGGGTGAGGTCGTATGCGTCACCGGTGGAAGCGGCTGCATCGGATCATGGGTCGTCCGCCTCCTCCTCGACCGCGGCTACACCGTCCACGCCACCGTCAAAGACCTCAGTTAGTCTCCACAATCACACTCAATTCTCCACTTTGTTACACAAATGCCACCTCCACTCTCAAAATTCTTCTTCTTGCAGAGGACGACGGCGAGACGAAGCATCTAGAAGCCCTAGAAGGAGCCCAAACGCGCCTCCGCCTCTTCCAGATCGACCTCCTCGACTACGATTCCATCTCCGCCGCAGTCCACGGCTGCTCCGGCGTCTTCCACCTCGCCTCTCCTTGCATCGTCGACCAAGTCCATGACCCCGAGGTAGGTTGCTCCATTTCCGATTACACTCTACAAAATTCAGGGCTTCTTGTTTCATGATGATATAAGTTTGGATGATGATTCAACTGTGTCCACAGAAGGAGCTTTTGGACCCGGCGATTAAAGGAACCCTGAATGTTCTAACGGCGGCTAACCAGGCCGGCGTGAAGCGCGTGGTGCTCACGTCCTCCATCTCGGCCATCACTCCCAGCCCTACTTGGCCGGCCGATGTCGTCAAGAGAGAGGATTGCTGGACTGATGTTGAGTACTGCAAGCAGAAAGGAGTGAGTACTTATACTACTGAGTAGTGCCTTGAAATTGTTTTGAATTTTATGTGACTTCATGGATTTTGGAAATCTGAACTAAGTGATGCTGATTGTGTTGTGTGTTTGGTTAGCTGTGGTATCCTTTATCGAAAACTCTGGCGGAGAAAGCTGCGTGGGAATTTGCCGAGGAGAAGGGGTTGGATGTGGTTGTGGTGAATCCGGGGACGGTGATGGGTGATGTTATATCGCCGAGGCTCAATGCTAGCATGTTGATGCTTGTTCGCCTTCTTGAAGGTACTGTTCTGTGCACATTTTATGTAAAAGAATAGTATCTGGTTTGTACCTTGAAGTGAATTGTGATGGTTGAACTAGTGTTATCAGGAAAAAGGTCATATTAGTTGCCGGATGGTCTAGCATTCGATAAAATCATACATTTCTACATGTTTGTACTTGATAAAGGCTTTCAGTGATAATCTGACAACATCTATGTAGCGTAGGAGAACATCTATGTAGCGTAGGAGAACACTTACCTTGTATTACTTGTGGCAACATGATATTTGCACTTAATCCTCTTTATACATGATCTAAAGTGACCAAATCTTGATATAACGGAGGCTGTGGTGGGTTGATAAACTAGAAATCAGGTGGTGGAAACATATTTTCCATAAGACATGTCAGTTAAAGAGAGGTTCTTTTTGGTATCTAAGATCTTGTAGATAAAAATATATTTCGGACACAAAAAATAAGTAACCTTCATCTATAACACCTGAGTTCGTTTAGGTCTGATGTGGTATTCCCCAAGTTTGGAGAACCTGAATTGTGTGGTTCAGTAAAGGAATCCCTTTACACCTCTTTGCTAGCATATGTTTCTTTAAATTCAAAACTCAATGTCAGTAAAGTTTGATTTATAGTTTCTTAGTTTCTGTATCCATGCCAACTTCTCTGTATGTACTCCTTGCTAGCGGAGGACTGAGCAAAAAGGAATTAATCTTACCAATAGCATGTGTAAAACAAGGAGTATTGATCCAATTAAACAAAATTGTATTGACACTGTCATTGGCAATCCATGCTGCAGGCTGCACTGAAACATATGAGAACTTCTTTATGGGATCTGTGCATTTTAAAGATGTAGCTCTAGCACACGTTTTAGTTTACGAGAACAAATCGGCCACTGGTAGGCACTTGTGCGTTGAGGCAATATCACATTATGGTGATTTTGTGTCAAAGGTAGCTGAACTTTATCCCGAGTACAAGATTCCCAGGTAAACTGCTGTCCTCACTCCTGCAAAATGATCCGCAATTGAAACTATTTGCTTGTCTCATGTTTGGGACTTTAATTTACTTATACTAATCCTGTATTGTGCAGTAACTTCTATTCTGAAACTGGGTCAGTAGGCTTGCAATATCCTGAAACTAATAACCTATTTCACTATTTGTCCAAATAATAATCTAGATATTGAAATGCTAGATTTGCAACTTAAATAGTGGAAACCGAACCTTCTACAATCATTTCAGTAAAAGCCCCACACTCTCGACTATAATCAAATGTCTTGGCCTTATTTCAGAAGCACCAACCTATCCATTAGTCATTAGCATAAGAATATTCTTGATATTATTTGTTGTGAAATAGAGGTTCCTTTGTTATTGGTATGCTGCATAGCTGTTCCGTAAAAGGTTTTCCCGGTTGAATCCTCTTTGGATTACTTAGAATCTCTTTGGAACATTAATTTCATACTCTTTTTCTTTCTCTCAAGTCCATTGATAGAATTTTGTGGAGTTTCCATGTGTTGTGACTAGAGTTGCAAATTTTGTAATTGCTCAAGCCTCTAACGCGCTTATCTGGTGCAGTTTGCCAAAGGACACACAGCCTGGGTTGTTGAGGGAAAAGACTGGAGCGAAAAAGCTAATGGACTTAGGTATAGACTTCATTCCCATGGATCAAATTATCAAGGATGCTGTTGAGTGCCTAAAGAGCAAGGGATTTATTTCGTAAATGCAGCTGTCATGGACATGAAAACTCATCAGGGGCCAAACTACCTTGTAGAAGTGGTGAGGACATGTAACTTAGCTAAATGATAGTCACGGATTGTGGTCATATTATGTACCAGCTATGTTTCCAGCAATCTGTATGTGCAATCTGTATGTGAATAAAAGTTTACATGTAGAGAGAGAGAGAGTGTGTACTCTAAGTTAGAGGATGAACTTGAGTTCGAAAGAAACGAAGTTTGCTTGTCTCCCTTATGTACTGCTCCTCTTGTTCATTTGCTCTGTGTCACTATTATCCACTACCTCTACTTCTCAGAGCATCAAAGCCACAGTGAAATAGCTCTGAATTCATCGTTAAACATTTGCTCAAGCTCTTTGATACGGGATTTGTCTCCGTTGTGACCTCAACCTCGTCTCCTAGGGCAGTCGAGTGAGGAATGCTAGCTAAGAAATTCTTACATAAGGCAAACGGATCACGTGACAGTAGGGCTGTCAAATAAAAAATTAAAAAAATTTAAGTGTGTTAAGAAACTATCTTTACTTTAATATGGTAAAAGTAAATACCTAAAACACCCCATACATGTGGATTGATTGATTAGCCCTCTACCAGACACGTGATACATATGCCTCGGGTAAGAATCTCTCATGCTAACAATCTCCCCCCATCTATCTTCTTTTTTTACCTTTCCCACTTATTAATTGACACAGATCCTCTTATTTCACTTAAAATTATGATATTAATATCGCCAAAGTTGATTTTCATTTCTTTCGAATATGCCTTATGTCATAGTTTTGAGTGAAATAAGAGGGCAAGTGTCAGTTAATAAGTGAGAAATGTAGAAAGAGAAGGTAAATGAGGAAGATTGCTAGTTAGTTTTCTGTGCTTAATTATAGTTTCTTTTTTCTTTTCAAATTCAAATGTTGAAACTTAAAATGATTTGCCTGTTCATACACACTGATATTTGTTAACTAACCAAAATCTGTTCAATACCAGTCTGCATGATTTCATAATGTTACTTTGTTTGAATTTAGTCAGTAAAATGTTGATAATTATAGGCCGTGCAAAAGCAAAAGCAACACTGTATGGGGTATGCTCATATATTGACTTATAATTTTAGTTTATTTTTTTATTTTTTATTAAGTTATAATTTTAGTTGATGATACTATAGACATCATTATTGACACAAAAAATGAAAAGTTTGTAACAATCGATCACATTTGTTCTCCGCCGAGTTCAGGTTCTGATTCCTTGTCAGCCACATTCCAGCAAGGAGGCTTCAGGTTCCAATTTCATTTCCTCTTCTTTCAACTCGGTGAACTCACATTCAACTTTTCGCTTCTTAATCAACCCCTTAGTCTCATCCAGTTTCTCGATCTCTTTCAACTCTAACACCTCACTAATTTCTTTGACTCTGCCTCTCAACCACTCTGGACCAATCTCCTTTGTCTCTCTTTGATCTCAAGCTCTGGACTCTTACCTCATGGCGAGGTAAGAGCCATTTTGAGTTCTCGGCCTGGTCACTTCCGTCTCTGACTTCAAAGCTTCCAACTTGTTCACTTGGTGCTCGAGCTCTTGAAATCAGGTCTGAAGTCTAATGAATTGGTGCTTGTTTCCCATGAGCCAAGCAAGAGACCGGACTTGTATCACACTGCGAATATAGAATTTAATTAAATGAGAAAGATGATGCCACAATGCAAATTTGTAATCCCCAATAATCCTAAAGCTCAATAGAAACTAATAGTCTAGTTTGCCAATTAATATATCAATATGTTTATTATGTCATCATGCATGTTCAAGTCTTTTGCTTTCCCATCGACTAGTATTGCGAGGTTTAGTTGTCCTTGATTGAGCAAACAATTTTGTGAGTTTTGTATTAAAAACCGGAAAGAACTTTGCTGACCAGGGCTGGTCAGCCCACGCTGACCACACCCAATAAAAAAAAGACACCTGTCCATTAAAAAAAAAAAAAAATTGGACTTTAAACCCCCGAAACATCTCTTCTCCTTCATTTACCGTCTCGGAACCAAATCTAACCCCCCCCCGGCACCATCCAGCTCTTCCCTACTCAACCCCAGCCCCTACGGTGTTCGACGACCGAGCAGTGGCTGGTGCTCTCCTCCGGGTCAGCACCGCAACGTTACAGTGCTCCATCTCCTCCGCCGCTCGCGGAGCAGAGGATCGTGCCTCTCCCGGAGAAGGTCAAGAAGAGCCGCCGGGGACCGAGGTCCCGGAGCTCACAGTATAGCGGCGTCACGTTTTATCGGAGGACCGGGGGATGGGAATCGCATATTTGGCCCCCGGCTCTCTCTCTCTCTCTTCTAATACGGGTTTCCTTCTGACTTGTACTACTGAATTATAGGGATTGGAAGCGATGGGTATCGAATTATAGGGATTGGAAGCGATGGGTATTGGATTCGAAGCGATGGAGCGATGGGTATTGGATTCGAAGTGAGACAATGGGTACTGGATCATCAATTAGGCGGTATAAATTCTGGGTTTGGTGTTCTAATCCAAACAGTTCGATCATCAATTCTGGGTAATTAGATTTCGATTTGTGTTCTCGTTTAGCTTCTTGAAACTCTTTCAATGACAAAAGTTGGTTACTTGATTCTAATTTGATACCCTGTTGCAGGTTAATGGATACCCAGAATTGTACGAGCTTGGGCAATCAACTAATAAGTGATTCCGAGGACTTACAAGGTAAAGAGCAGTGTGATGATTCTCATTGTGAGCCTACTGATGATTTGCATGTAGTGAATGAAATTAAAAACAATGAAGAGGCAATTGAAGAGGTCATACTTGGAAAAGAGTTTATAGATGTTGAGAGTGCATATAAGTTCTATAAGAATTATGGTGGCAAACATGGATTCAATGTGAGGATAAGAAACAGTAGAAAAAACAATGAGAATTTTGTGACATGGGTGCGTTATTGTTGTGCAAAAGAAGGATTTCGAGATTAAATTTGAAAGCATTTTGGTGTGTTTTACTACTTTGTTATTAAATTTGAGTTTTACTCATAGAGAAGGAAATTGGAAATTAAATTAGGTCAAGCTGGCTGATCCAGATGTCGAGTCGAATCCCAGTGAGTCCCAGAGGCTGGCACAATCGGTGGCGGAGCTCGATGAGGTACTGCAGAGTTTGTCTTAGCAGATTCTTTAATTGAGTTTATTTTGGATTTCGCTGAAGACAGTTTTCTACTGTTGTTTATGATGGGCAGGTTATGTCAATCTGTAAGGAATATAAGGACTGTGAGAAGCAGTTAGAAGAGAGTAAAGGTTTGCTGCAATTTGAAGTAAAATTTTACTAAAGAGTTCATGATGGTACTTGCCCTTTGATTTCATTTCAACTAAAGAGTTCTTCATTGCTAAAATCTGTAGGAAATCTGCCATTCTTGCATACAACACCAAACTGGTGAAAAAAGAAAGAAAAGGATACGAGGAAAAAATCTTAGAGATATTTTGCAGAATTTGCAAGACTTGAAATTTGCCCCTAAAAACTGACAGAGTTTTCTCCTTTCTTTTAGGCTGAAAGAGGAGGATACAAGACCTATGTGATGGAGATCAAAGGAAAGCGCGTATACAACAAATTAAAATATGAATCTGGTGTTCACCGAGTTCAACGTGTTCCTCATACGGAAACAATGAGTACGGATTCTGCGCCAGTCAGTTGTCCAACAATGTCTGCAGGACCAAAGTATGAGTACGGATGTGTTGATGGAGTTAACATTCAAGAAACCAATAGAGGCTTCTGCTCCAAAATTTGTGGAATATTTAATGGACTGGATTGAAGTTTAGCTTGATGAGGAATCAATCTTCCCTTAAAAATTGGGGGCACCATTTCCATCCAATTTCATAGATGTTGTCAAGACCATCTTTAAGCTATGTAATATATGCAATGCTAGCAAAAGAGAAGTAGCAATTTCGCTCTCTTATCATAAAGAAAAGCTTTATACATAGATAGGAATATTGACATCTTCCCATGATACCATACCTAAAACCAAAATAACTTAAACTTTGAAATATCAGCTGTTGACTGAATCTTCTATTGACAGCAAAGAAAGCTAGCAAAAGAGAAGTAGCAATTTCGCTCTCTTATCATAAAGAAAAGCTTTATACATAGATAGGAATATTGACATCTTCCCATGATACCATACCAAAAACCAAAATAACTTAAACTTTGAAATATCAGCTGTTGACTGAATCTTCTATTGACAGCAAAGAAAGCAACCCCATTAGTCTTCATCATACTGTGATTTTTCACTACTCAACGTTCACCCTCCATCCGAGGTCCCAAGTTCCAATCTCCCATCCTAAACAAAGTTTATCAAACAAACGAATAGTCAACAACAATGTTCTTTCAAGAAATAATGCACCTCTGCTTGCAACATCGGCCTAGCCATTCCAAGAAAGCATGACAGTAAAACATGAAAATTAAAAGGGCAAATTACTATTCACACCCTGTACTTTGGGTGCGTCGACAGTTTAGTCCCTAACATTTCAATTTTAACAAATAACTCCCCAAACATTCAAATTTCAGACAGTTTGGTCTAAAATGACCATTTTACCCCTCGGGGGGGTTTTTTTTTTTTTTTTAAATTCTTCTCTCCCTTTTTTGGTTATTTTTTCTGCTTCCCTCTCTCTCTCTCTCAACAACCACACCAGAACCTTCACTGAACCAACAATGGCGTCTTCTTCTTCTTCTTCCTACTGCAACCGTTGGCATGCCATACTCTACTCCACCATGGCCATCATACTCGCCGCCATCGCAATCTCCATGACCCTCCACTCCAACCCCACCGCCCAAACCCCCAAATCCGCCACACCCATCAGCCAAAGTTGCGACCTCCAACAACAATTGCAACCTATTTCACCAAGCAACATTTACAGAAGTAAAAAACAAGGTTGAGCACAGAAACTCGCAGATGACAATCATATACATCATTACCTCCACCCCACTGCGGTAGGCCATTACAACTTCTCTCGCAATCAGCATTGTTATCTGTGCAATCACAAAACACATATCGACACTCATTTAATGGAACTAACACAACAAAACAGACTATTAACAATGATCGTGCATATTTCACTCGACAAATTAATGGAAGTGCATATATACAAAATGTTGTTAGCAGCAGTGGCAGCTAGAGCAGCACCACTGACTTTGAACACCACTCTTCGCCATTTAAGACTAATTTTCGGCTGCTTATTTATCTGAGTTACAGGACTAGTAATTGCACTTGCATTTCTGCCAAAAACAAACAGAAAGTGACCAACTGTACTGCACCATCACCAAACAGAAAGCACCAAAAAAAAAAAACATCAAAAATTTTTGAACCTCTTTAATTTCTTAGGCGTAGCACCGGAGGAAGTAATGCCTTTGTCATCATCAGAGGTGGCCTTCGCCGGAAGAGAATTGCCGACGATCTGCTCCATTATCATGAACCAAGGCCAATGACTCGGCGAATTTCCAGAATTGGTCATCCTGTGCCTCTCGAGCTTGTACCTCTTCTTCAAATTATCGACCTTGTTCTTACACTGCTCGACGCTCTTGGTTTGCCTCAGACATCTGGCTCACGATCACGGCCACCTCCTCCCAATCTCGGCCTCTCAGATTTCCCCAATTCAGTTGCGTGAACTTGTCCCTGTAAGCATCGAGAAGGCAAGTGATCGCGCCGTCGCTCCACTCCTCGCGGTCCTTCCGGTACTCTCCGGCGGCCACAGCCGAGGATTTCGATCTCCTGATGATGGTGTACGAACCTCCTCCTCCTTCTTCACCACCACCGTCGCCGCCGGCTCCGTCGCTGAGCTCATCGGATTGGTCCTTTATCTTCGACGCGACATCGTTCTGATCCGTGCGGCTGTCGAAAGGGTTATTTTTTTCTGCTATGCTTCCATGGCGTCAAGTTGGCGGCGGGACGACGAGGGAGGCTACGCGAGTTGGCGAGAGGAGAGAGAGAGAGAGAGAGAGAGAGAGAGAGAGAGAGAGAGAGAGAGAGAGAGAGAGGGAAGCAGAAAAAATAACCAAAAAAGGGAGAGAAGAATTAAAAAAAAAAAAAAAAACCCCCGAGGGGTAAAATGGTCATTTTAGACCAAACTGTCTGAAATTTGAATGTTTGGGGAGTTATTTGTTAAAATTGAAATGTTAGGGACTAAACTGTCGACGCACCCAAAGTACAGGGTGTGAACAGTAATTTGCCCAAATTAAAACGTTATAATATGAAGATGTTCTTACTTGAGTCAAAACACCAGATAGTTGAACATCATGTTCACTATTTTGGTGTGTTTCTGAACTGACCAAAATGCTTTCAAATTCCTACAAATGGTTTCAAAATAGATGTAATTCATCAAAATTATAAAGTAAACTCACTTATTCGTAATAGAAGGATTAGAATTGTTCCTGCATGGGTATTTTCCTTCTTGTGGGAGCTTTTGTGCTTTTCTTTGGTACTTTACTCTTTTTTTTTTCAGTCGGGTCTTTGAATCTGGTACGTGGACGGCCAATTGTAGCTTTTCTTTTAACTCCACAGACAATTGTTGTTTCACAAGCATTAGATTGAACTATTCCCTCAACCTCTTCACTTTGACCAAAAGTAGCATTCACTTAGCTGCTATCACTAGAACTTCTCCCCTCTTTCTCAATGCGATTTTTCTTTATTAACTCTAAGCCTTTGAGCATCTCAACCAAACATTCATGTGCATATCTCGTTAACTCTTCATCATCTGCTGCAACAGTTAAAATATCACGAGAAGTGCGGCACAAGTAGCCATACGGTCTGCCAATCGACTCCTTAGGATTACCATGAATCTCAGTAGGATGATAACTAGTAATACTCATAATTTTTGCTTCTCTTGTCCATCGCTTTAAAATGTATTGCGGTGGAATCTTCTTCACATTCTTCTTGTCAAGCACTTTTAGTGCATGAGCACACAAAATCCCAACAAACGTGAACTTTTTACAACTACAATTAACATTTTGTGTTGAAGCTTCATATTTGACCAAGTGCTCATTATGTTCAGAACTATATGGTACAATATACTCTGATGTCATCCCAGACTTACCAACCTTGTAAGTACTATAATTATGAATTCTCACAAATTCTTTCTGAAACAGCAAGAAAACCTCTGGAGTATAGACCTCTGCTCCATGTTGCAGCATATGTGCACTTACTGCCAAGACAGGAGTTGTTTGTATCATCTTATATTCAGCAATCAACTCTTGATATCTTCGATCAGCCAAAACTCTTTCATAATGTTCAAAAAACCGCAAAAGATTATGCTCTGGCTTCAAATATTTCTTAAGCACATTATTCATGCATTCACTTCGCTGTGTGCTTTTCATATCAGCAGTGAAAGTATGTCTCCCATACACTAGTGCCCATTTTTCCCGCAATTCAAATAAATTATTCAACCACTTATTTTCCTTGAGGCCATATTTCTCAAGAAGTCCATTCCATGCTAATAGCCACTCATGCTCAAACTCATAGTCATACATGCAATTGCTAAAATCATCAACAAATTCTGAAGATCCATGAAAGACATGACTGAGATTCTTAGCAGCATTTTGATAAAGATGCCACACACATAAGCGATGAGTAGCTTGTGGAAAAACTTCTTTTATTGCTCTAGCCATGGCAGCAGACTGATCAGTAAGAATGGTCATTGGGTGCTTACCAGACATAGCAGAGAGGAATGTCTCAAATAACCAGATAAAAGATTCGGTTGTTTCATCATATAACAAAGCTGCACCAAAAAATGTTGTTTGCTTATGATGATTAACCCCAACAAATGGTGCAAAGGGTCGACCATATTCATTTGTCCTGTATGTCGTATCAAAACAAAGCACATCTCCAAACAGACTATAATCACTTACCGATCGAGCATTAGCCCAAAATATGTTTGTGATCATGTCATCCTCATCAAGTTGGATTGAATAAAAATATGACGAATTCTCAGATTGCATCTTTTGAAAGTACTGCAATACAGCACCTGCATCTCCCTTTTCCATTTTAGACATTCGCTTTCTATGTATGTAATTCATGTAGTCCTTCTGTGAAAATCCAAGGTTCTCTGGCCCTCCCACTTCTCTACTCATCAACTCCACAGTTGCTTTGATGGAGAAACCAGAATGTTCAGCATCATCTGCATGTGCTTTTTGTGCCTCAGATATACTTCTATTGACCTTAAGCAAATGCTTCATTGGAGTACTAATCAATGCATGATTATGACTCGTCTGAAATGAGACAACTTGGAAATTTCCATTCTTCTGCAGTAGGATGGTCAGATGCTCTTGACAACCACATCTTGTAACTGGTTGAGAATAAGATGCATTTGTACGACGCTTGTCCTTTTCTCGAAATCCTTCTTTTGCACAACAATAACGCACCCATGTCACAAAATTCTCATTGTTTTTTCTACTGTTTCTTATCCTCACATTGAATCCATGTTTGCCACCATAATTCTTATAGAACTTATATGCACTCTCAACATCTATAAACTCTTTTCCAAGTATGACCTCTTCAATTGCCTCTTCATTGTTTTTAATTTCATTCACTACATGCAAATCATCAGTAGGCTCACAATGAGAATCATCACACTGCTCTTTACCTTGTAAGTCCTCGGAATCACTTATTAGTTGATTGCCCAAGCTCGTACAATTCTGGGTATCCATTAACCTGCAACAGGGTATCAAATTAGAATCAAGTAACCAACTTTTGTCATTGAAAGAGTTTCAAGAAGCTAAACGAGAACACAAATCGAAATCTAATTACCCAGAATTGATGATTGAACTGTTTGGATTAGAACACCAAACCCAGAATTTATACCGCCTAATTGATGATCCAGTACCCATTGTCTCGCTTCGAATCCAATACCCATCGCTCCATCGCTTCGAATCCAATACCCATCGCTTCCAATCCCTATAATTCGATACCCATCGCTTCCAATCCCTATAATTCAGTAGTACAAGTCAGAAGGAAACCCGTATTAGAAGAGAGAGAGAGAGAGCCGGGGGCCAAATATGCGATTCCCATCCCCCGGTCCTCCGATAAAACGTGACGCCGCTATACTGTGAGCTCCGGGACCTCAGTCCCCGGCGGCTCTTCTTGACCTTCTCCGGGAGAGGCACGATCCTCTGCTCCGCGAGCGGCGGAGGAGATGGAGCACTGTAACGTTGCGGTGCTGACCCGGAGGAGAGCACCAGCCACTGCTCGGTCGTCGAACACCGTAGGGGCTGGGGTTGAGTAGGGAAGAGCTGGATGGTGCCGGGGGGGGGGGGGGTTAGATTTGGTTCCGAGACGGTAAATGAAGGAGAAGAGATGTTTCGGGGGTTTAAAGTCCAAATTTTTTTTTTTTTAATGGACAGGTGTCTTTTTTTTATTGGGTGTGGTCAGCGTGGGCTGACCAGCCCTGGTCAGCGAAGTTCTTTCCTTAAAAACCATTAACTTTTGTAATCCAAGATTTTGCGAATTACCTATACTAAAGTTCTAGCTCCTTATGAACAATAACGTCCATACTGGTTTACTGATTTGCCCCTATTTGTTGTTTTATTACGACTATGCCATTTAACTTCAAATAATAAACAGTAATATTTGTGTTATTTTACTATTTTGCCCCTCCTCCAAGATCCACAACCCACTACAATATATATGCACATAATTTCAGTCTGAATCCATAACTCATACACCATTCACATGGTGTGTTGGCAGTTTCTAGTTCTAATGAAACTCCTTACTCATCCAATTAATTATTTTCATATATATGCTACTAGTTTTAGTGTTTGAATAACAGAATAAGATTAAAAATGAAGAACATAATAAAAAAGAAGAAGAAGGAGAAGCATATAAGATCTAAGGCTGCTTCTCCCACCACCAGTGGCAAGTCACAGTTATTGATTTTCCGTCTGTAGACTGCACCATGTAAGTAAGATCTAGGCCAAAGATAGCTAAATTTTGTTGGATCTGAGTCGAATCTAGCCAAATATGGTAGAGCCTGATGGATTGAAGAAGGGTTATTTTTTTTTGTTTAATTTTATATTATATATATATATATTTTACGATAGGAACTATTAACGTACCTAGCACTAAATCTAAGGTTGATCTGGCTGATCTAGGCTGGGTATAGCCAAATCTTGTTGGATATGAACCCGATCTAGCCAAATATGGTCAGATCTAGTCTAGATCCACTTGAATATGTAAAAGTTATCTTTGTTCGCACCAAAGGGCTAATATGAAGAAAATGAAACCCTCAACAGCTAGTTTGTAAGTCATTTCCGGTTACTAATTAGACCACCGACACTAATTGCACCCACAACTACAACTATATATAAAAAAATAAAATTTTGTAAAGAAAATATTGCTTCTCAAAAGTGTACCTTTGGTAAATCATTGATTCGTTGTTTTGATACCGCACACATACATATACTCTTCAGAATTATCACCATCTTCATGTTTCATCTTGTATTTTATATGCCCTCAAAATGGTTCAGCATTTTCTCTAAGGAAATGAAAAGCTATTAAGAAACTAGACATGTATTGCTTTGTAATTGTCTACATAGTGAGTTATTTTATAGACGTATTAGAAGATTCTAGAATGACTATTTTGAAAACCAGTGGTCTTCATTCTATGTGCGTTAGTAGTTTTGATAATCTTATATGGTTTAAATTTAAATTCCATATATAACTGTATTGCTTTTGAAAATTGTAAATGGGACATAGATTGCTTTATAATTGTCTACAGAGTGAGTTGTATAATAGACGTATTAGAGGATTCTATAATAACTATTTTGAAAACCAGTGGTCCTCATTCTATGTGCGTTAGTATTTTTGATAATCTTATCTGATTTAGATTTGAATTCCATATATAACTGTATTGCTTTTAAAAATTGTAAACGAATCGTACACTTATTTCATTTATATTTTATTCACTCTACTTTATCTCTTCAAAACTTACCATAAGTGAATGTCCACCTAATTCTTTTCTTATTTTGATGTGTTTTTCATGAGTAGGTATTTAGTGCGGCCACCATGCCACGAGCCAATGAGCACTTAGCAATATACGGATGCAGGCATGCAGCCATGTATAGGCATACATTTGGTATTCCTGCATAATACCAAGTGTTTTTTGGATGTATTATGTTTATATCTCGCATTCTCATTGTGCACTTGCGCCATCCACATGAGTGCATGACACAACTGCTTCACACAAAATCTTCTCGTTTTTCATACAAAGTTTAAAATGGTTTGATTTGCACATCTCAACCATCTATTCCTTTAGTAACAAACATCACGTTAATTTTGTAATTTTGGATTTGCAGTACTTTATTCAAACTCTTTTATTTGATGACTATTA
Organism: Rosa chinensis; assembly: GCF_002994745.2. Classification (NCBI taxonomy): domain Eukaryota; kingdom Viridiplantae; phylum Streptophyta; class Magnoliopsida; order Rosales; family Rosaceae; genus Rosa; species Rosa chinensis. Next base: position 77,073,868 of record NC_037092.1, on the reverse strand, counting down.
CCATCCAACCAATTTTTGTTTGGATTTTTATTTTTGGTCTCTAAATAAATAAAAAGAACTAAAAGAATATGAAATCCATGAATATCAAAGTTGCTCACTTAATAGATAGTTTTCTAGGAAATCTAAAATACAACTATAAATACAAGTATAAATATATCTCGTAATTCCTTTAAACCGTCCCTTAGATGAGTAAGTCTGCTATGAATATGTTGTCTTATAGTTTACTGACTTTTTTCATCTCATAGAAGATCAACAATGCTTCCAATTGAGCCATATTGTGCAGAGGAAGGCAAGGGAAAGAAGTGCAAATGTATACGTCTAGATACCTACTAAACAGCGCCAACTACAAGGCAATTGTCGTAATAGCAGAAAGCATCAGATAACACGAGTGACAATCATCTGATGCAGAAGTTACACCCAACATAAAAGATGCATGTCAGCACATAGTAGAGAGCACGATTCACCAATTTCAATAAGTATCTCCATTGAATGAGTATTGCAGCATGAAGACAAACCACAAACTAGAGAGGCTCCATGGCTACTGCCAAAGATATACAGGAGCCCTCGAGTGCTAAAGAACGGCAAAGACATTGAGTAACTGTTAGCTCGGCGCCTAGTGTTTAATCTGCGAACAACGTACAAAAATGAAAATTGCACCAATTAAGTACTATTCCAAACATGAACTTCATAGCTAATAGCTAGGTTCTCTTCTAAGCATCAATGTGCAAAAACTTTGATGTAAATACAGAATTGGATGATTCCATTTGAGTTATACAAGCAAATGTTAGAATGAGACCCTTCCACATCTATATATTAGTGACTCAGAGTCTACTGGAGTTGGCCGCTCACCTTCTGTGTACAAAAGAGTAGCACTAACATCTCTATTTTGTTAATTGTTTCAATCTACATCAAAAGTCTAGTTAACAATGAATAATTCAATGTTGTTGCTTTCATTACAATTCAGTCGATCTATATCATGCCATTCAGAAACAAGCTTAAACACTGAGAATGAAGTACTCAAACTATCAACAATGTCGCAGAATACTGAACTGAAAGAGCACAGTACAAAGCATACTACGTTTCCTAATGTTGTGGAGTACAAATAAGTGAATTTTGATAACACAAGACCTAGATGAGGTCTAACTGAAGCACCAATATTAACCTAATTCCATGTGCTCATGAATCTCTAGCTATCTAATCCCATTCATTAGGCTCAGTTTGCGTGTCTTTGTTTTTGACTCTCTAAGAAGGTGGCGGTTGGAACAAAAGAACTATGTCAAATCCAGATCGTGTAAAGAAATTTAAGCAAGAAACCAACAAATATTGTGACAATAGAAGACACAGTTGATTCGTAATGCACCACTTGATTTTTCAAGCGGTCTGTACCACATAGGAAATATGAGGAAAGTGGGGAGGCAAGAATGGGTATAAAGTAGCTAGACATATGCAGTTGCAACATACTTACCTGGACGGGGTTTCTGGGCGATCAAGAAGGCCCATGGCCTAGATTGGTGACCTCCATTGCACTTGGGAGGGGTGCCCATCTATGGTCTCCCATACGTGGGAGAGCCAACGTCATAATTTGTTGCAAGGGGGCCTGCGTTCGCGCAACCCCCACCAAATCTACTCCAAATTTTCTCCTCATTGCTAGTGATGGAATCCATCTTAGTTTGTCCAGCAACATCATCTCTGATTTAATTTTCAACAGTTGATTTCGGCCGCTGGACGATGCCTTGTATATGACTGAGTGGTGTTCTTCTGTGTTCTATACACCAACGTTCTTTTGTGATAGTTGACATGTTGTGATGCCAGACCCACATTCTAACGATCTTAATTTTCAACAGTTGATTTCGGCCACTGGACGATGCCTTGTATATGACTGAGTGGTGTTCTTCTGTGTTTTATACACCAACGTTCTTTTGTGATAGTTGACATGTTGTGATGCCAGACCCACATTCTAACGATCTTATCTATGGTTCTGATATATAGCAAATTTAATGGGACATATGGTCCTTGATGTATGGCAAGAAATGCTTCAGATTTTATGACACCTGTAATAGATCAGAATATTGTCCCTTTTGTTACTTGCACCGGCACAAAGGCAATGGTTGCAATAAATTTGTAAATTTATTAAATTTTAATAGCTGATTATGAGTGTAAAATTTTACATGAAGATATCAGTGGCTAAATGTGCAGTAACTTACTGCACAGAAAAGTCGGACAGGCAGCTTTGTTGTAATGGTGCGGAGTCTGTCTGGAAATTCTAAGTACTCGTCTCTCTTAGTTGAAATTAGTTTGGAGTAATTAGCTAGCTAGGAAGCTTGGCTCTCTTGCTGTTTATCAATATCCAAACTAAAATTTCGCACCTGTGTTAATAAGATCAATAGTGATGGACTGACAATAAGTTAAGACTGATTTAAGTGAAGCCGGCCTCATATCGTGGTAAAGTCTAATACGAGAAAAGGACATATCCAGGGTTGAGCATGAAGGCCTAAATGACGAAATTAACAAGGCACTGGGAAGAATAATCTAATGAGTTTTTGTTTCTAACCTCCTCTTTCAAATTGAATTGCAGAAGTGCACTGGATCTGTAACCAATCAGCCTCTGATGCTATTTGGATTTATAATGGATGTTCTGAAACGCCGTATATTTATTTTATGTAAGTTAACTTAATGTGTATTAGGCGCAAAGCTTCCCACATCGAAGTATAGAGAAAGAGATGCCTACAGAGAGGGATATAAAATAAAGCAGCTCAACAGTATTATAACTCACGGAGCCATGCGTTGAGCACAGAGCGAACTATTCTTTCGCCTTTTACTAAAGAATACCGTGTGCGCGGCGTTTTAAGTGGCATACGCCTATTTTTGGAAGGGTGCACCTCTGTGGGTGCCCCTCAAAATGTAGTTTCAACTTATTGTCACCAGCAAACTTCTTGTTACCAGCAAGTGGATGTGACTGATTTATGAGGCTAACAATGAGACCAGCAATTGGATTTTGACTTGGAATTGGATTATGATTGATATGATTTTTGTAAAGGAGAGAGCCAGCATGTTGAAGTGTAAAAAAAATTTAAATAAGAGCAGCACTAGAAGCTAAATATCAGAATGTTGTATCAACCTCTATGCGAACAAGCAATATGAGTCTGACTGTGAATGGATCAGCTATGAAGCTACCAAGCTGAATCAGCAGTAGCAGCAAATCAATCGGATTAAGATCGACGAAGATGAAGGCGGAACTAAACAGAATTATGAGGTTGTCAGAGGAAGAGTTGAAGAACACATGCAACTCGGTGACGTTCAACAAGCAAGTTGCTTCCAGAATGTGTAACTTTGTCCAGTTTTCTCTGTTTAAAGCTTTGCAAATAAACTGTTGTAATATATCCACTCTGATTTAACATGTCAGCTCTCTGTGTGCTATATTGCATGTGGATAGAAAGTTGTTCATAGTCAATTAACTATGGTCTCAGTTCAAGCAACACTTTTAAATGCAGAATTCAATCATAGAAAAATACGAAGGATGGGAAAGATTAATTGCTGGAAGCCCTTAAATTATAGATTACTTTTTAGGAAAGTGTGATTCCTGTACCAGATAATCTCAAGTAGAATTGCAAGCTACAGACTTTATTTCCATGAGTTGAGATGTTGTTGATGCACTGGAAGTTGTACATGCTAATTTGATGGATGAAACTGAAGCTTTGTTGCTGCGTTAATTGGCTGATTCCTACTCTGGCAACAGAGATATCGCTACCAAAGTTGGAAGAAATTTCCGCAATGGCTTTCGGAAACCAACCACCTTTGGTACCTTGAGAATCACTACGTACTGTTCTGCTAACTTGAGATGCCTGAAACAAAAGTTGCACTCCATGTCTTTAATTTTTTGTCATATAAGTGGGACTCTCATTGTCCCAAATCTCCTTTTTATGTTGTTCTTTGCAGATGGCAGAGAATGCCAATTGCCCTGGAGTTCATTTGTACAACAATCTAATATGGGTAGATTACAAGTGAAGTTTAATGCCAGGACTCGGGTTAATTAGTATCAGCGTAAGCAAGCACAAATTTATCAGTAAAATGCTTAGCCACTTCGCAATTATAAAATTGGATAAGTATACCACATCCTGCCTGACAAGAAGAACTGAAGTGTATAGCCGTATAAAAAGAGAGGAGCTAGACTAAACAAAGCATACCTTTCTCGGCCTTTTGGCTAAGATCAAGTGTAGTATCTGTTCTTATCAGTTTAATATCTGATACGTGGACCAATGGTTTACACGATATTAAATTAATTTTTTGAAGGGGTGAGTCCATTACAGTAGCTTGCTATTGGGGCTCACACGTGTCATTCATGTGTTGCACTACAACAAGGTCTGGCGCACCCTACCAAATCTAGTTTAAATCGTAACAACTCATTTCAGACAATCAACTTAGAACTGTAAAAATCATCTTCTTACCTTTCGCTTAGTTTTTTTTTGGTCCGAGTCGTTGGTTTCTAGTTAGTTACTGAAACGGTAAATGTATCTGATGCTATACTGAAATTGATGAAGATAATGCAGTTAGATATACTAGGAGAACTGAGACACTGGGGAGTCCAGTATAATTTCCCGGAGAATTTTCCAGTGATGTTGATGGTGCACTGATGAGTGTTGCAATGTTGGTAGGTGCTGTTAGTTTAGATGTGTTTGGTCGAAGAAGATAGAAGTTTGTGCAGGCATATTTATGTAGGTTGTTTTCACTTTTCAGCCCCATTCTCGTCATATTTGATATTTGTTTAGGAAGCAATACTAGGATTTTGAAAGAAACAAATCAGGTTCTCCCAAAGCCAAATTATAATTATGTAGGCTAATTTGGTCCTCCCATACCAGATCAAGTTCAAATTTCCGCTTCACATTTGTATTACAAGATTCGACATTTGAAACAATTGAATTTGTACAGTAACTCTTTCTGTTCTACTGCCATTTATCTGAAAAGTAATTTACTTATTTTGCCCAAGACAATACAAGCCAAAAGTTGAAGTCTGAGAAGTACTTAAGTTCTCTTTTTTCTCTTAGAGAAGCCCAAAGGGTGGTTATTTAGGGGGTTAAATTCCTGTGAATGGTTAAGAAGGTTAAGTCATAGTTGCAAATGCTTGGAAAAAAGTTATATAAATTAAGTTTGGTAATCACTTCAGATAGTATGTTTAGAGGTGATTTTTGAAGCTATGCATTTATCTATCCTCTAGAGGATAATGACTAATATGCAGTTAGGTGGCTTATAAAAGAGTGCTTTCAGGTGTTGAAACTACCTATACTCAAGTGATTGGATCTTTTTTAAGAAGGAACTGGTAGAAGATGTTTGGCTTTGGTAGCTTTAGCAAAGATAGAAGAGGACGAGCTAGTATTATGCTCTCATATCAGAAGTACCTAAAAGTTTCTTCATCAAGGATCTCCAGGGTGAACATCTCATCAAAAATGTTGGCGACTCTAGGCTAGGCTGCTCCAGAATTCCAGATGACTATATATCAGATGCACAATTGGTAATCAATTAAAGACATTGTGTGGATATGTGGCAAGCAATGCTTCTAATGTGAAATTTGGTGTTTGAGAACATTTCTAATGTCTCAACAGTATCAACCTCTACGCGACATGCAATATAAGTCTATGATTGTGAATGGATCAGCTATGAAGCTACCAAGCTGAATCAGCAGTAGCAGCAAATCAATTGGATAATGATCGATGAAGATGAAGGCTGAACCAAAGAGAAATATGAGGTTGTCAGAAGAAGAGTGGAAGAACACATGCAACTTGGTGATGTTCAAGAAAGCAAGCAGCTTCCAGAGTGCATAATTTTGTACAGTTTTCTCTGTTTAAACCTCTGCAAATAATTCCACTCTGATCTAACATTTGAGCTCTTTATGTGCTATGTTTGTGGATAGAAAGTTGTTCATAGTCAACTAGATAACTATGGACTCAGTTCAAGCAACACTTTTAAATGAAGAATTCAATCATAGAAAAATACCAAGGATGGAAAAGATTAGTTGCTGGAAGCCCTTAAATTATAGATTGCCTTTTAAGAACTTGTAGAAGTGTGATTCCTGTACCAAATAATCTCAAGTAGAATTGCAAGCTATAGAGTTTATTTCCATGAGTTGAGATTGTTGTTGATGCATCGGAAGTTGTTGCAGTATGTTGGAGTGAAAATGTGAATTTGAATGTACATGCTAATTTGATGATTGAAACTAAAACTTTGTTGCTGCGTTAATTGGCTGGTTCCTATTCTGGCAACAGAGATATCGCTACCAAAGTTGGATGAAATTGCCGCAATGGCTTTCGGAGACCAACCACCTTTGGTACCTAGAGAATCACTACTGGTCTGCTAACTTGAGATGCCTGAAACAAAAGCTGCACTCCATGTCTTTCATTTTTTGTCCTATAAGTGGGAGTCTCATTGTCCCAAATCTCCTTTTCCTTTTTACGTTGTTCTTTGCAGATGGCAGAGATGGCCATCTGCCCTGGATTTTATATCTATAACAATCTAATATGGGTTAGACTACAAGTGAAGTTTAATGCCAGGACTTGGGTTAGTAAAATGCTTAGTCCATTTGCAATTATAAAAGGTGAATGAGTATACCACATCTTGCCTGACAAGAAGAACCGAAGTGTATAGCCGTATAAAAAGAGAAGAGCTAGACTAAACAAATCATACCTTTCTCGGCCTTTTGGCTAAGATCAAGTGTAGTATCTGTTCTTATCAGTTTAATATCTGATACGTGGACCAATGGTTCACACGATATTAAATTAATTTTTTAAAGGGGTGAGTCCACCACAGTAGCTTGCTATTGGGGCTCACGTGTGTCATCCTTGCGTTGCACTATAGCAAGGTTTGGCGCACCCTACCAAATCCAGTTTAAATCATGACAACCCCAAATGTTACTGGAAGAAGACCATTACTTGCCAACTTAAGATTGTAAAAAGAATCATCTTCTTACTTTCAACTTCTTACCTTTACCTGTTAGTCTGAATCCTCGGTTGCTAGTTAGTTACTGAAACGGTAAATGTATCTGATGTTATACTGAAATTGATGAAGTTAATGCAGTTTGTTAAACTAGAGACACAGGAGAGTCCAGTATAATTTCCTGGAGAATTAGCCAATGATGTTGATGGTGCACTGATGAGTGTTGCAATGTTGTTAGCTGCTGTTAGTTTAGATTTGGACTTTGGTCAAAGAAAATAGAAGTTTGTGTAGGCATATATATGTAGATTGTTTTCACTTTTCAGTCACATTCTCGTCATATTAACTTGATATTTGTTTAGAAATGCAATACTACGATTTTATGAAAGGAACGAATCAGGTTCTTCCAAAGCCAAACTATGATTATGTAGTCTAATTTGGTCCCCATACCAGATCAAGTTCAAATTTCCGCTTCACATTTGTATTACAATATTCTACATTTGAATCAATTGAATTTGTACAATAACTTATTCTGTTCTACTGCCATTTACCTGAAATAATTTCTTATTTTTGCTCCAAGAGAAGCCAAAAGGGTTGTTTATATAGGGGGTTAAATTCCTGTGAGTGGTTAAGAAGGTTAAGTTACAGTTTCAGATACATGGAAAAAAATATGTAGTTTAATAAATGGAGTTGTGTAATCACTTCTGATAGCATGTTTAGTGATGATTTTTGAAGCTATGCATCTATCTATCCTCTAGAGGATAATAAGGACTAGCATGTGCAAAGGTGACTTCTAAAAGAGTGCTTTCAGGTGTTGGAACTACTTATATTTAAGTGATTAGATCTTTTTTAAAGGAGGAACTGGTAGAAGATGTTTGATTTTGGTAGGTTTAGCAAAGATAGAAGAGGATGAGTATTATGCTTATTATTGCTGTGCAGACCTGCATTTCCTTGTGAGAGCGTACTAGTGACACTAATTATGAACCACACAAGAAACTCGGACATTGCAGTTTCAATGTAATAGGGGCGGCCCGGGCGGGTGTCCAATGTACTCTTAATTCTCTCATTTTTTTCGACATTAGGAGTTTAGTTTGGCTGGAGGAAGTCCAGGAAGCTTGAAGGACTAAAGGAAATCATTATAGTGATGTTACTTGGTTCTTTGATTAAGTCCACTTGGATCTCTCATATGGATGTGAACTATAATATGTGACAGGCGTCATGAATCCGATGCCTTGTGAGAACATGATATGTCTAGTGTCAGACTGTCAGGGTTATAAAACAAAGCAGTTCAGCATTGTTCAACTCACGGAGCCATGCATTGAGCACAGAGCGAACTATTCTTTTGCCTTTTACTAAAGTATACCGTGTGTGCGGCATTTTAAGTGGCATATGCCTATTTTTGGAAGGGTCCACCTCTGCAGGTACCCCTCAAAATCTAGTTTTGAAATACTTGATAAAAAGTACTGTTCAGAAACAAAAGAATGCAATTCATGAACCTCCGGAAGAGCAAAACTTCAATGCGTACTCATGAAATGCGTGTTTAATATAATGCTTAATCTTCAAAAGAAATTTGATGAACCTACTAAATTACCTGGACTTCAAGAAGAAAGAAATTGTATGTTATAGAGTCAGCAAAACGCAAAATTTCAAAGAAAAATAACTGTTGGGTAAGCTGCAGAGAGTACAAAATATAAGCCATAGCCCTTTAGGCTTTAGCTCTTACGAACGTCTCCCTAGTGCCTTCTTTAACCAAAAGCAATGGTGTTTCCCATTCAAAATGGCTTATGCTACTTCTTTGGACGGGTATGATTGTTCTGGATGGAACAAAACTAGCTATACAGTTTTATTTCTAGTTGATACTACTTCAAATTCGGCGGTTTGAATTAAGTATCACTGAACAGATAGAGACCAAAAAGAAAGGGTACCAAAGTGCGTAGATATTCTGTCTTACAAATGGCAAGTCCCACACTGAGAAGAGGCTGCGCTGAGTTGGTCATGTAACAATAAAAGGAGAAATAACCTAGTGAGAAATAACCTAGTGAGGTTCTAGCTGAGGCGCGTCTATTGCTGGTTGAAAACTATTTCCAAACCCCCTCCTGGCTTGGGTTAAGGCTAGTGCCCTCGAGAGAATTTGTTACTTAAATTCAACGACTCAAAAGACTAGTAGTTGCAATAGAGGTGGGATTATAATGGGTTTGCTCTACTTGAGGAAGCACCATTTTGTTTCACAGTGGAAAGGTCCATTCGATATGATTGTGGACTTTCATCTAAAGATACGTACCTCAAATCGGTTTGGGGCAGACTGTCGAGGAAAGTAGGAATTTCAGCAATCGTTTTTGATAGGTTAGGCTCCGGTTTTGATGGCATGGCCTTTTCATTATCTTCGGTTTTGATACAGAGCTGAATGCTATAGAAGTGGACAAGGCAAAGTGGCAAGTTTTCTTTGCTTATTGTGTTATATATATATATATATATGTTTTTTCCTTTGCAGATTAAAAGGTTGGGAACTTGGAACTCGAAATGATTTTCTGGTAATGCCGATATTTTCATATACAATTGTATATTTGATTCTCAACTGTTGGTGCGGAAATATCCGGAAAAGATCTCGTCACTTACTTTGCTGACTAGAATAAGAATGAAAAAGTCTTAATCAAGAGGCCCCTTTTGAAAAGTGGTTTAATATGTGATCGGTTTGCAAGGATAAATGAAAAGTGCTCAACTCAAATGTACGTTCACTTTACCAACTATTTATAGGCGAGCTCGAGCGAATATCTCGACTAGTGCACATAGTAGTATGTGTGGCCTGCAAGTCATACGTTAGTGGATTCATGACGTCACTCCCAGAATGATGTGGAAGAGTGCTTTCCGCTTGTTACAAATTAGGATAAGTTGGCTAACTCCGCTGATTGGTTCTACCTTATTTTGATCCACATCAAGAGGATTTCTCCTTTAGGATCATTCCTCGAGGAGATCCCTCCCCACTTAGATCTTCCCTCAAAGGGTTCCACCCTATTGAGATCCTCCTCAAGGGTTTACTTTGTTGAGATCTTCCTCGAAGGGTTTTACACCTTGTTGGAGTTTCACCTTTCCTCGAAGAGTTTCATCTTGTTCACTTATTGAGACCTTCCTCGATTAGATCCCTCCTCACTTGGATGAAGATTTCTCCTCAAGGAGTCTCTTATTAAAACCGCTTTCTTCTTTCTCGAGTGAATTTGATGGTTTTTGGATGGTACAAGCGTTTGAGTGTTTGCGAGGACACATTCTATTTAATGTTAGCGAGGACACAATCCGTGTAATGTACCACACTCAGTTTTTTATCATCTTGTGAAAAAACCGGAAAATCAAAAGTAGTTTACTTTCTTAGTGTAAAGCGCTATGGTTCTGAAAGAAGACCTCTTTTCTATTCCCACCTAAGTAAAACAAATCCCCATAGATATGAGCTAGAATTAAATTTCCGTGCTGAAAAACTTGTTAAACATGTCATTAGAAAGACATGTTGCGCGGATATACTTACTCCCCTCAACTACAGAGAAATATGGTGAGTACAACCTTGGAGGTCAGTTGCACACCGTTCAACTAGAGATATCTGCTGCTTCTAATAATTTTTAGGGTTATTATCACAAATGGTACCTGAACTATACCTCAATCTTATCGATAGTACTTGAACTTCAATTGTGATCACAACCAGTACCCGAACTTTTCGATTTCATTTTAAATGGTACCTAGAGCCACCTCCGGTCACTATTCCGACTAAAAACGGCATGGGAGACAATCATAGTGATGTTTTTTGATGATTTCAAGGGTTGCAATCATATATAGTGATGATTTTTTGGTAATAGACTTGCCTTGAACTTGTTTATTATTATTTTTTTTTTAGATTTGGCTTTTTTGGCCGGAATAGTGACTGAAGTTGGCCTTAGGTACCATTTAAAATGAAATCGAAAAGTTCGGGTACTGGTTGTGATCAAAATTGAAGTTCAGGTACCATCGATAAAATAGAAGATAAATTCAGGTACCATTTGTGATAATAACCCTAATTTTTAATATAATATTTTAAGAAATCAGGTAGCAACTGAGTGAGATCTAATAACCTCAGTAGCAAATGCTATGACAATATCATCATCATCATCAAATTCCAATATGGATGATGATAACGATAGTAACACTAGTAATGGGAGTAACTCAATGAATGATTTCCTTGTAGACTACATTATAGTTACTAGTTCTTCTGAACCTTTTGATGAAGCTTATAAGCTTTGATGATTAGCAATGTGTCACATGTGTCATAGTGTGAAATAAATAACCTGGTTTCTTTACTAGAGTTTTTTATATATGTTTTAAGTTTTGTTAAACAAATATTATTCTACACTATGACATATGACATTGCTAATCATCAAAATTTCTAAGCTTCATCCGAAGGTTTAGGAGAACCAGTAACTAGAATGTCTCCAAAGAGATTATTCATTGAGTTACTCTCATCACTAGTGTTCACTATCGTTATCATCATACATATATGAATCTGATGATGATGATGATATTATCAAAGCATTTGCTGGTGAGGCTCCTAGATTCCACTCAGCTACTACCTAGTTTCTTAAAATATTATAGTAAAAATCGTTAGAGGCAGCATATATCTCTAGTTGAACAGAGTGCAACTGATCTCTAATAACCTGGTTTGCAGTCAATGAGAGGAGTAAGCATATCCGTGTAACATTATCTTTCTAATAACCTGTTTAACAAGTCTTTCAGCACGAAAACCAATTATAGCTCACATCTATCGAGATTTAGCGGTCTAACCTCAATTTAGGTGGCTTCGAAGGTTCCAAAGCAATCAAAAGAGTATAATCTATTCATCCTGTAAGAAAAAACATAAAAGAATCAATTAAAAAACATCAAGGAATCAATTCATAGTCATTATTTTTATCCAACATAACAATTCTATAAGATACTAAACCTATTGCTCTTTCAATTCTGTCTGTCATTCAATTCATTCCTATGACAGATTCTGCTAAACTTTTTCCAACCACCGTACTGATCAAGGGGACAAACAATATTTATTACAGGAGTGGTTTAAACTATTTTACTATGTATGTCGGTGCACTCTGTTTCTTCCTCATATATAGGTGTTGTCGTACTAAGGCTTGTGATTCTAGATGGATTTGAAGGAAATAAAAGAGGATCTATAATGAGGATACAACAATCGAATTCTTACCATACATGTACTAGAATCCAGGTGTACACCTCCTGCTTCATAGCCTTGGAGAATCATCAATCTAGAAGCTTGACTTCTCAGGAAACTGACACCTCTTGCTTATCTATGTCGGTAGCTAAGAATCCAAGAAGTGAATATATTTGTAAGGGAAAAAAATACAAACAGTCCACAACCTATGGCCGACTTCGAATTTCTGTATCCAAGTTTTTAAAACTATCACAATGGTACTCAAATTATCTAACACGACCTAACATTCATACATGCCGTCCACTTCGCCGTTAACGGTGTTAACTTTACAAGGGTAAATCTGTCATTCCACTGTTCATCTCTCTTCTCCTTCACACCATGGGTACTGTTCTTTTTTTTTTTTCTTTTTCTTTTCTTTTCTTCTCTCCTCCTGCAAGTGGAAAGACAGATTTACCCTTGGAAAGCGAAGTGGACGGCATGTATGAATGTTAGGTCGTGTTAGATAATCTGGGTACCATTGTGATAGTTTTTAAACTTGAGGTGCGAAAGTTATTAGTGGTCTGTAGTTCAGGTACTGTTTGCGAGTTTTTCCCTATTTGTAATGTAAAAAAAAAAAAAAATTCTTCTCAGTAAAAGAAACTAAAATCTGAACTGTCAATTTATTAGACAAGCTGCCAAGTGGAAATAGTTGGGATCCCAATGCATCTCCACCCTCATCATCTACTTCTGAATTTTGACCCCTTTCAGGTCACATACACAACCCATTTCAGTTTAACCATTAAATACTAGAAAACTACTCGAGTGGTAGTCCTAAACTCCTAATTACAGACAAAAGCACCCAAAACAAAAATCCCAACATGGCTTCTAAATATTCCTCACTACTAGCACACCTCCTCTTGTTCGTTTGCTCTGTGTTACTATTACCCAATTCCTCTTCTTCTGAGAGCACCAAAGTCTCTGTGGATTTGTACTACGAAACCCTTTGTCCTGATTGCTCTGATTTCATTGTTAAACATCTGATCAAGCTCTTCGACACCGGACTCATCTCCGCCGTTGACCTGAATCTCGTCCCATACGGCAACGCCAGGCTCGGAACCAACGACACCATCACTTGCCAGGTTCAAATTTCCTTTCTTTCTTCCTTTCCTCTATATAAAAATTGAATCTTTTGCTTTCATAAAAAGAATGAATTTTCTATGTTTCTAGCTAGTTCTAGCTTTTGGGTAGTTTTTAATTGTACTTGGCCCTTGGGAATGTGAATTTTTTTGGGTAAATGGTGATGAACTGTTTCTGGGTTCTGGGTGGTGTGACCATTGAATCTCTAATGAGGCAGTAATTTTTAATTTTGTTTAAAAGGTTAATTAGGAAAATAAAAACGATTAGACCCATGAAATGCCACCTGTAAGCCACAAGATTTGGGCAATGAAGCTAATAAATCTCTGACTCGATCTTGTTGTGTCTGTTGGTCTCTCTGTCACAGGAATTCCCAACTGGCGAAACAAACTAACTTTATACCTGTGATAACTGAACCTCATCAAACCACCAATAAACTGTTTCATTCTCTCTCTCAAGCTAGCTTTCACTTCCATGGCTTTCTCTAGCAAGACCCTTTCGTTTTCTCTTGGTTTATGGTTTTCCTTGTTGGTGCTATGGTCTCCCTCCACTTGTTCTGCTTCAGCTATAACTTTTCTGCCTTTGGAATCTGGCAAAGTCTCCTTGGCTTTGTACTATGAGTCCCTCTGCCCCTACAGCGCTAATTTCGTGGTTAATTACTTGGTCAAGCTCTTTGAAGATGATCTAATCTCCATTGTTGATCTCAAGCTTGTGCCTTGGGGCAATGCCAAGCTCAGAGGCAATGACACCTTTGATTGCCAGGTCCTCTTATCATTCCTTTTCCTTTTTGATTTTGTGTCTTAGTTTAATAAACTGGTGGCATTTCATTGTCTGATTCTCTAGATGATTCATCTTTAACTACTTTATATAAACAAAGTTCTTGGATCATATTGGTTAAACATTGTAGTTCAATGCAAATGGGGCTACTTCTTGCATGGGGTTTTTTTTCTCTTCATTCTAGGATTCAGATGATATGCAGTGGACTTTTTGTGAATTCATATTGATTGAGTTCTTGTGGTTTGCAGCATGGTCCATCTGAATGCTTATTGAACACGGTGGAAGCCTGTGCAATTGAGACCTGGCCTGCACTGGTAAGATTCGATGAAATTAGATTTCAGAGAGTGCATATATTTCTTCAGAAAAAGAATGTTTATTATACAAGTAATGTTAGTTATGGAAATCATTTCTATTAGTTTCTAATTGGTGGACATTTATTGCTTAAACAATCTCTTTGTTGGTGATTAAATTGATTATTATCATTATATTTGTGGCTATTTCTGATTCTTCTTGGCTAATCCGTCTTGAATTTATAGAATTGTTTGGTCGGTGAACATTACAAAGTAATGCTTTAATGTGAATGCTAACTCCTGATTCACTCTCAACTCTATGCAGAATGATCATTTTCCTTTCATTTATTGTGTTGAGAGTTTGGTTTACGAGCACAAGTATCCCCAGTGGGAGTCATGTTATGAGAAACTGGGCCTGAACTCAACACTTATTGCTGAATGCTACAATAGTGGACATGGCAAAGAGGTTAGTCTTCGTGGTTTGCCATATTTGGCTTATTAAATTTTCACAGAGTTTGAAGGCTGTTATGCTAGTGATTGTGCTTGTAAAGCATATAAATTCAGCTATATTTGGCTTATTAATTTTTCACAGAGTTCGAAGGCTGTTATGTTAGTCATTGTGCTTGTAAAGCATATAATTCATACTACTATTTTATTGTATCTTTACAAGAACCTCTGTGTGATACAAGAGTCTACTCTCATGATGTTATTTTGTTTGAATTTAATAAGTAAAAAGGTGTGTATTGAATTATAAGGCTTATACCTATAGGTGGTGCAAAAGCATATTGCTAATTAGTCGTTGTATATTAAATATTCAAAGTTTAATAGCTATTAACCATAGAAAGTAGCAAAAAGTATGACAGTAGTAGGGATAGGGGTTGCAAGTCCCTCTAATGGTAGAAAATTGCAAACATGACCTTTCCTATGAATACTTTTGTGTCTATAGTGTGGCACATGGTCGGAGTTTATAGAACAAATATTGATTATCTGCACCAAGTTTTCACTAGGAAGCTTATTTATAATGTAGCATTTCATAAAGGTGATGGTGGGATAACCAACAGGCTGGGATCATGTATGTAAATCTTTTTTGACACGACTGTTTGGTTATCATGCCATTTTGAACAAGTTCACTGCCCTTGGAACCTCCAATTTTTTTTTTTTTTTTTTTTTTTTTTTTTTTTTCAGACTTTGTTGCAGATACACAAGGTGCTTGTAGTTCTGTTTTTCTGTGGAGTAGGAAAATACAAGTTTCTTATCTTTTCCTTGTTTGTTATTATGCCTTTTTAATGAAAGGAAAATGGAACATAATATAAGTGGAATTCTTTTCTGGCAGCTTGAACTAAAATATGCAGCTGAAACCAATGCACTCCAGCCTCCACATCAGTATGTGCCATGGGTAGTTGTGGATGGACAGCCACTTTACGAGGTTTGTTCCTTTATCATGATTATCTATGAAATTTCTCATTGGCATTACTGTTGCCATCAAGTTCCTGTTATGACTATTTGTATTGTTGATGGTTAGTTCCCAGCGGAGCACTATTTGCAGTTTATAATTTGACTTGTAAACTTTAAGGAAAGAAAATATTTATCACACTGTCCCCTGATTGATCATCAGATTGGAGTTTTATACTTATATACTTGGGGATCTTCAACAAATGACTTTTCTTCTCGTGTAGGACTATGAAAACTTTCTAAGCTATGTCTGCAATGCTTATAATGGCACCGCAATGCTCAAGGGCTGCAATGAATACCTCAATACTATCCAAATGGCAGGGGAAAAACCTAACGATCCAGTCGCCTGCAAGGAGGGAAAGATGCCAGCATTATTTGGAAGAATTCGATCAACTCTAACTTCATGGATGTGAGTCAGGTGAACATGGCGTTTTGGATATAGATGTCTGGTAGCTCCATAGGGATTATTCGTGCATCGATCATATGTGTAACAGCTAGAAATTAAGCTTGCTTATATCGCTGTTTGAAGTTGAGTGCAATTACTTGAGCTGGTTGGTAATGAAGAAAGAGACTTCAAATCTACCTTTATCTGTTATGATAAATAAATATACAGTAGTTCATGTTCATTATTTTTTATTTCTTCCAGAATTAGATGACATGAAATATAGGAACAGGTTAAACTTCAATATTGGTGATGTATGGATGGATGGTGACTGGCAATCGGCTTTCTCTCCAACTTTGTGGCCAAGGATTTGACGCTATCATATAGTTTGTATGAAAAAAGTAACAAACTATGGTTGCAACCTTGACAAAGAAAAAGAAACAAGTGTTTCATTATTTGTTGATCATATTTTTGAAGAAAGAAAATCCAGCTACATTACTTCATAATTTATAACGGATGTTCTAAGTCAATAAACTGACATGGTTTTGCTGGAATAACTCGTGTTTTTCTGTAGCAGCAGCTGAAACCACAACCGGAACTGATGATGGCTCGACTTCCATAAACAATACTTGGTTTTCAAGAATCTTTCCAAGCTTTCGACCCCAACCAAGCAGTAACAAACCATCAAGTAATTCGCAATTCTCGTTATTGTGCAAAAAATAAAACTTGAAAACACATACCGGTGAGCTGTGGCTTGTTGGTTAGCTGACCTAACGAACATTGTAAACGTCATGAGTTTAAAATTTCACTCGCATTAGGATGGGTGAAGTTAAACCAAAAAAAAAAAAAAAAAAAAATTTAAAAAAACATGCTACATATTGGGCCGGCGATAAACCATCAAATAGAGCTTCCAAGTACCAGATTCCGCAACAAGTAAGATGGGAATCAATCATAGTATGATTCAATCGGCTTCTTGCAAGGGGGTTTATTCAGAATCAGTACCCCCCAATACTTTTCCTTTTCCAAAACCCAATAGTTAGATGTAGGCCTGGGAATTGCAAACCGACAAACTGAGATCGAAACCGACCGATCTGGGCCGATATCGATCGGGTCGGTCTGCAATTTCAATTCCACACAATCCCGACCCGACCTGAACCGAATAGCATGTAAACGGGTCGTCCTCGGTATGGGTCAAATAAATACCGTATTGTCCGAACTGACCCGATTTTCTAATCCTTTAAATAGGAAATTTCAGCCCTAAACGCGTTCTGCCGTTCCCAAACTCACCCAAAACCTAAATCGAGCCTCTGTTCTCCATCGAAGACTCTCAGGCTCTCACTCTCACAGTCTCACTCCTCTCTGCTCTCCTCCATCGAAGAGTCGAAGACTCGAAGGCTGTCGCTCTTCTCTCACTCCTCTACTCCATCGAAGATCGGAAGCTGTCGCTCTTCTCTCACTCCTCTCTGCCCTCCATCGAAGATCGAAGGCTCTCGATCTTCTCTCACTCCTCTACTCCATCGAAGATCGGAAGCTCTCGCTCTTCTCTCACTCCTCTCTGACCTCCATCGAAGATCAAAGGCTCTCGCTCTTCTCTCACTCCTCTCTGCCCTCCTCGAAGATTCGAAGGCTCTCACTCCTCTCTGCCCTCCATCGAGGAATTGATTCTTCAACTCGATTCTTCAAGCCTCCCACTCCGAATCGATGGGAAAACTGCGAGTAAGTCTCTCACTTTCTCATATTTTTCAGTTTTCATTCTTGCTTTGTACTTTGTAGCAGCATGATTGTGTAGCTTGATTTGAATTTGGGGTTGATTAGGGGTTGGATACTTGGATCTGTGAGGTTTCTGACTTTTAGTAGTGAAATTTTAGTTCTTTATATGCAAACTGCAAAGAGATTTTAATGAAGATAAGGATCAGTTAGTGTTTGTGTAGTTTGTAGCAGACCCTGCAAATCTGCAATCCTATGTAGGTAGAGCTGCTGTTACAGTACTAATATTAAAGAGTGCGTGTTTACTTACCAGCATGCTAATATGCATTTGTTTGCTTGCTTGTTGAAAATTATAATGCTAAGTAGTTAAGTACTAGTTGAAAAAAAGAAACTGACAATGATAAGATGGTCTTAGTTATTGATTATGCCTCATTTGTGGTTGTCTGCGGGTCACAAGGTCACAAATGGTAGTTTTTGGTGATATATGTTGTGCCTGACTTTTGCAGAAATTGCAGAAGGTTTGTAGAAAAAGCTAAAGTCTTTCAGCCTCTGTACTTTCTGTTTTCGTGTTCATAACTTCATAAGCTGCATGCATTTGCATGTTTATATGTAATCGAGTAACCTGACTGTTGTGTAATTTACTTGTTTCAGTTTAAAAGCAGTAAGAAGAAAGCTCAAGGACAGAAAGAAGGAGATTCTAGTGTAGTTGTTTCTTTAACTGGTACCTCTCCCTCAATCCTTGACAGAGCTGAAGAAGATGTCACGAATGGAGGAGCTCCAGCTTCCTCATCTGACAAGGTTAGTAACAATCCTCGAGCTGATAGAAAAACGTAGTTGGGTGTGGGAGCACTTTAAGGAATATAAAGATGTAAAAGTCACTAAAGTAAAGGGTCAAGAAGATATTGTAGAAGAATTTAGGAGGGCTAAGTGTATATATTGTCCTAAGGGTCCTTTAGGAGACTATGCTTGTGATTCTTACAAAAATGGGACTCAAGGGATGATTAGGCACATAAACAAATCATGTAAGTATTATCCCGGAAGGAGAGCGATAGATAAAAATCAGAAAGTACTTGCTGGTGATAAAAGTAAGGGTAATTCTATGAAAATGGTAGCATTTAATCCTGATGAAGTTATGAAAGCATGTGTTGAAATGGTTGTAGTTGATGAGCTTCCTTTTAGCTTCGTTGAAAAGCAAGGCTTTAGGCATTTTTGTCATGTTGCAGTGCCAATGTTTAAGGTCCCTTGTAGGAAAACTTTGGTTATAAATTTTCTTACATTGTATGATAAGACAAAGAAGAAGTTGAAAACTGATTTAGCACACTATAGGGTCTGCCTAACCACTGACACTTGGACAAGTGTTCAAAATTTCAACTACATGGTGCTAACATCACACTTTATTGATGATAAGTGGGAAATGCATAAGAGGATAATCAATTTTTGCACTATTTGTAATCATAGTGGGAATTCCATAGGTCTTTTGATTGAGTCATGTTTGCTTCAATGGGGGATTAGCAAGGTTTTAACCATCACAGTAGATAATGCAGCAGCCAATAAGTGTGCTATTGAGTTTGTTAGGTCCGAACTTAACAAAAGAGAAAAACCACAATCAATGTTAGAGGGTAAGTACATGCATGTTAGGTGTATTGCCCATATTTGTAATTTGATTGTTGGTAGTGAGTTGAAGAGACTAAATAGATCAGTGTTGGCCATCAGAAATGCGGTGATGTTTGTTAGGTCTTCACCAGCAAGGTTAGATAGTTTTAAGGCATGTGTAGAACAGGAACAGATCCCTTGCAGAGGATTGGTTGTTATGGATGTTCCCACTAGGTGGAATTCAACATTCTTAATGTTGGAAGCTGCCTTGAAGTTCAAAGCAGCCTTTGCAAGGATGGAGGAGCAACCGGACAGCTGCTTTTCAGCCTATTTCAAAGAGCCTGAGGAAGAGTATGATGAGGAAGGAAATTTGGTTCCAAGTAAAAGCAAGAGGCCTAGAGTTGGGCCTCCATCCGAGGATGAATGGGATAAGGCAGAAATGTTTGTGCAGTTTCTTAGGGTATTCTATGAAGTAACTCTAAGAGTTAGTGCAAGTAATAGGCCCACAATCCATACCACTTTTCATGATGTGTTGTCAATCGAATCGGAGATTAGCAAGCTCTTCATAGAACCTGATATTGCAATAGGTTTGGACACCCAGAAGGTTTCGAGTGATATGGCAGAAAATATGAGGTCCATATTCATCAAGTATTATGGTGGCTTTCGGGATTTGAATCCCTTGGTGTTTATGGGGCTGATCCTTGATCCTAGATTCAAGCTAAGGCATGTAACTCATCTTTTGACAAATGAAGGGTTTGAATTGGAAGATGTGCAGACTAAAACGAGGGAGTAACGTGACGTGTTGATGTCCTAGTATGAAGAGTATGCACCAAAGGAGGCCCTTGCAAAGAAGAGGCTTCACAAAGCACTGTAACAAGCACCGGCAGCAGAGGAAGACAATCTTACATCAATGATTGAAGGAAAGTAGTTTCTGAGCTTGATGAGGCTGTGGTTTCACATGAAGTAGACAAATACTTGTTGGACCCTCTTGAATTCACAAATGAGAAGGAAGGGTTCGAGTTCCCGATTCTGTTATGGTGGAAGATCAATGGAGCCAAGTACCCTATACTTCAAGCAATAGCCAAAGATGTGTTGGCTGTTCAAGTTTCGACAGTTGCATCGGAGTCCGCTTTCAGCACCGGAGGGAGAGTAATCGACAACTTTAGGAGTTCATTGACTCCTAAATTTGTCGAAGCATTGATTGTCTACAAAGTTAGTTGAGGGGGAATGATATTAGTTGCATAGAAGATGAACCATGCATCAAAGATTATGAGTTCTATGAAAAGTGTGAGAAAGGTGCAGATTTTTAACTTTCTGTGTTTGCTTTTTTAGTTTTCAGTTTTCGCTTTTTACATTTCAGTTTCTGCATTTATTTTTTACATTCTGACTATAGTTTCTTGTGTTTTGTACTTTGGTATGTAGATCATGTAACCTCAGCCTTTTCAACCTCTTGTCCTCCTCCAAAAGCTAAGGGAAAGAATGGTATTGGAACTAATGATGAAGTTGTTCAACTCAGTGAAGATGACTCCAAGGATGAAATGGTGTCTGATGATTCAGAAAACAGTTGATGCCTATTGCCTTGATGTGATCAGTTTCTGACTTTCTGGTTTATGCCACAAGGATGGACTCTTTCAGTTTTCATTTTTCAACTTGATTGTTTCATTCTTTCATATTTTCATGAACTTATTTCAATTGCTAGTTTGCTACTGTGGTTTAACTGGTTTGTGAACATTTCCATGTAATATTAAGCTGATAGGCTTAGAACATGTAATATTAAGTTCTATATTAAGCAGAACTTGCTACTGTGGTCTGTGGTTTAACTTGTAGTTCCAAGTTCTTCTTTGATTTGCATTTTGGACAGAAATGTGCATGAAGTTCATTGGAGAACTAATAAGAAATGTTTGCAAATTTACAATGCTGCATTTTTTCAGGTTTCTGGAAATTTTGCTATTCAAATAAGTTAGTACCGATTGGTACCGAACCGATCGGATTCGGGCCTAATCGGTATTGCAGATGAGATTCTGGCGTCCCGAACCGAACCGAGCCGACTTTAAACTCGGTATCGGTATCGGTATAGGCATGTTACCGAGCCGAGCCAAACCGATCCCAGGCCTAGTTAGATGTCACAATACTGTTTTCTTTTCCTTAATTTCTTTGGGGTGAAGAGACACAGCACATGTATTCTATCATTCTATGGTCTAGCTCTTCAATTATCCATAGGAATTGACCTGCAAATATTTCTGGTTAAATTGACCTGCCTACCTAGTCGTCCATCGCCGCGAGTAGTTCCAAGTTAACATGCATTCCTCTAGGAAATATGGTGTTAAGTTAAAATAAATCATATGGGACTCAAACATTGGTAATTGTAGATGTTCTTTCACAAATAAGTCACACGGTAGGTCATCCTTATTGGTTGTGGTTGTCTCATTCAATTTCAATAGTGTTTAAGTAAAAGGGAATTTGAGAGAGATTGATGAGAGAATTGTACTTCATTATTAAGAATAGGAGCCCTATATATAGGGATTACAAAGTACATGTTCTAATGTTACAAGGAAAACTAATCTGAGTAGGTCTAGGAATTCTAGAACCTTCTCTCCTATTACAACCATGAAACTAATCCTAGTTTGAATAGGCACACAAAACTGATTTTCCTTCAACACTCCCCCTTGTGCCGCTCAAACTTGGTGGTGACGCTTCGTCTGTTGCCTCATTAAAAACCTTGCTCGAGTGAAAAACCATGTGGGATAAAAACAAGCTCGAGGAGGAGAAAAGAGTACAACACGCCATTCACTTCTTTGAGATCAAACATGTAGACATCATAACTCCCCCTGATTTCTTCAATCATGGGAGTTCGGATAACTTTCTCAATCCGATGCTCTTCACATGTTTCTCGAAGGTGGATTTAGGTAACGACTTAGTGAATAAGTCCGCTACATTATCTTCTGATCGGATTTGATTCACTTCAATCTTTAGAAGTGATTGTTGTTGTTGATTATAAAAGAACTTTGGCGATATATGCTTGGTGTTGTCGCCCTTGATGAAACCTAACTTCATTTGCTCAATACAAGCTGCATTATCCTCATAAATGCATGTAGGTTCATCCGTGGTAGACTTCAAACCACAACTTCCTTGAATATGTCTAATTACAGACCTTAGCGATATACATTCACGCACAGCTTCATGTAGAGCAATAATCTCTGCATGATTTGAGGAAGTAGCAACAAGGGTCTGTTTTGTAGACCTCCAAGATATCGCAATGCTTCTCATGGTAAAGACATAACCCGTTTAGGAGCGACATTTGTGAGGGTCAGAGAGGTACCTTGCATCAGCAAACCCATCAAAACATCATTGTCATTTTGATGGAGTGGAGGAGGGTGAGGCCAGCCACCCTTGGTAGTGGCGGCGGCAATGTTGCCGGCCATGGCATTTTGGACGATGGCTCTTGAGCCAATTTGGTCCGATCTCATCCTTCCATCATTCCTTTTCTCTTTGTAGGGATAGAATATGCATATCAATCGTACCTCTTAGGTATCGAAAGATTGTCTTTACACCAATCCAATGCGGCGTGTTGGCGCAGAGCTATGTCGAGCTAACAAGTTTACTGCAAAGGAGATGTCTGGTCTTGTGCATTGAGCTAAGTACAATAATGCGCCTATTGCACTTAAATAGGGCACTTCGGCCTCTAATGATTCTTCGTCCTCATCCTTTGGACGAAACAGATCTTTTCCGGGCTCAAGACTACGGCCGATCATGGGAGTACTCACAGACTTTGCTTTATCTCCATTAAAGCGCCTTAGAATTTTCTGAGTATATGCAGACTGATTGATCAAAATCCCATCACTACGGTGCTCGAGTTCTGAACCGAGACAAAACCGTGTTTTCCCAAGATCTTTCATCTCAAATTCGGATTTCAAATATTTAGCAGTTTCCTTTAACTCATCTAGAGTTCCAATTACGTTCATGTCATCGACATAAACTGCTACGATTAATTGCAAATCCGGAACTTGTTCTTTTAATGAACAAGCGTGGGCATATTTCATTATTAATATATCCCTTCCCAATCAAGTAGTCATTTAGACGGTTATACCACATCCGTCCGGATTGTTTTAATCCATATAGTGAGGTTTTAATCTTATTGAAAACGCGCTCCGTGGTTTAGAGCCACTTGACTTGGGTAATTGAAGTCTATCTGGGACCTTCATATATATATATATATATATATATATATATATATATATATCTCTGAATCTAGATCCCCATAGAGATATGCTATAACCGCATCCATAAGCTGCATGTCAAGTTTTTCGAAAACTACCAAACTGACAAGGTAGCGAAACGTTATAACGTCCATTACGGGAGAATACGTCTCCTCGTAGTCGATTCCAGGACGTTGTGAGAAACCTTGCGCCACGAGGCGGGCTTTATATCTAACCACCTCATTTTTCTCATTACGCTTTCTAACGAAGACCCATTTACGGCTAACAAGTTTTACATCTGGGGGTGTCTGCGTTATAGGCCCAAATACCTGTCTCTTTGCTAGTGAATCCAATTAAGCCTAGATCACATCTTTCCATTTAGGCCAATCCGCTCTTCATTGACATTCTTCGACAGAGCGAGGTTTGATATCATCATATTCTATAATTCCTTTTGCAACATGATATGCAAATGCATCATCAATAGCCATAGAATTTCTATCCATCATCTCATGTACACTAGTGTAATTCATGGAGATGTCTCTATTCTCTGGAATTGGTTTTGACATTGGAACGTCCCCCAATGATGTCTCTTGGACATAACCATAATCCGGAATATCCTCATGAGACGGATTATTTATATCGATGATTAATGGATTATTTTGTGCCAAACTCGCTTTCTTTCTTGGGCGAGAATCCATTGAACCTATAGGCCTCCCGCGCTTCCTGGCAAGAGCCATAGGTCAACGTCACCATCACTGTGAGAGGGGACGTTGGCGCCATGCTCAGTTGCCCTTGAGATGGTGTCATGTCCTCTAATTTTAGGGACATCAATCCTTGCAGGCACGTTTGCAGCAGGTATATGTGATCACGTCACTTTAGTGATATCAGAAAACGCATCAGGCATCGATTCTGCTATGTTTTGAAGATCGAGAATTCTCCGCACTTCAATTTCGGACTATACGGTTTGGGGATCAAGTTGAGATAGAGTGGGGACAGACCTCGACAATTCCTGTCGTTCCTGTTGAACATTTATGTTCTTATCTCCCCCTAAATACGGGAAGACTGTCTCATCAAAGTGACAATCCGCAAATCTAGCGGTGAAGAGATCACCTGTCAAGGGTTCTAAGTAGCGGACAATCGTTGGAGAATCATATGCAACATAAATGCCTAATTGTCTTTGAGGACCCATTTTGGTTCGTTGTGGTGGCGCAATTGGCACATAAACTGCACACCTAAATATGCGTAAGTGTGAGACATCAGGCTCATACCCAGTCACCGTTTGGGATGCAGAAAAAGGTTGAGTTGCAGTAGGCCTCAGACGAATAAGCACAACTGCATGCAATATTGCATAGCCCCAAGCAGAAATAGGGAGATTGGTGCGCATTACCAATGCTCTAGCTACCATTTGTAGTCATTTAATGGCGGCTTCTGCGAGACCATTTTGTGTGTGAACATGAGGAACAGGATGTTCAACGTCAATCCCAATGGACATGCAATAATCATCAAAAGTTTTTGATGTAAACTCCCTAGCATTGTCTAATCTTATAGACTTAATAAGATGATCAGGGTGGTGAGCCCTTAACTTAATAATTTGGGCTAGGAGTTTAGCAAATGCAGCGTTCCTTGTGTACAATAGCATGACATGTGACCAGCGTGTCGATGCATCAACCAACACCATAAAATATCTAAATGGTTCGCATGGTGGTTGAATAGGTCTACAAATATCATCTTGGATTCTCTGCAAGAATGGTATATTTTCTTTAGTGTGCTTTGCATAGGATGGTCTCGATCCTAATTTTGCTAAAGAGCAGGCTTTGCAGAACGGATGATGGGCTTGAGAAACAACCAATGAGGATTTTGGTTGAGCCATGAAGTCACAGTTGACTC
This sequence comes from Rosa chinensis, assembly GCF_002994745.2. Classification (NCBI taxonomy): domain Eukaryota; kingdom Viridiplantae; phylum Streptophyta; class Magnoliopsida; order Rosales; family Rosaceae; genus Rosa; species Rosa chinensis. The sequence continues at coordinate 77,048,371 of NC_037092.1, read as the reverse complement.
TAGAAGTAGAAGGAGGAGTCAAACAATGGTCCATGGCATCAAAGCCATGTTGTTGCTGTAGGGGGTAGACGGCGCCGACCCTAAGTGGCCGGTCTTGCACAGTCTTGGCGCTGTGAGGCGCAGGTGCATCTCCTCGAACCAATTTTTAGTTTTTACTTCTCTTCGTTCTGAAGAATGGATGTCCGTGTGAAGTCTTTAATATACAGATCATCATATCACGAACTGGGTGTCCCAAACAGTGATGTCAAAGCTTATATATGTCAGAATCCCATAAATCATCTCTCATAACATGATTGGATTCAATTATTCGAATAGTTGTTGCATACAACCCACTAGAATGACACATAAGTTTCTCTAAGACTCTTTTATGTCCGTAGTCATTAGAGGTGATGCAAAAGAACTCTTGTCCATTCTCACAATGTGTTTCCACATGAAAACCATTGGCTCTTATATCTTTGAAGCTCAAACCCTAGGAGCGTAGAGAGTTTCAGTGACATTAATGATTGTGCCATGTGGCAACAAGAATTGAGCTGGTCCTCGACCATGAATCAATTTAGATGACCCTACCATCGTAGTCACTGAAAATCGAGTATGCGTCATCTCAAGAAATAACTGCCTATTTCGAAGTATGGTGTGCGTAGTAGCACTATCCACGAGGCATTCTAGCTCTCCGAGAAACATACTTGAATGAATAAAGTTCGAATCAAAATCGACACTTTATTTCAATGAAAGCCAATGATTACGTCAAAGTTTCTAAATTTAAACCAAAAAAAGAAAGAAAAAAGGATAATCAAGCTTAGACAAGTAGTAGTTACTCAATCCATTTGGTAATTCCAATTTGGTTGTGACCAGGTAAGGTAAGGTGAGATTTTGGTGGAGCGTTGCTCACTTTTAAAACAGTTCTCTCAGTTCAAACCTTTCCTAGACAGCACAATTACTTTTGAGTACGCCTAGTGAGAAAGAGTTATAACCACTGTCTTTGTTGATAGTGTCCAAATTTTTTTGGATATGGATTGAAACGAATGACGTTTATATGGTCAAATTTTTATGCTTATGAACGCTCTTAGTCTGTAGCCTACGAACGCTCGTAGTTCGTAAAAATCGATGCTCATGGACGCTCTTAGTCTGAAGATCACGAACGCTCTTAGTTCGTATATAGCATGAATCCCCATGATTCTACTTTTAGCAAATCGAACCCACATTATAGAAAGGTGTGATGTAGAGGAAGGGATTTTGTAAGTCCCCGAAGAAAAGTAAATTTAAATTTCAAAAACGGGAACAACTTACTTGTGAAAACTTACACATGAATTTCGGAACTTGAAATTCTCAATACACGCGCGTGTTGATGCAGGCGTGTAGGATTGCAGGCGTACTATCGATCCTGGGTCAGGGATTGCAAACTATCTTTCAATCCCTGCTGTGTGGCTGATACAGGTCTGGCCGAGGTAAGTCGAGGAGCTGGCCGACAGATGCGTGCGCAGGGGCGCGTAGGCGCTGCAGGGGTAGGCACGTAGATGAGGCTAGCTTGGGCTAGGAGCTGCTGCAGTGATGCTTGAAGGTGGCAACAGCGGTTTTCAAGGATTTTTTTTTGAAATTCGGAGCAGATTTGCCTCTGAACAGTTTTCACTTCGATTGGTGTACAGGTCTCAAACAACTCCGAAAAGGGTGAAATTTTGAGGTCAAATAGAAGGGACAGAGACGAACAACTTTTATGAAGGAAGAATTTTGATCTGAGGTCCCTATCAAGACGTTTCGGGACTTGCAAGCAGGCTGATCTACATAGGAACGAGCGTCCTGCTGTGCAGCAGGGGCAACAGGCGTGCGGCGATGCTGCAGGGGCAGTAGGAGGTACACGGGTGAGTAAGGTCTGTAGGGGCAAAGTGCAGCGCAGGTGGATAGCAGCGGCTAGTCTAGCAAGGGCTAGGTGCAACAGTGAAAAGGTGATGTTGAAGAATTTTTTGGTTTTGGATTTTTGATCTCAAGGTTAGGGTTCGAGCTGATAACGTGTTTAAGTAAAAGGAAATTTGAGAGAGATTGATGAGAGAATTGTATTTCATTATTGAGAATAGGAGTCCTATATATAGGGATTACAAAGTACATGTTCTAATGTTACAAGGAAAACTAATTCGAGTAGGACTAGGAATTCTAGAACCTTCTCTTCTATTACAACCATGAAATTAATCCTAGTTTGAATAGGCACACAAAAATGATTTTCCTTCAACAAATAGTTTCATTGGTCAATTAGGGTTGAATACACTTTGCAAGTTTGAAAATTTCAAGTATAGTCCATATTGGATGTATATGATCCTTGTTTGCTTATCGACGTATTGATTCATGAATGAGGCTAATTTTTTGACTAAATAAGGAGTTATAGGTGATACGTGTTTGTAAACAAAATTAATCTTGTTAAAATACTTAAATGACAGTAATTAAGTTGTTGATGCTTAAACTAATTTTAGTGGTTCATTTTCTGATATGATTTTGTGGAATTCAAGATCACCCTTTGCAATTTTGCTTTTTTTTTTTTTTTTACATTGTCAAGGGGAACCCAAAGGCTTCCTAGACCCAAGATAAACCCCTTCGACGCATGTGAAATGCTCCAACTGCGCATTGCAGCACAGTGCCTGGCCACTTTGACAGCTTCGGGGTTCGAACCTAGGTTGGGGAGCACATCCAACTAGGCAAGAACCACTAGGCCACTTGTAGTGGTTTGCAATTTTGTTTTCTTTTTGTTGCTCGAGACCGTTGAGGTTTTTTAGATAACAATTTACTTAGTTTGTAGTTTTTATCATTCTCAATGAAGCATGTCTCTTCAATTTTTTGAGGAATAAGGTTGATATCCTCCCCTTGCCCGTCTTAATTTACTCATTGTTTTTTCATTCAATAAATTTTCTTATATTGTAAAATGAGGGTAAAATGTTTTTTTTTGAAAAGGGGTTTGGAACCCAGCCTAACTGGGAGGCTCAGCCCCACGCCCGTTAATATTATTAATAGAAGAGGGATGATTGTACAGTGAGGGGGACGTGTTACCTACACCTTGAGTACTAGTACAAGAATCCTCATAGAGTACATCCTGGATAATCACAGGAGTCTCATCTAACTAATAATCATCTAGGTAAGAGACACTAGCAAGATGTGCCAATCTATGGGCCACACCATTTGCTTCACGAAAAATAGGTTGTAAAGAAAAAGAAGTAATAGCACTTAAATATGCCTTGCAATCTTCAACTATACACCCTACCTTAGAAAAGTCCTCCATGCTCCCATTTAGGGCAGTAATCACCGCAGCACAATCAATCTCAATGTCGACATCAACCATACCTTGGTGAATAAGTAATAGGAGTCCTGCTCTCATAGCCTCGCACTCCATATGGAATGCAGATCTAACCCGGAAAAAGGGGCGTGCAATTGCTGCTAGACACATACCATACTCATCTCTGATAACAACCCCAATTCCACCTTGTCCCGTAGCCTCCAAGAAAGCCTCGTCTGTGTTCAGCTTGAGCCTTCCACTTGGGGGAAGCTGCCATTTAGTCTTCTTCTTCACCGTCACGGGGTGCAAAGATTAGGACCTATTGAATATATGGTGCAGTTTGAAAAACACTCTAAACAGAGTCCAAACTGCAATTAACCCTTTAAATTAACCTGATCTCTATTTCTTCATTTGTTAGCTCACATAATAAGTTTCCCTAAGAAGCCTGTCTTAAGCACTCCTTAGGTCACTTAACTTGAATTTCTTTCTTATATTTTAGCTTTCAATAAATTTGTTAGTTCACATAACTTTCCTGAAATTTAATCCCTAATTTTGAACTGATCAATTTTATTACAATTTTGGGTTAGGGTTTGAGAATCACCAAGAGTAGAGTAGTCACCGAGTCCCATTACCTATCAAAAGAAATAAAGGTCAGTGAAAGATCGGGGTTACCAACTTATAACCCTCCGATGCTCAAGTCAGATATCGAGATATAACATTGACAGCGTAGCAATACAGAGAAGAAATAGGCTGCATTTGGGGGAGCTTTTTGCTCCCCCGCTTATAAGCAGAAGAGGTAGAACCGTTTGGTAACGCAGCTTATCCTCAGCTTTTAGAAAAAGCTGCTGCAGCTTCTATCGAAAAGGAGAAGCCCGCTCCCCCTTGCTTTCAGAAGCCAGAAGCTGGCAGAGTACTGTGGCGCTGGTTACTGTATATTAATGAAGTTTTACTAATACCGGTTTCTACCCTCCGTTGGTTGAAGCAATTACACTCGATTGCCATGAAACCCGCGATTGATTTCTAGATGCCGCATCAGTCTCTCGTTCTCCCTCTGATCACAGACGCCGCATCAATCTCTCTCCCTCTAACGCTGCCTCACTTGCCTCTCATCACGATTTCGGGTAAGAAATCAAAGCCTCAATCAAGCAGACTTGGCAGTTTAATTGGATATTCAGGTTAGTTGGGAGATCTGGAAGGAGGAGCATGCCAGTCTCTCTCCCTCTGCTTCGTTCTTATCTTTAATCAAATTGTTGTTATATTTGTTTTGATTTTCGTAGTTATGGGAATGATTATCAAAATGGTTAAGTGAATTTGTATGGGCTATGATGAACTTGATGCACTTTCAATTGGCCCGTTTGAGGGCTGAAGGAGTAGTATCATACTTGACGTGTTTTCACAAGAATGGATTTTGGTTGGTTTCTGGCTTTGAACTTTTATCAAAATGAAGGCCCTTGTTCGGGTCAATATTAACAAAACAAAAAAAATTGGCTTGATTCCATGTTCTGTTAGTTAGATCAACAGTATTAGACATTCTCCTAGGGTGTGAGTTCAGTCTTTCTATGTTTTAGCCATTACTGAGTGGTATTACGAGTTTTCCTTGTTGAACATAATCAGCATTGTTCTTGAACCATTAATAGAATAGAAATTACTGGATGCATCAAGTTTTGAAATCATTTTTCACTGGATTCAACTCACAAATAGATGATGTCTTATTTTTGAAATTTTTATGAACCATTAATGAATTTTGAAATGTTTTTGGTGTAGTTTTGTATCATGTATCATGGTAATGAACATCTCTGGTAGCTAATTATTCTATTCCATCCCTCAATGGGATTATGTGTAACTCAAGTATAATTGTAGCCGCTATCTTTGTTTTCTTTTTTGGTCCCCCATTTGCAGTAGCACCTGGATTAGAATTCCAGGTCATCTTTACATGTTGGCTACCCTTCCCACATTATGTGGATCATTAACTGTTTAGTCGACCCTACGGATGAAAGATTCATACTCAAATATTTGTACTTGATATGGTTGTGAAGTTGACCTTATGAATTTAACCATACAATAAAGTACGTTTATATGATTGATGTTTTGTATTGTACAGAATGACTGATCAGTTGTAAAACGAGGATGGGATGCCCAAGTTCTCGGTGAAGCCCCCTATAAATTTAAGAATGTTGTTGAAGCTATCAAGACATTGAGAGCAGAACCAAATGCCAATGACCAGTATCTACCTCCTTTTGTTATTGTTGATGATAGTGGAAAGCCTGTGGGCCCAATAGTTGATGGTGATGCTGTTGTAACATTCAACTTCTGAGCAGATCGTATGGTCATGGCTGCTAAGGCATTTGAGTATGCAGATTTTGATAAATTCGATAGAGTTCGAGTTCCTAAAATCTGTTATGCTGGTATGCTTCAGTATGATGGTGAGCTGAAGCTTCCAACCCGTTACCTTGTAGAACCCCCAGAGATTGATAGAACATCCGGGGAATATCTAACTTACAACGGTGTCCATACTTTTGCTTGCAGGTGAGTTTTAAGTGCCGAGTTGGTTATTGTCACTACTTTCTGGAGTTTCTGCAAAGCATTGTAGGACTTTTCTTTCCCTCCAATGTAAATGTGTGTTTTGTCATCTGTGGAATTGAGGAATATGTGGAAATTCCAGGTGATAGTGGAATCTCATTCAACGTCCAGCCAAAGATGAAGGCATTGGAGATTGCTGAAAAGGCAAGGGATGCTATTCTAACCAAGAAGTTTGAACAGGTAAAAAAAAATAGCCTTCTGACATGCAAGTATTTTTGGTAGATTTTATTTATCCAGAGTGCTATATAATTACATTCTTTTATATTTAGGTACGTGTTAACCTACCCAATGGGGACATGGTGGGGCATACTGGTGACATTGAGGCCACAATTGTTGCTTGCAAGGCTGCTGATCAAGCTGTCAAGGTATGATTGCTATGGTTTTCTGTAATTCTCTTTAAAGTTAGTTTTGAAGAAATGGTGACGAATTTTTGATATGGATATCTGATGGTTTTGTATTTAATCAAGTTGAAAAATGAAAAGAAACCAACTAATTATTGTAGTGTCACCAGTTCTGTCTTGATTTTATTTATTTATTTATTATTTTTTTTTATCAAACCAGTTCTGTCTTATTGAGTCCCATGATTTGGCATATGTTGTAGTTTCAATCCCTGTGTGTCTTGAAAAGGTTTTTTTTATCTTACTGAGATACTCTTTTCTGGTTGTAGATGATTCTTGATGCGGTAGAGCAAGTGGGTGGAATTTATGTTATTACAGCTGATCATGGTAATGCCGAGGATATGGTGAAGAGAAATAAGACCGGGCAACCTCTTCTTGACAAGAGTGGCAACATCCAAATCCTTACCTCCCGCACTCTTCAACCAGTTACTCAATCTTTAGGAAATGAAAGTTTTGGCCTTTAGCTTCAGCAAACATCTGTATAGACGTTGCATCTTGTAAGTTTCAGTCATCAAATTACTGTCCACTTTCGCAGGTTTCAATTTATGGTTTTGTTTTTCTTTGTTAAGGTTCCCGTTGCTATTGGAGGCCCCGGACTAGCACCTGGTGTTCGGTTCCGCAAGGATCTTCCAAGTGGTGGTCTTGCCAATGTTGCTGCAACTATGACCAATCTGCATGGATTTGAGGCCCCTGCTGACTATGAGCCGTTCCTCATTGAAGTTGTTGATAACTAGGAAATACAAGGCAACATAGGGAAAAGAATTCTCACCCTATTATTTCCTAAATTTTGATGTTAGGTTACAGATGCCCATTCAAAGAGGCGTTGACTTCCCTTATTTTTGTTAAATAAGTTTGAAAAACTATGTTTGCTCACAGCTGCTGTGAGAGTACTGGGAGTTGGAGATGACACAACAGTTGAGATGAAAATGGATTTTTGCTATTTTTCCAATTAGCACTTCTTGCCCTAAACATGAATATCCTAGTTTGTTACAAACAATGTCTGCCTAAATATTGCTTTGCTTTTTAGTTTTTTCTCATCTTGAGACATCATCTTTCCCTTGAATTTGATGGTCTATTTCTTATTTATCCCATGATACAAAACTACACCAAAAAAATTTCAAAATTCCCTTGAATTTGAAATCATTTTTCACTGAAATTACAAAAAATTTTATTTTTAAAATTGTTAAATATTAATCATATAGTCACCATGATATATAAAAATTGAAAGTTAACCAAAATTAATAAGGACATAATAAAGATTAAAAATAATAACAAGAGCATTTGAACAACAAGGCAAAATAATCTCTCAGGTCCAATTTGGTCATTCCACAAACAAAAATCACAAGCTAGTTTGAGTTTACCAAACACTTTGTCACTGCTTTTCCCACTAACAGCTCTTATAAAAAATCAATTTACCAAACACTCAGCTGCTTTGCTTTTCAGCTACTTATTCTCAGAAATAAGCAGAAACCAGCTTTTCTAAAAAGTCCAGCCATACCAAACATAGCCATACTGACTTATTGAGAATGGAAGCAAATGTATACAGCAAACATTGGGACTTGTATCCAGTTTGTTTCCGATGTGGGTAAGTATGCACTTTCTGTAGAAGTAAAGTTTGGGTCTGTGCCCATGTTGGGCCATCTTCTGGAGGTAGCTCCAGCCGGCATGGCTGCCTATTCCTGAGCTTCCTAGTGGGGTTGAGTCCGAGGTATTGTCCGGTGGTTCCTGACCAGTCCCCGGTTGGTCCGAAAGCCGTGTTCTACCGGTGTTTTTACTCGGTATGCATGTGCTATTTATTTTTTCAACCTTAAAATTTCACATAGAAAAATCTAGTCGAAGTCACTGTATTAAGAGCAGTCCGTGATTGAGTAATCCCACTGTGCCATCCTTCAGTTAAGTCAACAAAATCAGCATAGACCAATTCAAACCAAGAGAAAAGGAAAGATCATGGAAGATTAGTCTTCTCTCCAGTCCTTGTCTGGGGTATCACCGAATTACTGATCGAATCTCAATTGATAGCATATGGTTTGTACATTTGCTTCTTTTCTATATAAGTAGCAAGCAAAATTCTCCAATTTGTAGACAAGAATAAAATCATATCACATCATATTATCTTCCTCTTTGCTTTATTTCAATGAGAACCATGGCATTGCAGCCTAATCATCTCGTGCCTTATGGTATTCTCCTCTTCATCTGTTTTATCTCAAGTGTCATCTCTACAAACCATGGATGCAACAAAATGGATCATGACTCTCTTCGGTCCTCTTTCGATATGCTTTCTCGTTTAAATTGGTCTTCAAGTGATTGTTGTCACTGGGAGGGCATCACTTGTGATGAGGATGGTAGGGTAACAAGTTTATTATTACCCTCCAAAGGGATCCAAGGAGGCATTTCACCTTCACTTGGAAACCTAACACATCTCTCCCACCTCAATCTCTCCCAAAATCAACTCTCCGGTCCTCTAGGGACTGGACTCTTTTCGTCCCTGAGTCACCTCGAGGTCCTTGATTTGAGCTATAACCAACTTTCGGGAGAGTTAGCCTCAATACCATCCATTTATATTCGAGTGGTGGACTTGTCCAGCAATCTATTCAATGGAACAACTCCATCTTCATTCCTAAAGCATGCCTCGAATTTGAGTAGTCTAAATGTCAGCAACAATCTCATTAGTGGCCAAATTCCATCCACTATCTGTCTTTCTTCTTCTTTGGTTAAAATTTTGGATTTCTCCAAAAATGAATTCAATGGTATGATTCCTCTTGGGTTAGGGAACTGTTCGAAATTGGAGGTCTTTCGTGCTGGGTTTAATAGTCTCTCAGGGACCCTTCCTAGTGATCTTTACAATGCTCTAACCATTCAGGAAATTTCATTGCCTTCGAATAAGCTTTTCGGATCCATTAGTGATAACATTGTCAATCTTACTAACCTCACAATCCTGGAGATCTACTTCAATCAGCTGAGTGGAACACTTCCTTCCCACATTGGGAAACTCTCCAAATTGAAACTCATGCTCCTTCATTTCAACAACCTCCAAGGTTTTCTACCTCCTTCTTTGATGAGTTGCACAAATCTTGTGGAACTAAATCTTGGATTTAACCGCTTGGAAGGAAATCTTTCGGCTCTTGATTTCTCCAAACTTGGTCAACTTGCTAAACTTGATTTTGCCAGTAATCACTTCACCGGTGTCTTGCCAATAAGCCTTTACTCATGCAAGTCACTGGGAGCACTTCGACTGAGCTCAAACGATCTAGAGGGACAAATACAACCTGAGATTCTTTCACTAGAGTCCTTGTCCTTCCTCTCGCTTTCATGGAACAGACTGACCAATGTCACAGGGGCAATGAAGATATTGATGGGTTTCAAAAGTCTCGGGGTAATCATCATTTCACGGAATTTTCTAGGTGAAGAACTGCCAGATGGTGATGCCAATACTGGTTCGGTGTTTAAAAATCTCCGAGTTTTTGGTATAGCTGACTGCCAACTTACCGGTCAAATACCTAGATGGTTGTCCAACCTCAAGAAACTAGAAGCTCTGGATCTATCTTCTAATAGACTCACAGGATCAATACCTGGTTGGTTGGGGAATCTTCCAAGTCTCTTTTTCATAAGCTTGAATAATAACTCATTTTCAGGTGAACTTCCAAAGGAACTTTCCAGATTACAAGCATTGCAATCACAAAAGGCTGCACCTCATGGCCATGGCTACTTTGAATTGCCAATCTACACTCAACGCACAAATGCATCCATTACTGTCTTGCAGTACAACTATCTTTCCAACTTGCCGCGAGCAATTTACCTCAGGAACAACAGTCTAAGCGGCAGAATACCAATTGAGATTGGTCATTTGCAACTTCTTCATGAGTTTGATCTTAGTGTCAACAACTTGGTTGGAGACATTCCCAACCAGATGTCTAACCTCATAAACTTGGAGAGATTAGACCTCTCAAGAAATCACTTGTCAGGCGGAATCCCAGCTTCACTATCAAATCTTCATTTCTTGGCTTCATTTAGTGTTGCATACAATAATCTCCAAGGACAAATACCATCAGGCACTCAGATCCAAGGCTTCAACGCCACTGCCTTTGAGGGGAACCCCGGACTTTGTGGCTCCCCGCTTCCAAATCATTGCCAACAGGCGAATGGAAGTAGTATTACTAAGAACACTGAAGATGGACATGACAATGGGCATGAAATTCAGTGGCTTCATTTTTCTGTCGCATTTGGTTTCATTATAGGGTTTTGGGGAGTTTGTGGCCCTTTAGTGTTGAGCAGATCATTGAGATTTGCATATTTCCAGTTTTTATCCAGTGTTAAATCTCGCTTTTTCGGTTAGTGAAGTGTATTAATTTTCTCTAGGAAAATAAAAAGGTTAATAATAAAGCGAATTAACTTTTCTGGGAAAATAAAATCGTAGATGTAAAGGACTGATTTTAAGGACATGTTCGGGATAGTTCTCAACCAACTATCCTTTCTGCTAGTTAAGGACTTCTATCGTTTGATTTTATGCCAGATACTCTCTCTGAATGATATACAAGTAAACCTTTGAATCCAATCTCTGCAAGAATAATGAACATATGATCACAACTGGCATATGCTACTCAAACATTGGTAATTGTAGATTTTCATTCACAAATAACTCAAATGGAAGTTGACCAAAAAAAAAAAGAAGAAGTCACATGGTAGGTCATCCTTATTGGATGTGGCAGTCTCATTCAATTTCAATAGTTTCATTGGTCAATAGGGTTGAACACACTATTCTTAAAAAAAAAAAAAAATTAGAGTTGATTACACTTTGCACATTTCAAGTATAGTCCATATATTCTTTGTCGAAAAAAGTATAGTCCATATATTGGACGTATATGATCCTTGTTTTGTCGACGTATTGATTCATGATTGAGGCTAGTTTTGGACTAAATAGGGTGTTTTGTAAAAAACGTCCTTTTTTCTTTTTAACTAAATTTTTTTCTCTTCTTTACAGTACGCGCTCCACGCGCGCGCTAACTCTAGCAAATTCTTGTCACAATTTTTTCCCATTCTTGCTCGGTTGTGCCGTGGCGTTGGCGCAAGCCTCTAGCCTCACTGGCTAGCATCGAGTGCGGCCGAACGGGATGTAGTCACAAGTGTATGACTTGATATTTCTAGACTGGGGCAGGGTGGTTTAATCATCCTAGCTTTTGGTTCATGGCGGTGGCTGCACAACGATCGGGTATTCGAATCTTGCTGCAGGGATTGGGGCGACGGTGGGTTTGGGAGGGCGACGATAGGTGCCCCGATTCTGGTGTCGACCATCATGGGATTGGGAGCTTGAGTTGTGGGGTTAGGGTGGTGGGGATTGTTCTACGTTGGTTCTCTATCAGTAGCATGTGGTCGACGCAGGTCGAGATCAAAAAGCGGTGTCAGCACGATGGTCTTGGAGGTGGGATGGTGGTGGCGGTGCTATGTGCTGCAACTATTGTTGGGCTCAAGTCACTAATTGGGCCTGGTAGGTCTGGGGCCTAGGGTATCTCTCTAGGTCCAGGATGCTTTATTTTTTGTTTAAGTTTTTTTATAGTTATTTTTATGTTTACTTGTTTGTAGTTGGGTTAATAAGTTGCTACCATTACTTGGTAGGACGAGGTTGGTTTGGTCTCGGTGTATGCACCTTGAGTGCCTTGTATGCTCTAAATAGGTTGTGAGTTCCTTACTTTGGCAAATGGTCGCAACCTTCTGGTGGCAGTAACATGTTTGCTCTATGCAGACTAGTTCCTTACTTGGTTAAATGGTCGTAGCCTCTTAATGGCAGGGTGAAACTAAGTGCCACCGAATTTACATTCTGGTGGCAATATAATGAGAAAGCTGTTGTATTTATAAACTGATAATTAAGGGGGTGATTGATAAGTATTTTATTTGTTATTTGTTTTGAATAAGTTAAAGTCCTAGTCTACTAGGAGTCTGATAATGTTTACCAAGTCTTTAGGTAAATCCCATGAACTCAGGAGTCGTTTATCATGAGGTAGTCATTTCAAATTTTTTGCTTAGTTTGTTTTTTACGCTTTATTCTTATAGAGCTTTTTTTTTTTTTTTTTTTTCAATCAATGAATTATTCAATTCCAATACTCCTTTCTCTCATATTGTTTAGCTACTCTAACAAAGCTTGTTCTTTGAATCTTCATTCAACATGCTATCACAATTTATAGTCTACAACAATTAATACATTCTCGTACTTTTTTCACTTTACCAATTTACCCACGTATGCACTACGTGAAACATGCAACAACGTTTTCCACACTAATTATGTCAATTGCTACATTAATACTTGTGGGTCATTACTTTTTGAGTGTTTCTATTAAGACCTCCAAATCTGCTCACTTGACTTCACTCTATTATCAATTATTAAATGACATATATAACCTACTATAAAATGACTATTAAGGATAATAATTATACCAAAAAAATATTATATTTATTTTAGGGTCCTTGACCAAAAGCCACACAATTTCACAGAAAATTATCATTTTGCCTCAATCCAATTAAAGATTTACAACTAATGCCTCTATCTCCTCTCTCTCTCTCTCTCTCTCTCTCTCTCTCTCTCTCTCGTCCTTGTCCACGCCGGCATCGATGCCGCAAAAGAGACTTGCCGGGGGCCTTCGAGCTTCAGAATGGAGCCCAGTCGTCGACGACGAGGTTGATGTCGGGGATGCAAGCAACGAGGCCGTCGGAGAAGCCGTGGCCCTGGTGTTCCGGCAAAGTCGGTTTTGGCGAAGTGGTCTCCCCACCAGATCTCCGCCTCCTCATCGAACACCATTTCCCTCTCCCGTAAAATCTCGGATGACGTCGTTCAGATTCTTGCCTCAATCTCCGGCAGCCCCGTCGAGCCGAGATCGGCCAGGTTATGAAGCAGATGAGCGCCACCACTAAAGAGGCAAGGAGAAGCAGGAGTTTCTGGAGCTGGTGAGTTGCTGGCCTCACTCTCCAGCCGCAATCGGAGCCGGTAGGGTCTTCGGTTGGTTTGATTTTTTTTTTTGGCAGATTTCTGATGGCTGTGCTTTTTTTTTTTTTTGTTTCTCTCCTTTTCTTTTTCTTTTTCTTTAATTATCTATTGTATGGACTTGCAACAACTAGTATTAGAGAATCTTTGAAGATTGGAGCCTACTCATCCTCCATATAGTCCATACCTTGACTTGTTTTTTTATGATTGAGCTGCAACCCTCTTGTTTTTTTTTCCTTTTTACTTTTTTGGTAAAATAGGGGCCAGAAGGTCCAAAAGGGAAGAAAAAAGAAGGAAAAAAAAACGTTTTATCGGGGGCAATAGACGTGTATTGCCTCCCAATAGACGTCTACTGGGGGTAATAGACGTTTTGAATTGATGTGATTTTTTTTTTCTTTAATCAAAGTTTTATTTGTGTAATTTTAGAAAAATTAGTTCCCATTTCGATAATCCAAAAGTCTATTGGGGGGCAATAGACGTCTATTGGGGGGCAATACATGTCTATTATGGGGCAATAGTCTATTGCCTCCCAATAGAGGGCCAATAGACGTCTATTGGGGGCAATGGAGGTTTTTAGAAAAGTCCGGTGGGTGGTAGCCGGTGATCGGAATCCGGCTGCTGGTGACCTGATTCCTGTGAAAGTTGGCCGGATTCTGGCCGCCGATGACGGGGCTCAGGCGAAGTCCCCTATGGTTTCTCTCTCTTCCATTCTCTCTCTCTCTCTCTAAGTAACAAAGGTGAGGGTAAAATGGTATTAAAAAAAAAATCTTAATGGGGTATTAGGGAAGATCTCCTTAGAGTGTTTTGGGTAAGAGGGAATTAAAAAACTTAGTGGGGTAAGTGGGAAAAAAATCTCTAAAAATGGTGTAAATGGACACCTTTATTTTATGTAGACTTTGAAATTCAATAATATTAGATTGTATTCTTTATTATTTTCCTTATTTTCATTTTCCAATTTCACTACATACTCATTAAAGCTTTCATATATATTTAATAAGAAATAAAAATATGAGTAAGATCATGTGATAGAAAAATCTGTGATATATATATATATATATATATATATATATATATATATATGCTAAACTCATATTGGTGAGGGAAAACAAAATAAATCCAATTATGATTTTTGACCTAAATCTAAGTTTATCCATTATATTTGCTATAAAAAAAAAGAAGAAAAAAAGAGCTAGCAATTAAAAAAAGGGCCAATGATAAAAGAGGTCATTTTAAAGTGCTTTATTATAATTCAAACACCACTAATGTCCCCATGATAATTAAGGTCACCCCTTAACAACCTACCACTATAATTCAATTTAATTACAAAAATTTCCACCGGCATATCTCTCTCTCTCTCTCTCTCTCTCTCTCCCCCTCCCGTTACCTAGGCTCGTCTAACCCTTATTCGAATCTCTTGACCCTTGCCAAGATCTATCTATCTATCTCTCTCTCTCTCTCAAATTCTTTGCATCTGGATTATCTGTTCGTTCATGAAGCTCAGAAATCAATAGCTTCCTCGTCCTTGAGACCTTCGTCGACGACAGCGGCAGCAGCCCCGGGGAACAATGGCGAAGCTGGAAGTTCGGAGAGGCAACAACTTCATCTCGCTCGGTAAACGATGTCGTCTGTTGGTTCCAAGCAGGCGTCTTGCTCGACTTCATGGCTGAAAGAGGAAGAGGCGTCGCTGTTGAGCGTGGAGGCTTCTACCGCGGATTCGGAGACCGTTGACGTGGAGGCCACCATGGTCGCGGCCTGAGGATCATGAAGATCACGCCGGTTCAGAAGCAGACCCCTGCTGATTAGAGGACTCACTTTTTCTGGTAAGTAACGATCTCCCGCTCATATCGCGGTCATGGATATCTTAGTTGTTGTTCATAGTTGAACAATTACTAATTCAATTGAATTTTGGTTGAAGAAACCCTAGATTATCATGATTAATTGCTAGGCGTCTAGTTTTGTATGACTAAGATGAGGAGATTGTCAATAGTTTGGCGAATTTGGAGTCTGAATATTATAGTGTTTGATGTCAATGTTAGATGAGGAACGTGCTTTGCATTGCTATATTCAATATTACTGGGTATGATTAGAATTTTCTATCTTGTTGACTTTTGCATTGTACATAGATTTTTTTGTTAGTAATCTGTATAATGATGAAACTTTAGATTGTATTTTAGTGTAGAGAATCCTTAGATGCTATTGATTTGTTAAAATTGATTTTGAGGCCAACAATAATGATGCAAAACTTGAACAAAAAAGAACAGAGATTTGGTGAGTAGTCTTACTGGCACCCATTATCTTGTATTCTTGTTGGTGCTTGTTCAATGGTTATAGGATTAATGAAACTTTGGATTTAGTGGAAGTTCTTTGCATGCCCAATTTCGTTGAAATTAGATTATCAACATATAGGCTATTCTTTATTAGTTTTGTTTTTATGTAACTTTTCTTTTGAAAAGATTTTTTATGCATTCTCACAAATCTCATTCTCTGTCTTGAATAAACACATAATGAAGGTATGAAGAAGCTAGGAAGGTGAATGTTTGTTCCTGAATTTGCGTTGATTAAGTTCAATACTTTAAAATGCGCCTGCAAGATTTCATCTTTAGCTCCAGTAGTGAAATTAGTTTCAACAGGCTTTCAAGGTGGCAAGATTTTTTAATTTTTTTTTTGGGTTTCCAACACCTGTGTGTGTGCGCACCTTAGTACTTCGTAATTGTGGGTTTGTTGCTGATATAGTGCATTGAAAGTGGATGAACTAAAGACCTTTTTTTTAACTCTTTTTTTTTTTTTCACGTTAATTAGCACCAATAGGAGTTTTCATATTTTGGAGTGGGAAATAGTGCTAGGGCATCCAAGTTGAATGATGTCGTTGAAATATGTGGGACTTAAGTCCCATGTACTGTGTAAAAGCTACAGTTGTCAAATGCACTCTGCTTGTTGTTTGTGCAACTCTGAAGCACATGCATGTAATAAAAGATGATAATTAAAAGATTTGGAGTGTAATCACACTTCATTATCCCAATTTCTTGGCTCATTTGGTTGTTTCTATACTTCCGAAGTTTAGCTCATGAGTATTGACCAGTGAAAAATCATCTTCACTATTCATTGAATACTTTGGAGTTGCGTTCTTATTTTTCTGTTTGTTTCTCTTTTTTGTGGACTGCATCAAATGAATTGAAACTACAAGCATAATTGAGTTTATTTATGTTTTTCAGAGTCCCGGAGGCATTCCGTTCAGATCAGAGCATCATCTTCGGAAGTGACATCCACTTCTGTTGACACTGGTGAACTGATATCAGAAGTTGAAGGTAAGCAATAAACTTACTACTTCATAGCAAGCAGTTTGTTTCCCTTTGCTGAATGCATGATATGGTAACTTTGCTGAATGCATGTTAATAACTTGGCTGAATGCATGATATGTTGTGACTTCTGATTGGTTTTACTTGCTAAATGATTACTATGGTATGGATCATTTAAATTTTGATTTTTGTCAATTATTGTACTTCAGCTGTAAGTTGTTTAAGCATCTCTATTTTTGTGTTTGTCCTAATGGAAATATGGGTTTATAGGCCGAGAGAACATAGAAACAAGGAAGAATGGTGATGTACGCTACAATACTCGTTATCATGTGCGCTTTCATGTCTGTTCTCCTAGTCCTCAAGGAGATATTTTTGGATCTAAGAGGACAGTTGGTTCCAAATTTTGGCTCCATTCTAATTGTCATAACCCTTCCTTGAGAGGCTTCAACACGAGAAGATATACTCTCCTTAGCAGAAGACAAGAGGGAGTTTTGGCGTGCCTAGGTAGATATACTACATAAAAGTAATTATTCTATTGTATCCTCTATATTTCTGGGTATTATTGAACAGTGGGTGGGGGGAGGGTAGTGATCAGTTAGGGAATGAATGACCTGGAAATTGTATGTTGTTACTTGAGGAAGAGTGTTTGTCAATCGATCTATGTTGATTTTTTGATTTCATTTGTTCGGGATTTTGGTGCTTGGATTCCCCTGCGCCATATGAGTAAGATGAGGGACTTTTATTCTTTTCATATTTAATCTACTGATTAAATAAAACTTCAATACTTCAATTCTTGGCCCCCAACTTCCTCCTTAACATTATGTGATGTGGCTCATCTAATGTGATGTGGCTCATCTTTGTCGGTGATTTGATCTTAACAGTAGCTTGACCAGCTACATAGCCAGTGACATGGCCAGTAACTTGGCCAGGAATTGACAGCCACATGGTCAGTGATTTTGTTGGTGACTTGAGGTTAACAGTCGCTTGGCTAGTTACATAGCCTATGACATGGACAATAACTTGGTCAAGAATTGACAGTGACATGGTCAGTAACTTGAGGTTAATAGTGACTTAGTCAGGGATTGACAATGATATGGTCAGTGACATGTTCATGACTGTGACATGGCCAATGACATAATTAGTGACTTGAGGTTAACAGTTACTTGGTTAGTGACCTCACTAATTAGGGACTTGACCTGACCACTGACTTCACTAGCTAGTGACTTGGCCGGAGATTGACATGTCATATACAAAGTCAGTAAAATGGATATAATAATGACTCGACAAGTGACATGTTATTAACAGTGACTTGGCCAATGACAATGTGGCATGGCCAATGACTTGAAGTTAACAATTACCTGGCCAGTGACTTAGATATAACTATGACTTGAAAATTCCAAAATATGTCAATGACTTGTATAACAGTGACATGGTCAAGGACTTGCAATGTAACATGGTCAATGACATGAATATAACAATGATTAGCCAGTGACTTGACATGGTCAGTTACATAGTCAGTTACATACATTGTAAGTAACATGGTCAGTTACATGATCAGTTACATAATCTGTGACATGAGGTTAACACACGTTGCCAAAGAGTTGGCCTTTTCCAATGACTTCTTTAGCCAATGACTTGTCTAGCGACCTGGCCAATGACATCAATGGCCAGTTTCATTATATCATCCTATAAAGTATGCATTTGAACTAGCAGCACTTCCATTTTAGTAAAGCATACAACCTAAACAGCATCGCACACAAGGCATAATAAAATGTGACTTTGCCTTGAAGTAACATGTCATTGACCATGTTACTTCAAGGCAAGTCACTGGCCATTTAATGAGGCACCACCTTATTAAATGGGGACATGTCATAGTATATAGGATATGAGTTGAGTAGTATATAGTATATAGGATGTTGTGGACATGTCCTAGTATATAGGATATGAGTTGAGTAGTTCTTTAGGGCTAGAGCTTGAAGATAATAAATTGTCTCCCTTCAACATTTATTTTTGTCTGGATATTTCTAGTGAAGTCACATGCCATATATGTCAATGACAATGTCAGTTACATGATCAATTACATGGTCAGTTACATAGTCAGTTGCATACATTGTAAGTGACATGGTCAGTTACATACATTGTAAGTGACATGGTCAGTTACATTTTCAGTTACATAATCAGTTACACGGTCAGTTACATACATTGTAACTTTGTAACTTGTAAGTGACATGGTCAGTTACATAATCAGTTACATGATCAGTTACATACATTGTAAGTGACATGATCAGCTACATGATTAGTTACATAATCTCTGGCCATGTCATTGTTAACCACAAGTCACCGGCAAAGTCACTGCCAAGTTACTGGCCATGTCACTGTCAGTTCCTTTGTAAGTCACTGTTAACCTTAAGTCACTGGCCACGTCATTGGCCAAGGAAAGTCCCTAGTTAATGAGGTCACTGGCCAAGTTATTAGCTATGTAACGGTTATGAACATGTCACTGTCAATCCCTAGCTAAGTCACCGAAAAAGTCATATCTATGTCACTACCATGTCATAGTCATGAACATGTCACTGATCATATTAATAGTAACCTAGCCAGTGATTCCGATTCTATCCTTGAAGCCAATGACTCGAGATTAACAGTGACCTAGCCAGTGAGTTGATATTTTTTTGTCCCAATTCTACCATTCAGACGAGTGACTTAGCCAGTGACTTTTTACTGACTTTTAATCAACATTGGACATGGGCTCAACATAGTAAATTAAACAGCATGAAATATATAGAAGCATAGATTAATCAGACATGAATAAATCGTTCCTAGATCGACACACAGACTTGAGTGATAAATGAGATTTATGAAGAAATTCGAAGAAGCTAGAAGAATAAAAAAAAGGTGAAATTCTCAGTCTTGCAAGAACCATGTAAAAAATGTTTCACAATGCTGATGGATAACAAAGGTAAATAAAACGAGAGCCTAGTAAAGAAGGGCAGGTTTTCAGCCTTGAAAAGCATGGAGAGCTGGAGGAACTTCGCAATGAAAGTGGGGATGTACTACCAGCCTAAAACATGGAAGGCAGTGAGTTGATCCCAGCGGTATTTGCACTAAGAGAGTTCCCTTGGGCACCGATAGAAATGTCTGACGATGCATCATCAATCAGAGACTTGACCTGTCAAATCAAACAGTGAACGACCATAAGCTAAAACAAACTTGTATGATGTCATGAATAAAAAATATAAATTAACTGTGAACATATAGGAGTATTATGAGGGTCCTGACTCTATAAGTAGCAGAGCTACATCTATTATTGAACAAAGGGAATACAACAAGAGGCAGAAGGACTGCAAATGATATAAATATTGCACATATGCAGCTAGGTTGGAGTAAACATCTTTTCATTCTCCAGCTTAGTCAGCCACAGTAGCAAAACTACGAAGAACCAGCAAGAGCTACAAAGCTGGGGTATAATGCCCTTCCTAAAACTACAATGTCTATTATGATTATCAACTTTTAATTTTCCAGACCTTGACCAACTTGTTTCTATGATGATTACAGCAGACTTGAGCCACAATAGCAAAGGAGGTGCATCAGATTAGGACAATATTACTTGACTTGATCAAGCACAAGGCTAGTGCGTACAAATTTACATTTCTATCACATAAATGTGGTAAAAGAGCCACAGACCTTGATTTGAAACAATTATTTGCATGTGTGTGACGGTCAATGAAACAAATTATATATGTAAAGAATAGGTTTCTATATAAGTTCAAAAGAATAATTGTACTGTATTTCTAGTGCAGTGCAACTTCAAGAAATCTCTATGTCTGTCTGCATTCTTGCTTTTAAGGATGGTAAATGTAATATATATGAGACGTATCACTAGTACAAAAATTGAATCAGACGACGGCTAAAAACTGTCTTCTGATACGGAGTTAACTGTCGTATATCTCACTATCGTCTGATGAAATATGATTTAGAGAACCGTCGTCTGAAGAACTCGGCATCCATGTCGACAGGCTGTCGACAGTATTAACTGTTGTGTGAACGTTACTCAGACAACGGGCAACTTAAGAACCCGTTGTGTGATTGTGATTCAGAAGTCGTTTTTTTTTATAACCGTTGTGTGACTATTATTCACACAACTAAAACATTGATAGCATCCATGATCTGTATTAATCTCAGATGACAGTTTTTATTATATGACTGTTGTGAACATATGTGTACATATGATAGTTTTTTGTGCGGTTATTGTTGTCCTAATAGATTGATTCAATGCATTATATATGCTAGAAGTGGAATAAAAAATATTAAATTAACAGTAATATATAGAAGAAATTGTTATAATATATCCACATCAAGCATCATAATGGATTATACAAAGGTAATCTTTTATCTACAAAATGAGTAGATCTAATCACTACTAGAACTATGGCCTATGGCCACAGCCATTATTTCATGGCCATTGATACTATTAGGGACGGATTACTGTGCCTATTGGTTATTAGCCACAGATTTAATGTCCGAGACGATTTGTACTGTCTCCATTTAAGATTTGCCCCTCTTAGCCACCACTAAAACTGTCCGTGCCCAATCTGGCTCCAACCCTTAAAAATTTTCACGTGCTGCTCTCTGACATAAACAGTTCACTTGTCTACTTTTACTTTAATTTATTATAGCACCTTTCCCACTATTACCACTTGTCCGGTTACCACTTGTCCGTGGCAAATCTTTAATTTTTGAACAAAAAAAAAATATATATATTAGCTTAGCACATGCGGCTCAGCTTACGGCTTGGCTTCCCATTCTGGGTATTGGATACCATAACTGGTATTTGGATACTGACCATATATTTCACATTAGAGTATATTACTCTGCAACTTACAAGAATGATATACATTCATAAAAGCTATAAAATACAAACAAACTATATTAAACTTCTCTATCAACCTTCAATGAGATCCAATTCTTCGCTATCTCCTGCGATCACTGTCCTTGCGCCAATAACATCCTAAACAAACAAACAAGGCAACAACATTCAACCTTAGATTATTGACAGATTTTATCTGCTCTACAACCTTACCAACAAAATATTAAACTAATAATCAGAATAAAATTTGGAATTGTAATTCTAAAAGCATGAGGATTCTTTGAGCAATGTTATCAGTATCACTCAGAAATATTCTATCCAAAACTAGTACAAGCCAAGCTTCCAAGCAATTTGAGACATGAGAAAGTAGATGGATTACAAGATATTACAAAACTGAAATAAAGTAATGGGTTTAGCTTACCATACCTACACTCCGGGGGCTTTTGACTTTTGGTGTGTACTCGTCGTCTTATTTATCTTGGATCTTGATGTTATACAGATTAAAATTCAGTATTCGGAAATGTATGTAGACATAAAGATACATAATTCTGAAGGTGATCACGGAAATTGAGTACAGCTTCACAGAAGTCACCAGGTTCATACCTCAAACATGACTGTGCTTCTTGTTTTCCGTTTAATAGTTCTTCCATTACCAGTTTCAACTTCATATTCATCACCAATGACCTGCAATGCATGAAGTAAGTCTAAGATAGTTGATAGGATAAGGCAAAAGTTAATATTAGGTTGTTGATGGGATAAGGCAAGAATTAATCAGATCTTAATAAGCAACACTAAACCCTTATTAATACTATTGCCACTAGCAAGAAGATCGTATTAATAATCCATTTTCAACTACAGAAGTTGCTCCAAAGCTAAAGTTGCACTACTTATTAATATACCATCATTAAAACTGTATGAGAGAAATTTCAACCTTTTTTTGGTGCTTTGAAATATTCATTACATTTGGTGAATTCATATTCTCCGAAGCTTTCTTCAATAGTGTTGACACTGGTGTTTGTGATGCTCCTACTAGAGGTGAATCCTACAAACCAAATAGAATGAAATATCATAATGAGTCATAATGTCATGTGAAACGGTCCAAAAACGAAAGAAATTAAAATTATTTTCAGAATATTGTGCCACTTTCTCATCAAACAAACTTGAATATACATCTAACCAATTTATATATCTAATGTACAACTTACTTATTGAAGATCTATAGAAGTTGGCCATTTTATCATCAATGTATCTCATCAGATCCGGGTCCACTAGTCGAACCCAAAATTATTCTAGCACAAGAAGAAGAAAATAAGTCAGTTAATTACACAAAACCTGGACATAGCAAAATATTTTATAACTCCCCGTCAATGAATCTGTGATTGTAGCCTTATCCACCTTCAATACATACTTGGCTGCAGAAAGGCATACAAACGTCACAGAAATGTCTATAGAGCACTGTATATATAAACCAAAACCAAAATCGATTGGAAAGCAGCAATTAATTTTCGAACATATCCTGAGATTTGTATTCTTATCTCAATCCATGATTCAAAATAAAGATACCCACTTTCGAATGGCCCTTAGAGAGAAAATTAGTGCATAAAGATGATTGATATCTTTGAATATAAAAATATGGGGGTATCAATAGATTCAAGCCAAAGCTATGAGATACAATTGTAATCAAACTAAACAACTACAAGGGTCAAAGATAAGATAAACTAGACTCAAAAGAGATCAGCTAGCTTAAGAAACCGATAATATCCAGATCCGAATACTAAACATCTATATTAGTAGAGGAGAGATCTGACAAGTTGCAAACCTTAAGAAACTGATGTTGGCTTCTGGCTAGGAAGTGACAGGAGATCAGCGATCACTGACCGATAGATCTAACGACAATCAACAACTTCGTGGTCGAAATTTTGTTCATCTTCCTCAGCTGCATCGTTTGGCCGTTGGACGGAGGCTGACGATGGCAGTGAAAGGGTCTGAGGTAGGAGCAGGGGAGAAAAGAGAGAGAAGCCCTTTTATATCAACATGAAACCAGTGGGCGACGGATGGATTATTTTTCTTTAGTTATAAAAAATTAGAAAATGAATTTTCAACTCAGTTTATGTGGACCCGCGCATGATAATGTTAAAATTTGGAGACGGAAACTGAAATGTCCGTGGTTCCCTTTGTTCCCAAGCCCTCTTATGGGACGGATGGTCTCGCTCATGTGCCGCTAAACACTAATATTGGTGAGCATCACCATATTTGCCACTAAACAAGACCAACTGTCCCTATTGATCTAATAAAAGCCACAGATGCTTGCTCGTACCCAATGGTGCTGTGCCCATAGGCTATATTTCTAGTAGTGAATGGTACTCTCCTAGCAATATACATCCAGAAATTTATTTAGCGAGTCTTGCTTTGCAAGCTTTGCCGCTCTCATGGCCTCATTGGCCTTAGTTTATTGCATGTATACACTTTGGCCCCCAACCTTGGCAATGCCATCTTTTCCTGCTGCTAAGTCTACCATTTAAAAAATGTTGATCACAGCTCTTGAAGGCCACCATCCCATTACACCTGGTGGCTTCCCTTGGGGATCACGGTAGGCGCCATAATTGTCCCTTGACAGCTTCCTACACAGAAGCATGCATGATTAACACCAAAATAGGGGAGAAACAAAACCAAGTCTTTGCAATCCACAAAACCAAGAAACAAGTCCAAGCAGCTTAAGAGACAGTATGCAACACATGAAGTCAACTCATAATCAGACTGAATCCTCAATGACCTGGGATTACATGCAGATATCAATAAAAGAATATATTATGAAGAAAGCAAAATAGATAAATTAAACTTACACTTGGTCTAAGTTCGGGATTTTTGCACAGCATGCTTTTAACAAGACCTCTACTGCAAAGGAAGAAAGTAGGAGAATATATGAGGGAAACAACGTTATCGGTCAACAAATAGATTCATTGACAAGCTCATGGCTACTGCCGGCACAACCAGAGGTAGATAGTTCTATCCTGTTATCACTTTACTTGCAATATCATAATCCATACTCCATAGCATTTTTTTCTTTTCAGTCACCAGTGACTTCTTTCTTTAGGAAAAGAAAATACGACAGTTCTGAACTTTAATATTGGATTGATATCAACAAGACAGAGTTGTACCTCATGCACAGCAGATCCATTTTTAGAATTTATGATGTAGTGCACACCTGCCTCTCTTGATAGATAACCAAAAGCAAACTCAATAGTTGCTGACTTGATGCCACCATTCGTGGAAGAATGCATCTCTACTACCCTTCCTTTGTAACCTAGCTTTCTGGCCCAATTGGTATACATGCTTAGTTGTTGTTTTACCGAAACCTAAATTATAAAATTTACAAAATCAAGTCACAGAAGATAAAAATGTGTATGTGCTTAGGGGGGGGGGGGGGGATAGAGAGAGAATGTGCATTCATGAAGTTTCATCAAGCTCTTGACCACATCCACAATCTTTTTTTGACATTAAAAAATAAATAAGTAAAGATAAAATGTGGAAAAACAATAGTTTTATAGACTTAGGCTGACATGAGGTAATATAATATAAAAACTACGTTCAGATTCCCCTCAAAGTGCTGGCTTGCATGTTGTTTATAGTTCCAACACAAACCTTAGACTGATTTTAGGTGAATCAAAATTTATCTTATCCCTCTCCATTTATGAAATAAAAAAGTACTAGATTATGCACATTTTTGTGAAGAGTGGGTTAAAAACAAGGACTTCACATATAGAGCACCTTAGAGAGTATTCAAATTTGAGACTTTGCAATATCTCTCTCTTGTATGGAAACAAATGGAAGATCATCTAACCTCAGGGTAGCCTGTGCCACCAGCTTTTATAATTAGACATGCTCCCTCCATGTCATATGGTCCCTTAAGAAGCTTGGAAATCTCATATTTATTCAAGATCTTGCTCATATCTAGAGATGCATCATATGCCTTCCTAAAAAGCCCATCATTGATAGCATGTATCTCTGCTAACTGTGTAATAAGTTTTGCTTCTTCAGCCTACAGAAATAAGCAATTGTGAATGTCAAATCCTCAACTTCAAATGAGGAAAGAAAAAATATGATTGAGCAACTTTTATACTTGAACATTTTGGTGGAGAGATAAAATTAATATGCAACGAGCACACTTGACTAGTAAAATAATGGGTACTCATGGCTATTGCCGGCACAGCCAGATGGCTTAAACTTGTAATCTCTAACGATGCACCCTACTAAAATTGATCGGACCTCCATATACAGACAACTCAATGAACTTAAAAGTGAGGTGGAAAAATCAATTGATAGAATAGTATAACAAAAAATACACTAAGTTCGATAATGTGTTACCCTATATGTCAAGTCTCTGAGAGCATCAACCACTCTAACTCTATCAGCCAATTTGGCAAGAACCTCATTGGACTCAGCAGTGTCATCCCAGAGGTCATAGTCGCGTATCAGTTGTTCTTGCTCATTCCGTCTTTCTTCTTCAAGCTCCAGTGCCAATGGGGCCAACATCTCAGCTCGGAGAACAACATCTTCAATCTTCTTTTTCAATGAAAATAATCCTAAACAAACTCAAAACTATCATTTTGAATTCCATGCAATCATTAACAATAGAACTTAAAACTTGAGAAAATCATTATATTATGGTCAGTTGTTTAATTTGCTAAAACAAAACCAATAACTAACAACCTGCTTAGGGTCCTCATTTAAGCCATACCCATTTCCAAAGTTGAATTTTGAGATACAAACAACCTTATCTCTGCATAAAATTGCTTAATTTTGAGTTGGGTCCACCCAATTCATAACAAGAGAGCTACAAACATAGAGAGAAGGAGATAGAGAACATACCAAGTTGTTTGTAGAACCTGTTCTTGTCATGGGCGCAGTGAGTGTGTAGAGACTGCTGGGTCTTTCTCTTGGAATATTTCCGCGTTGAATACCATGAACACCTTCTCAGCAACTTTATACAAGCCAGAGCAAAAAAGTAAAACAAAAAGAATACCATGAACACCTTTGCAGTCAGATTTCCTCCATACCCAAAGAATACACACACACACTAACTTCTACGCAAAGAAGAGTTAGATCACTTCTATCAACTCTAACTCAACTTGTTGATCTGCACCATTGAAATAATCAATCTAGTAACTACCACAAGCCAATACTAATCATCGTTGCTGAACACAATCTACAGATCCACAAAATCAACCACCTAAACCAATTAAACAAGCAAATCCAAAATCTCCCATATAAAAAACCTGTCCTTTTTTTCACCACACACTTGATCCAACAAAAATGCAGCAGCACATACAAATTGTCTATACAATTCTCAACCATAAACGCATTTGATCCACCAAGACGAACTAAACATGAAATCTAATCACTATCCACATATACAAAATATAAATATACAAGAATACCATACCTGCAGAAGAACCCACAAGCAAAATTCTATTAGCAGACAAATTCTTAGAGACCAATTTGCAGCCAGCAATCACATCCTTGATTTCTACAAACCCAGTAAGAGAAGCCTTCCCAGTTGACCTCCCAACTCCCCTCATGTCAAAAGTGATAGCTTTGAAACCTTTCTCGGCTGGAGTGTGAGATTCGGAGGTTGTCATCTGAGAAGAGCAGTGAAGGGTCAAGTGCATGAACCAAGAGCCCCATCGGCAGCAGCTTCACAACTCTACTTTGTCACAGTTGAAACCAAGAAGCCAATCAATTTAATAACACAAATTCACAAAAAAATGAGAAGAAAGTTAGTAATTAGAGAGAAGAACACCACGAAATGTAAACAAGCTGAGAAACAACTATCTAATTTCCTCATAACCTAACCATATCAATTTATCAAGCAAACAGAAATAGATTGACTGCAAACCTTTATTACCCACTTACCCAGAAACCTTCTTAGCCCCAATTTGACATTTTGCCTTCAATCCCAAATCCACAGCTCCAATGTTTGAATTCAAATCTCAGTTACCCATAGCTAAATTTCGATTCCTCCAAATGCAACACACCACTGTCAAAATATCTGAATAACCCTAGACGTTACCCATTAGGTTTTCTACTGCCTCTGAACCAGAAAACCCCAAATCAATCAGATCACACAATAAACGCAATTTTAGGTCTCAGAAACGAAAGAAGAAGACGAGGAAGACCAGGCATCGGAAATTGCAAGAGAGAGGGGTTGTTACCTGTGAGATTTTTGGATTTGATGTTGGCTTGAGCCCGATCGGAGTAGAGCTCGAATTACCCATTAGGTTTTGGTCGGGTTTTGTCGAAGAAAGAGAGCGCTTTGGTTGGGGTTTGTCGAAGAAGAGATAGGGTCTATAGAGGGGAGAGGTCGGGGATTTTCGAGGAGAGAGAGAGAGAGAGAGAGAGAGAGAGAGAGAGAGAGAGAGAGAGAGAGAGAGAGAGAGAGAGAGAGAGAGAGAGAGAGAGAGAGAGAACTTTGTCGAAGAAGAGAGCAAAGGTTTTTGGGTTTGTGTCGAGAGAGAGTGGAGCGCTGTCAAGAGTGAGGAGTGAGGGTCTGTTGTTATTATTATTATTATTATTTTGCTCAAGTGTAGGGTTTCAAGCCTTGCGCTATGAACTTGGACAAGCTCTACGAAGACTCACACGGAAATCTCCTTCCTTTCTGCCAAACATGTTAATCATACCATAGTTTTATTGTTTCTCGTCGTATGATTAATACATATTGGGGGGAAATTTCGGGTTTGAGATGAGGTTTAGCACCACAGACATGGTGGGAAACTTGCCGCTCAATTTTTTTAGGGTCATACAACAGTTTTATTCTTAAACGTCTTGTGAACTAGTTTATAATTCCATATCAGAAGACAGGTTTTATAAAAACGACATACAAAAAAATAAAAATCAATCAGACGATAGAAAACTGTAATGTGTCGTCTGATTCAATTTTTGTACTAGTGTATGTTGTCAATTACTTAAGAAAACATGTCAACACCTGTAGTTTCTTGAAACACAATAATACCATCATTTAACAAAAGCTCCAAACAATAAGTTACTATATGACGGCTAATATTTATTCTTAAATCCACAACTTCCCTATCACAAGGCTACTCCAAGAATGATATTAATGAAAAATTTATCAAAACAACCTATCTAATTTGATAACAAAATAAGCCTTCTTTTAAATGAAAAAATCACCATTGTGATTTAATCGCGCATTATAAATGATAAAATCACCATTATAATCTAAGAGATCAAGAATTATCAAATTCTTCAGTCACTACTCCAAAGTTATATTAAAGTGGTAAAAGTAGCAAACAAACCTGGCATTCCACTTCATCTCATTGCTCCCCCAGCCCCCTATACAGCAATGTAGATGTTGAGAACAAAGCAATAGCAACAAAATCAGAGAAGGTACTTTTGAGAATCAAGGGCAACAAAATAATGGTTCGAACCAAAGCTAACTGGGTCATATTTGGACTGCAAATTACGGGCAAAAATAATAACAGATCAGCTAAAGTGGCACCTCTGAGAAATAAACAAATTGATGGCAAAACCAGAACCTTAAGAATTTAGTAGCAGTAGTAACCACCATGATTCTTGAACCAGTGTGTTGGGTCATGTATGCATACTACCTTATTGCTTCCATAAATTTAGTACACACAAGACTAAGCTCGAACAGACATAACATTACAAAAATCTTTTTCACATTAACAGATGCAACTATTTTCTCCATTTATCATATAATACAGCTCTTCATATTCTGGCCTTTGGAACCTAGGAGTAACTAATTGCTCACTCTACCTGGATTATCAATTTGAGGCCAAAGCGTTCTCATGATTTAAGCTCTTCCATAGCTCAGAACAATTGGTTTTCCAGAAACCAATCTTATTGTCCGCTCAATCGTAAGTCACAAGGGCATTACGTACAAGAATTCCTCTCCAATCCAACAAACATAAAGTAAGCTACAACAACACAATTCCACAACTGGACAACAAGTATTTTTACAGTACTTCGAGAGGTAATTAACACAACTACTTAGCATATGATTTCAGTTAAATAATTCATGAACTAATTAATATCAAATTCACTATCAAAATTAAGCACAGATCGAAACCGTGGATACATAAACCTAGAATGTATATTTGAGAAATTTATGACAGTTCAGGATCGAAATTACGAGTTTGATAATCACCGGTACATGATGCGCTAGAAGCTAACAAAACCTATAGCTCATACTGAATTATCAAATCCTTTAAGAAACAGAAGAAGAAAAAGAAACATACAGTCGTTTCATCCAAAACTAAATTCCAGAATTCACAAAGCTATGAACAATTGCCAAATTTCTAATCCAGTTCTCTACTCTGATACAGTGAATTACCTCCGACACCCGAACCGCACTGCTTTCGGAACAGAAACCCCACCATTTCGGGGCATCAAATAAGTTCACGAGGTCGACGGCAAGGTTTTGAGGGAGAACGTCGGAGAGGAACTTGGAGAGCGCGGCGGTGATCTGCAACTGTTCAATTTGGACTTGGAGGACGGGATCGAGGCGTAGGTTTTGGAGGACATTGGTGGTAGAGAGGTTGCGGTTTAGTGTATTAAAGTTATAAACGTGTATTAGGCTTTAACAGCATAATCAAAATAAAAAAAAATTAAAAACTGACATTTTTAAACATCACTTCATTATTCATAAGGATTAACTTAATATTACTAACAATTTATTATGGAACTTTTTATCAAGTGGGAACCTTTTTTTCATTTTACACTCTAATATGACCTTTTCCATAATTTTCCTTAAAAAGAAACTAAAAAATATTTAAATAATTAATCATGAGGTACAAAAAAAAAGAGAAAAAAATAAACATTAAGAAAATGATTTCTTCAATTTTTTTTTGCACTGCTAAAATAGAAAAAAAATTATAAAAAAAAAACACAGAATAGTTCATGTTATTTTCTTATGCATTAGAAATTAATTCTTGAAACTCAATACCTTTGTGTTTGATTTTTGTTTTTTATTGGGAAAGAGATTTATGCATGTTGTTTGATTAAGAAATGTATATGCAGTTAAGATTTATAGAGTAATTAAACCATTGAAATGACTAAGTTTTTTTGTTTTAAAGATAATAATTTGTTTGCAAATTATATGAGTGAGATTATTTGAGGAACTTTAGTGAGGTTTAGTGAGTAAATTTAGTATTTAGAAATTTAATAAGAGGTGTAAAAAACATAGAGGTCAAGTGAGTAAATTTGGAGGTTCCAATAGCAAAACTCTTACTTTTTTTCTTTTTGGCATGTTCGTGAGAATGGATTCCTCGTCAAGTCTGTTTGTGGGGTGTGGAGACACTAGCTGCCTTTGTTGATATAATATAAAAAAGGGGAAATGATCATTTACCCAATTTCAGCTTAAAAATTGCCCATTTGCTTCACTAACAGTTTTTTAACCTCATTTACCCAAAACACTCTAAGGGATTATTTCCCTAATACCCAATTAATTTTTTTTATTCTTTTTATTTATTTTTAGGACTTTTTTGCCTTCTCCTTCTTTCTCACTTAGAGAGAGAAGTCATCCTCCACCTTGTTGTGCTCTGGTGACCAGTGGTAGGCCGCGGTCTCCGGCGACCGATGACCGGAGTCCGGCGTCTAGTGACCGGAATCCGACAACCAGTCACCAGAATCTTGAATCCAACTACCGGACTGGTGACCGGATTCCGGCGTCTAATTTTATTACCCCCCAATAATCATATTACCCCCAATAATCATA
Source organism: Rosa chinensis (assembly GCF_002994745.2). Classification (NCBI taxonomy): domain Eukaryota; kingdom Viridiplantae; phylum Streptophyta; class Magnoliopsida; order Rosales; family Rosaceae; genus Rosa; species Rosa chinensis. Next base: position 77,017,256 of record NC_037092.1, on the reverse strand, counting down.
TTATGACCCCCCAATAAACCTAATTATTTTGGTTAATGAATCTAGCAGCATTTTGTTGAAATGATCTGTAATAAATGAACCACAGTTAAGACATTATTGCGGGGCAGTAATTTGTCTATTGCCTCCCAATAGACCATCCCAAAAATCACCAGTTCTATCATTGACAGATTATTGTACTTTAATAAACTCAAAACAACATAAGACTTATCAAAACTCTAATTTCAATGATTAATTAACCACAGTTAAGAAATTATTGGGGGGCAATAATCTGTCTATTGCCCCCAATAGACCACAATTTTGACATTGTCTGAGACCTGCAAACGAAGCTCAGACCCGATTCCGGTGTGGAGAGCTTCCCGGACATCTGAAGAACAAAATGGGCGAAGCCCAGAGGGGTTGGGATCGTGGAGTTGGATGGTGTCATCCTTTGGTGGTCCGACGGTGGGACAGAGCGGAGGCGGTGGAGGCCATCATTGACGGTGGAGTGGTGGACGTGGTGGCCTATAGAGAGAGAGAGAGAGAGAGAGAGAGAGAGAGAGAGAGAGAGAGAGAGAGAGAGAGAGAGAGAGAGAGAGAGAGAGAGAGAGAGAGAGAGCCTGAGACGAGGTTAGAGAAAGAGAGAGAGAGAAATCGATGAGGGGGAGGAGATAGAGATATGAGTGTAATTTGTTAATTCAAATATGGGCAATACTGTCAAACACTGTTAGATTGGGTAAATGAGGTTAAAAAACTCTTGGTGGAGTAAGTGCGCAATTTTTAGGCTAACATGTAAGTGGTCACGGCCCCTATAAAAAAGCTAGATTTTTTTTTTTTGGTTGAACATGAACTTTCATTAAGGGACGAGCCCAGAAAGCCCAAGAAAAGGGCCCAAGTTGACAAACATACAATGAAAAAAGAGTTGACATCTCCACCTAATTCAATGCAAACCAGGTAACAGAGAGTGAACTGAACAAAAGCAAAATAGAAACCAGCTGACTAAGAGCTTTGAAGAGGAGGACATGGAAGGCCATCAGTCTTCAATACTCGAAGTAAGGATGGTGGTGGCGTGTTTGCCCATCCGTTTAGACCCACCGTCCATTTGGCAAGTGAAGCCGCAGTGTGAGCGACTGTGTTCGCTTCTCGGGGAATCCAATTCCAGCAAATCTCAGAGAACTGGAGGCTTTTCCGTCTAATCTCTTCAATTAAAGGGTAAGTCTCCCAATCTCTACTCTTGTTCTTTGATTTGATATATGTAATTACTCCTAGAGAGTCCGATTCCACTATTATCTTGGGGAAATTGTGCTCCAAAGACATATTGATGCCATCCAAAATCGCCTTTGCTTATGCAATAGGGACGGAGCTGTATCAAACTGATCTAGCAGGGCCTCCCTTCACAGTACACTGGTGATCCTGGATCACTACACCTATACAACAAGCAGATGAGGAACCAGACCATGCTGCATCACAATTGATTTTTACAAACCCAGGAGGGGGAGGGATCGATCTAGTTGATTGAGCAGGGGGATGAAGCGGAGTGGCTGAGTTCAAGCTTCTTGTTCCCCAATATTCATGAGCCAGATACGCTCCACTTCTAATAATCAACAGTGGAATCAGTGGCTTCTTTTGGTAGATAAAATCACACCTCGCAGTCCAATCTTCCAACAATAGAAGCTAATCAAGGTAAGTAAGTTCTTTTTTTCAGTTGTTGTAGAAACTACATTGTAAGAACTCAATAGCCATTCATCAAATGTTGTGACACTTCTTTTCTCAATTCTGATACCAAGAGGTGACCCAAACCATATCAGATCAACCCAAGAGTAGGGCTGTCAATTCTGACACGACCCGATAACACGACTCGAAACCCGCACGAAATAAAGCGGGTTGAACCCGCACAATTAAAAAGCGGGTCGACGGTGGGTCAACCCACCATGACCCATTTAATAAATGGGTTGGCCACTGGTCAACCCGCCAACACAAAGTGAACCCGTATAACCCAATTATGCTATGTTTCTTCATGAAATTTTGGACATTCAGAGTATTTTATCATAGGATTAGACAATTTGAAATATTTAGCTTTTTAATTATTAGATTTAATTATTTATGAATTATTTATATCCTTCGTCTTGTGGAGTTTTTAGTGAATTTAATCAATTTATGCATTTTTTTAGTTAAATGAGTCCCATTGTTAACGCTTAAATGAGTCATTTTGTCTAACTAGACACGACTTATTTATTAAATGGGTTAAGCGGGTTGAAAACGGGTAACCCGTTTAATAAATGGGTTAGGTTTGAGTTTAAATTTTTGACACGATTATTAAATGGGTTGGGTTTGGGTTTATATTTTGCGACACGAAAAATACCTTAACCCGACACGAACCCAATCCGACACGACCCATTGACAGCCCTACCCAAGAGCATAGGAGTAGGGCATGCTCAATAGATTCTTCATGATCGCCACAAATCGGACAAAGAGGTGATGAGGAGGTTTTCCTTCTATACAGATTTAGAAGAGTAGGAATGGCCCCAGATATAGCTCTCCAAAGAAAATTTCTTATTTTTGGAAGCGTATCCAATTTCCAAATCACTTTCCAAACACATCTGTCCACAATGTGTGAAGTGTGACTTGAACTAGGAATAGCTGTGTTTTTTGGAGTGCAACCAGTGATAACCAGATCTAACTGTATAGGTACCGTTCCTGTTCCAAGGCCATATAAGACGATCGGGACCTTCACCATCACCAATAGGTAAAGATAGAATTAGATTGATCTCCCTTGGTTAAAGTAGGTGCAAAATATGGCTGAGAGACCAAGTCCGAGTGTCCTAATCAATCAGTGAGTGGACTTGATCAGTGTAGTTTATGGGACCATTATGACTAGATGATATAGGGCCAATATAAGGAGGAGGAAGCCAATTGTCCTTCCAAATGTTGATCGACAGCCCATTCATTACCTGCCAGGTAGACCCTTTCAGGATGATGTCATTAGCTTCAATCAAACTAGACCAACTACATGAAGCTCTGTACCCCTTTGTGGCATCTTTGAACTCGCAGTTGGGGAAGTACCGGGCTTTGAGAACTCTTGCCCATAAAGAATGTGGGTCCTGAATTAATCTCCAGCATTGTTTTGGTAATAAAGCCATATTGAAATCCTGTAGATCCCTGAAACCCATTCCCCCATCATCTTTTGCAAGACCAAGAGACTCCCAATTTTTCCAATGAATCTTGACTTACTAATAAAGAAGGATCGAGAAGCACCTTCTTTTTCAAAAAAGTAAAGTTTCGTGCTTGTTGGTTTAGAAAAATTGCTGTGAACACCAATTTGAACACGATCGACGTGCTTTCAAATGATAGTCAATAGATAGAAAACTTAAAAACTGAATAGGGTAAAGTCTTAAGGTGTGTAAAGGAGACTTGGACGATCTATTGGTGCATGTGTATGTGTTTGTGTATATATGATTTTATATACCTATTAAGAATAATCATTCTATGCAACTTCTTAACTCTGTTTTCTAGCCCTTCTGATCCCAAACTAGCAGTGTGTAGACCACTATGGCACTTACAAATGAGAAATGTGATCATTTAACTCCTTATGTCATCCTCTTCATCTCTTTTATCTCATCAACTGTCATTTCTACAAACCCTGCATGCAACAAAATAGATCATGATTCTCTTTAGTCCTCTTTTGACATGCCTTCTTCTCATTTGAATTGGTCCTCTGATGAATGTTGCCATTGGGAGGGCATCACTTGTGATAGGGCTGGTCGGTCACCCATTTATCATTGGCCTCTAAAGGCCTCAAACTCAATGTAGGTAATATTTTTCCCTCATCATTTCTTTTCAACCTTCCACATCTCACACACATTAATCTCTCCCACAATTCACTTTATGGTTCACTTGATCAAACTGGGTTCTTGTTATCTTTGAGTCATCTTGAAATCCTAGATTTGAGCTATAACCTCCTTTTGGGAGAACTACCATTATCTCTACTATCTAGTGATATCTGGATGCTGGATTTCTCCAATAATCACTTCCACGGTGCAATTCCATCTTCGTTATTCCGACAAGCTAGAAATTTGATCAGTTTAACGTGAGAAACAACACCTTCTCAGGTTCTATCCCATCCTCTATTTGTCATTCTGCTCACTTGATAGAACTATTGGATTTTTCCTTCAATGACTTCAATGGTAGCATTTCTGGTGGTCTGGGGATGTGCTCGAAACTGTGCATTTTTCGTGCTGGTCATAATAATCTCTTTGGTGTACTTCCAGATGATATCTATAATGCTACAAAAATTGAAGAAATTTCATTATTTCAAAATTCACTCAATGGTATTAGTGAAAGCATTGCGAACGTCACCAACCTCAACATCCTTAATTTCAACTTTAATCAGTTAAGTGGCATGCTCCCAAGGAGTGTTGGCAAACTTTCCAAATTGGAACTCTTGCTCCTTCAGTTCAACCATTTAAATAGTTCTTTCCCCTCATCTTTAATGAATTGCACCAACCTTTCAGAACTGGTTCTGAATTACAATCGATTGACAGGAGTTATCTCGAAGCTCAACTTCTCCAAACTTAGTCAACTTACTATACTAGATCTAGGGAACAATTTCCTCAGCGGTATCATTCCAACAAGCATATGTGAAACTAATTTACAATCAAGCTCACACTATTATATTTGTTCAGCAACAACTTAAGGAGATCAACATACCATTGACATCAAGAGTAGAAGCCATTGTTGTAGCTGCAGAAAAAGAGATGAAGGCAAGGTTGAAGTCTTCTGTTATTCACTAACTTAAGCTTCTGAATGGCTTCTGAATGGGCAGAACACAATGCTTGCAAAATCAGTGGTGATAATAGGGACCCTAACCCCTTATTTATACAAGTACTAGTCCTAAGAATCCTCCCATAAAGGTTTTCCTTAAGGATCAAGTCTTGTATCTAAGAATACTAATGCATCACAGTTTAGGACTTCCTTGTAGTCCAAATAATGGATTCCTAATCCAATGCTAAATACACTATCACATTAGATATCTAGGTTGATTCTTTTCCAGATCCATGTTGTACTCAAATTGATGCGTTTAATGGTATCCTAGTTACTCTAGGATAACTCGTGATAAGTCCACTTTGTTCTAACAATCTCCCACTTGGACTATCACTAGTCATCAAGGACAACCAAAACTGAATAACATCAACTTGTTTACAACCAACTGGAGTGTGCACCAGAATAAGGAAAAGTCTCAAAACCCATTCAGCATGGTCAAAACACAGTTACTTATGCAGAGCAAGGAAAATCATACACTTTAACAAAAATGCAGCACTTCCAGACCACTAACATAAGCTCCTACATTCCACATATGCTATTAAAAACAAAATGATGCAGTATATGAACATCGTGTATTACCAGAAGATCATATACCTAAATGGTCCAACTGAATGTTTAAAAAATGAAACTCAAGCAAAACTGAAAACACTGATGGTCTTAATGCTCGTACTTTAAACTGAAGGAACATGTTCACTGAAGTTACAAGACCATCTGACATTTAGGTAAATCAAGAACACAAAATAAAAGTTGTAGAGAATTTTAATAAAATTGCAGTAACACAACCTGAATGAAATACCTCGAGAATTTTATTGATAATCAAAATTCAATAATACATAAAGTTGTGATAATAACTGAACTGAAAATCACAGTTAAGTTATTATCACAACTATCAAAATTACAAAGAACTCAGAAAATTACAAAACTCATAAAAATGTGCTCTTAACTAAATTAGGCTCCCACTGAACTCAAGATCCTAAACTAGGCAAAACACCAATGTTCTCAATATGTTTCTTGAAGGCAGCAACTGACAATGCCTTGGTGAAGGGATCTACAAGTTGAGAGTCTGTGCTTATACTTAATACTAAAATTTCACCATGCTTGACTCTCTCTCTCATACTATAATATTTGAGGTCAATATGCTTTGAGTTATTTGACCTTTTACTGTTTTTACTGAAAAACACAGCTGCCTCATTATCACAATGAATTACAAGAGCATTAGAAACAATATGACTTAAAATCCTAGTTTGCATTAAAAAATTTATAATCCATAGCCCTTCACACATTCCTTCATACACTGCAATCAATTCTGCCTGCATTGTAGATGTTGTCACTAAGGTTTGTTTCATAGTTTTCCAAGCAACAGCCCCTCCTGCAAGCATAAAGACATATCCACAAGTCGATTTCTTGGGATCAGGATAATTTCTTGCAAAGTCTGAGTCTGTATATCCTACAAGCTTCAATTCTTCAACTTTTCTATACACAAGCATGTGGTTTTTGGTCCTTTGCAAGTACCTGAGTACTTTCTTTCTAGATACCCAGTGTTCATGACCTGGATTAGACTGAAACCTGGAAAGAATACCAACTGCAAAGGATAAATCAGGTCTAGTCCAGACCTGAGCATACATTAGGCTGCCAACAAGCCTTGTATAAGGCTTGGACTCCATATCCACCTTTTCTACTTCATTCGTTGGACTTTGTTTCTTAGTGAGCTTATCTCCTTTAGACATTGGAACCTCCCCTGATGCACAAGTCTCCATGCCAAATCTTTTAAGAATTTTAGCAATATAGTTTTGCTGGGATAAACCTAGCAAACCTTGTACCATGTCTCTTATAATTTCAATTCCTAGTACATATGATGCCTCACCTAAATCCTTCATGTCAAAGTTCTTTGACAGAAAAGCTTTGGTTTCTTTAAGTAGCTTTAAGTTGCTACTGGCCAACAAAATGTCATCAACATAAAGTACCAGAAATATAAATTGGTTTCCAGATGTTTTGAGATAAACATACTCATCCACTAAATTTTTAGTGAATCTAAAAGAAGAAATCACAGAGTCAAACTTTTTATACCACTGTCTGGAGGCCTGTTTTAAATCATAAATGGATTTTCTTAACTTGCATACTAAGTTTTCAGTTCCAGGCTCAATAAATCCTTCTGGTTGCTTCATGGAAATAACCTCATCGAGTTCTCCATTTAGGAATGCTGTCGTAACATCCATATGGTGTAGCTCCATGTCAAAATGAGCTACAAGTGCCATAATGATCCTAAAGGAGTCTTTGGTTGAAACTGGGGAAAAAGTTTCAGTAAAATCAATACCCTCCTTTTGTGTGAAACCCTTGGCAAATAACCTAGCTTTATGTCTCTCAATTTTCCCATTTGCATCTCTCTTGGTTTTAAACACCCATTTGCAGCCTATAGCCTTTTGTTTGGGGTCAGGTTTCACTAAATCCCAAACTGCATTGTGGTTCATGGACTCAATCTCAGCTTCCATAGCTTGTTTCCACTCTCTTGATTGACTGCTTTCAATAGCTTGATTGAAAGTGACTGGATCATTGTCATCTGCAAGATCAATTTCAACTTCATGTTCTTGCAAATAAACAATGTAGTCAGAATCTTCCCCCCCATAAGTTGGTTTCCTTGCTCTGTTAGATCTTCTTAATTGGGGATTTATGTTTTGGTGTTGTTCTACAGGTTGATCTTGAGGTCTATAGGTTGAGGTTGATCAGGTAGGGGTTCAAGATTAGCTTGATCATCTGCGAAATGCATGTCTTGATCAACAAGTTGATCTTGTGCATTTTGAGTTTCTGGAACACTAATGGCTGCTTGAGTGTCATGAATTATAGGCAATATACTTTCAGTATGCTCATTATCCATAATTTCTTCAAATTTTGAAGATAAATCTTCAAAACTTGTATTATGAATTTTCTCATCCAAGAATTTTACTTGATGTGTTTCAAAAATTCTTGGTGAGTGCTGAGCTGCATAAAGGTTGTAACCCTTAGATTTTTCAGAGTAGCCTATAAAATAGTAGCTTACTGTTTTTGGATCAAGCTTGTTAATGTTTGGATTGTAAACTCTAGCTTCTGCAGGGCATCCCCATACATGACAATGATGAAGACTGGACTTTCTGCCACACCATAGCTCAAAAGCAGTTTTCTCTATAGCTTTACTAGGTGTTCTATTGCAAACATAGTTTGCAGTCCTTAAAGCCTCACCCCATAAAAATCTAGGTAGACTTGTTGTGCGCATCATGCTCCTGACCATATTCATAAGTGTCATATTCTTTCTCTCAGCCACACCATTCTGTTGAGGATTATATGGTGTGGTATATTGAGTTTTAATGCATTGTTCTTGCAGAAACTAGGCAAAAGGACCCTTTTGTTGTCCACTCTATGTGTATTTTCCATAAAATTCACCACCTTTATCTGACCTAACAGTTTTGATTTTCTTTTCTAGTTGTTTTTCTACTTCAGCCTTAAATATTTGAAAGGCTTTGAATGCTTGAGATTTTTCTGAAAGTAGATAAACATAACAATATCTAAAAAAGTCATCGATGAAGGTTATGTAATACACATTTCCACAGATTGTTTGAGTTCTAAATGGACCACAAATGTCAGTATGTATGAGTTCTAAAAGTGCTTGGCTTCTGTATGCAGTCCTTTTCCTTAAGTTAGTTATCTTTCCTTTAAAACATTCAACACAATCTTGTAAATCAGAAAAGTCAAGTTCCTTCAAGATATTGTTTTTAACCAAAATTTTCAATCTCTCTTTTGATATATGGCCAAGCCTTCTATGCCACAAATATGCAGACTTTTCATTGCATTTAGTTCTTTTAACACCAGTTAAAGTGTTACTCGATGTGTTATTGTTTTCAACAAGAGAAATTTCTTGTTGACTGTGTGAACAATTTAACTGTAGGTAATCATTCAATATAACACCAGAACCAATTGGAACTGAATCTTTAGAAATAATAATTCCATTATTGTCAATAAGAAGTCTACATCCAGATTTAACCAAAAGAGAAACTGAAACTAAATTCCTTCTCATGGAAGGTACATAATAAACATTATCCAAAACTAACAACTTTCCTAAACCAAGATCTAATTTTAAGGTTCCAATAGCTTTGACTGCCACTCTCATGCCATTTCCTACACACAGGTTCACTTCATCACTTCTTGGGACTCTCTTCCTTATGAATCCCTGTAGAGAATTAGTAATATGTAAGGGACTTCCTGAATCAATCCACCAAGTTTTTGGTCCAACATTAACTAAATTAATTTCTAAAGAAAATAGTGAGTTAGAAAAATTACCCTTTTTGATCAACCAATTCTTAAAGCCTGTGCAATCTTTCTTCATGTGCCCTACTTTCTTACAGAAATAGCACTTGAACCTAAATGGTTTGTTGGCTTTAGTTGCTCCCGAGGTAGATCCTTTGTAGATGGTTTTGTTAGGCTTAAGCTTAGACTGGTTTTGGTATTTCTTCTTAGGCTTCTCCACAAGGTTCACTGAGGTACTTGGCTCTTTCTCTTTTCTCATCCTATCTTCCTCATCTACACATATGGCAATTAGCTCCTTAAGACTCCATTTTTCCTTTTGAGCATTGTAGCTAGTTCTGAGTTGACTAAAGCTATTTGGCAAGGAATGCAGTGCAGCATGCACTACATGATCATCAGTGACCCCCATGTTGAGGTCCCTAAGCTGAGCATTTATCTCAATTAGCTTCATGATATGCTCTCTCACCTTCCCTATACCAGTGTACTTAAGCTCATTAAATTCCTTTGCCAATCTAGCAGCCTCAGCCTTATCACTCTCTCTGTACATGTCATGGATGGCATACAGGTAATCCATGGCTAGATCAGGTTCTTCTATGCTACCTCTAACTGTGTCTGACACAGTAGTCCTAATCACATTTTTTGCCATCTTATTAGCCTTATGCCACTCTTTATAGTACTTCTTATCTTCATTTGAACTTTCTCTAGTAAGCTTCTCTAGCCATGTTCTGGTTCATGGCTAGGTAAAAGTCCACTTGATTTCTCCACTTCTTGTAATTATATCCAGTTAAGAGCTGAATGGTGTTCAAGGTTACAGTAGGGATTCCTAAAGAGCAAAAACAAAAGAAAATTTTGTGAGTTTTGATCGGTAGGGTTCTTATAATCTTAAGTTTTATGTTTTCTGTAACTCAAGCAATATCAAAACAAAATAATGCAAACAGAAAACAAAAACAAAACACAAGCAATGTCACACATCAATAGCCCTTTTAACCAAAATTAATATCATGCAACACTTTTGAGCAGAAGACATAATATACTGAAGATTCCAAATCAACATGCCACATTTATTCAATCCAAGTTATCCAAAGAACCCAAATTACATCTTTAGACAGAAATTTGAATTCTAAGTATCCATATTTGAAAAGAATGAATATGCATATTGCTATCTGCATCCTAAAATCACACTGTACCACTTCTTTGGAAGCTAAATTATATGCATGATTTTAAAACACAAGATACAATTTTTCTGGTTTGTTAACTTAAGGTCGTCTGCAAGAATTAGTGAAGAGTGCTTTGTGCAATATGTTCACTCAAACCTACAGAAAACACAAACCACATTTAGCTTGAAAACTTGATTTTCTATCCAGATTAATAATCTTTGTAAGAAACTAAGCTCTTTGTACCTGTCAGATTTTTAACAATGCCTAAAATTTTTGGGAGTTTTTCTGCATGCATTGTTATATCAATAATCACAAATACAAAACACAAGAGTATATCTTAAACATGCATACCAATCACAAACACAAACAACACAGATATGCAAGCACAATGTCGATTTCACAAGAACACAAAAACATCCAAGAAATTTAAATTTCATCCGGTCACCATCTACTCTAGCCTATGCGCACGCCGGGAATGCTACTAGGGTTCTTGTGCTCATCAATCAACAAAACAAAATTGAATCGAAAATTGAGTTTTCTGTAAAAAAAACCTGATCTTTGCAATTTTCCCAATTTTTGCTGCAGAAAATCTTTCGTGGAAGCATGAATTCAAAACCAGAGTGCAGCAAAACATCCTTCTTGGCATCTTGATTCGACAGCATAAGGGTTTTGAATTCCCAGAAGGATGAATCATCCTTTGTGCTTCCGATTCCAAAACCCAGAAAACCCACTTGACTCAGATGACCGTTGTAAAATAGCGGTCACCTTCTTTAGTTTATGAAGGAACAGGTTATCGGGCCAGGTATGGGCTTGGATCAGCACATGTCGCAACTTGAGCGTTGAAGGATTTTATGAAGATGGCCAAAACGTGGCCGTTTTATTGCAAAGAATTATTTTTTTTTTGAAAACCTAAAACTATTTTTACATCAAAAATAAATTTGAAGAACAATTTGTGAGCCTAAGCTCTGATACCAATTGTGAAACTAATTTACAATCAAGCTCACACTATTATATTTGTTTAACAACAACTTAAGGAGATCAACATACCATTGACATCAAGAGTAGAAGCCATTGTTGTAGCTACAGAAAAAGAGATGAAGGCAAGGTTGAAGTCTTCTGTTATTCACTAACTTAAGCTTCTGAATGGGCAGAACACAATGCTTGCAAAATCAGTGGTGATAACAGGGACCCTAACCCCTTATTTATACAAGTACTAGTCCTAAGAATCCTCCCATAAAGGTTTTCCTTAAGGATCAAGTCTTGTATCTAAGAATCCTAATGCATCATAGTTTAGGACTTCCTTGTAGTCCAAATAATGGATTCCTAATCCAATGCTAAATACACTATCACATTAGATATCTAAGTTGATTCTTTTCCAGATCCATGTTGTACTCAAATTGATGCGTTTAATGGTATCCTAGTTACTCTAGGATAACTCGTGATAAGTCCACTTTGTTCTAACAGCATCTACTCATGCAAGTCCCTAGGAGCAATTCGACTGACCTCTAATTACCTAGTGGGAGAAATAAAGCTAGAGCATTCTTGTTAAACAGCGACAAGCGTGGCCCGTGGCCCACCATTGTACCAATACTGTCCCAACTTAACCACCCGTTAGGTGTTGGGTTTTTAATCACAAAAGGCCTCGGTACAATTGGGTGAGATCCACCCACTTATAAGTTATATTTTATTTGTCACTTTTCCAATGTGGGATCTTTCCTCTCCAACACGCCCCCTCACGTGCAACCTAACTCTAGGTCTGCACGTGAAATTAATTAACAATCCAATTCCACATTGGAAATTGGGACACAAGTCTCATATTGAAGACTTGGCCAATATAACAATCCAAGGCCCACATCGGACACTTGGTAACAATCCAATCGGAATTTTCCGATGGCAATATAAGGAACCCAAATTCGGGACCATGACAATTGGAGATGCAATTGGAGAGAGACTCGCTCTGATACCATGTTAAACAGCGACAAGCGTGGCCCGTGGCCCACCATTTTACCGATACTGTCCCAACTTAACCACCCGTTAGGTGTTGGGTTTTTAATCACAAAAGGCCTCGGTACAATTGGGTGAGATCCACCCACTTATAAGTTATATTTTATTTGGCAATCGGCCTCCTGCTTCTCTGCGTCCCTCTCCTCAAGGTCCTCCTCCAGGGTTTTCCTCAAATCTGACTTGTAATTACTGCAAGAATCCAGGCCACATCAAAGCAAATTGTTACAGGTTAGTCGGTTTTCCAGCAGGCTACTTTGATAGGCCCCGACCTCAGGACAACAAACCCAAGGGAAAGGCTGCTGTTCATCTTGTTCAAGACCAAGACTACTATGCTGTGACAGAACGAGATTACACCAACTTTGCTGGTAAGGATACCGCATCCGTAAGTCACGGTGGTAATGGTAAGATTGGAGTTGCTTTAAAATTTCTAGCTTTACTGGTGGCAATACTTGGATAATTGATTCTGGAGCATCTGACCATATGACCTATGATCGTAGTTTCTTTCTTTTTCTCAATCCACCCTCTATTTCCTCTGTTGTCAATGCCAATGGTGATTCTTTTCCTATTTTAGGAATAGGGTCTGTTCGCCTCACCCCTTCTTTGACACTACATGATGTTCTTTATGTCCCTGATCTCTCTCATCATCTTATATCTGTGCCTCAACTTAATACTCAATCTCGGTGTTCTGTAACATTCTTTCCGTTGTATGTGATTTTTCAGGACCTCCTCACCAGGGAAATAATCGGCAGGGGTTATCTGAGGGGTCGACTATTTCATTTGGATTGCATGTTCGCCGGAATGAAGCCGGAGAAGGCAGTCCAAGCAGCGTTGATTTCGACTGGGGTTACTAATCGAGTTGAAGAATTATGGCTATGGCATCGGAGATTGGGACATCCTTCCTTTAGTGTCATGAAGAAATCTATGCCATCCTTGTTTCTGGGCATTGATGAGTCTAAGTTGCACTGTGAGTCATGTGTCTTAGCTAAAAGTCATCGTACTAGTTATCCTTTGAGTACTACTAGGAGTTCTTTTCCTTTTGAGCTTATTCATTCTGATGTATGGGGACCTTCCCGTGAGTCAACCTTGTCTGGCAAACATTGGTTTGTTTTGTTTATTGATGATTATACCCGTCTTACTTGGGTCTCTTTATTGAAACACAAATATGAAGTCTTCTCTGCTTTCCAAGAATTTTTTGCTCTTGTTCAAAATCAATTTGGAGCCAATATTAAAGTCTTTCGTTTTGATAATGGGGGGGAGTTTGTCAATTCTCAATTTCACCAATTCTTTCATTCTCATGGGATTATTCATCAAACTACTTGCCCTCAAACCCCTGAACAAAATGGGGTGTCAGAAAGAAAGAATCGTCATGTTCTTGACATAGCCCGGTCTCTTCTATTTAGTGCTCATATGCCTAAGTATCTTTGGGGAGATGCAATTCTCACTGCTTGTCATCTCATTAATAGGCTACCTTCCTCTGTTCTCAATGGTCAAACCCCCTATGCTGCCCTTTCAAATCATGTGTCTGTCCCTTCGTTTTCTAATCTCCCTGCTCGTGTCTTTGGGTGTGTTGTGTTCATCCATGTTCCTAAGAATCAAAGGTCTAAACTTGATGCCAGGGCATTAAAGTGTGTTTTTGTGGGCTATGGTGTTAATCAGAAGGGCTACAAATGTTTTCATCCCCCTACACAGAAAATTTTTGTTACCATGGATGTCACCTTTTATGAGGATGCATGTTACTTTTCTCCCATCAATCCTTCCCTTCAGGGGGAGAAATACACTTTTTTGGAAGAGAAGTCTTGTGGGATTGAAATTCAGCCCATTGAAGCCAATGTCACTCCTGCAGAAACAGAAAAGGCAATTTCTGAACAGAGCATTACGAGTTCCGAAACAGAAAAGGCAATTGCCGAACAGAGCATTGCGAGTTCCGAAACAGAAACGGCAATTGCTGAATCGTCTACCCTTCACCATGCAACTGCCGAACAGAGCATTGCGAGTTCCGAAATAGAAAAGACAATTGCCGAATCATCTACCCTCCGAGAAGGCCAAGCTCCTCCACCCCTCTTAGATACAGATAACCCTTGTCAACCAATCCCTGAGGAGCGTCCCAGTCTTGAGGTTAGTGGTGTTTCTTCTAACTTTGATATTGGTGATAGTGTGCATGTTTTGTCTCCTAGGTCCACCCGTGGTAAACCACCTCGTCAATATGAACCAAGTTTAGATGTTAAGTCTAAGTATGCCATAGCTAACTTTGTATCCACCCACCGGTTATCCAAATCCCATGCTTCTTTTGTGAATCAAATATCCTCTGTATGTGTTCCCAGTAAAGTGCAGGATGCTCTCAAGGATCCCAAATGGTCTCAAGCAATGAATGAAGAGATGGAGGCATTGGAGAAGAATAATACTTGGGAGTTGGTGCCACCTCCACAAGGAAAGAGAGTTGTTGGATGTAGATGGGTGTACATTATCAAACACAATGCAGATGGTTCAGTGAACAGGTATAAAGCAAGACTTGTTGCAAAGGGATATACTCAAACATATGGCGTGGATTATGAGGAGACCTTTGCTCCAGTAGCAAAGATTAATACTGTTCGAGTGTTGATGTCTCTAGCAGCTAATCTAGATTGGCCCTTGCAACATTTTGATGTGAAGAATGCCTTTTTACATGGAGAGCTATCTGAAGAAGTCTATATGGATCTACCACCAGGATATGAGGCAAGCACAGGAGGTAGATTTGTGTGTAAGTTAAATAAGTCCTTGTATGGACTCAAACAATCACCACGAGCTTGGTTTGGAAGATTCTCTCAAGCTATGCGTCGTTTTGGGTACAAGCAGAGCAACTCTGACCATACATTGTTTCTGAAACGCTGTGAAGGTAAATTAACTGCCTTGATTATTTATGTTGATGATATGATAATTACTGGTGATAATTCAGAGGAGGTTGAAAGATTAAAAGATCTGCTTGCATCATAGTTTGAGATGAAAGATCTTGGTTCTCTTAAATATTGTTTGGGGATTGAGGTCGCCAAGGGGAGTTCAGGAATTTTCTTGTGCCAGAGAAAATATGTGCTTGATTTGTTGACAGAGACAGGAATGCTAGGGTGTAGACCTGCTAATACTCCTATTGAGTAGAATCATAAATTGGCTGAGTGCCCTAATCAAACTCTTACAGAGAAGGCTCGCTATCAGAGGTTAGTTGGCAGATTAATCTATCTCTCACATACTCAGCCAGACATTGCATATGCAGTTAGTGTTGTGAGTCAATTCATGCATAATCCAAGTGAAACTCATATGGAAGCTGTGATCCGTATTCTGAGGTATTTAAAGTCTGCACCTGGAAAAGGCTTGATGTTTTCAAAGCATAGTCATCTGGATATTAGTGGTTATACAGATGCAGACTGGGCAGGTTGTGTTACGGATAGAAAATCCACTTCTAGTTACTTCACTTTTGTAGGTGGTAATCTTGTTACTTGGAGAAGTAAGAAACAAAAGGTTGTGGCCAGGTCAAGTGCTGAAGCAGAGTATAGAGGTATGGCTCATGGAGTTTGTGAATTACTTTGGTTGAGAAATTTACTTCATGATTTGGGATTTAAACCCAAACGAGCCATGAATTTGTATTGTGATAACAAGGCAGCAGTGGATATTGCTCACAACCCAGTTCAACATGACAGAACTAAGCATGTTGAGGTTGATAGACATTTCATTAAACAGAAGCTCGATGCTAAGCTTATCTCTTTTCCTTTTGTCCACTCAGAAGAACAGTTAGCTGATATTCTCACAAAAGCAGTATCGAGTAAGGCATTTCATGACTCACTTGACAAGTTGGGCATTTGTGATCTGTATGCGCCAACTTGAGGGGGAGTGTTGGCGTGAGTCATACTTACCTTATTTATGTAGATATTCTGTAATATTCCGTGATATGTAATATTATGTAATATCTGTAGTATTATTAGGTTTACTACTTACCTTAGGAGTAGTACTTGTCTTATCAGGCCCAATTGTAATTTGTATATAATTCCTTCTTGTAAGGTGAATAATACATCTGAGAGTTATTCAGTCAAAATTATCTCTTGTTTTTCGTTATCTTTGACTATTCTGTAGTTGAAATCCTTGTCCTTCCTCTCGCTTGGTTATATTGGACTGAAGAACATCACAGGGGCAATGAAGATTCTGATGCATGTAAAAGGTCTAGAATTCCTAGGCTTACAGGTAGTTTTGTAGGTGACGAAATTCCGGCTGATCTTGGCATGGTCGATTTTGATGGATTCCTAAATCTCCGATTTTTATCTTTTGGTTATTGTGATCTAACTGGTCAAATACCTGCATATTTATCTAAGAACCTGGAGGAATTGGCTTTGAATAATAATAGAATCAGAGGGCCAATTCCTAGTTGGTTGGGGACTCTTCCGAGGCTCCGTTCTATGGACTTGTCATCCAATCTAATTTCAGGTGAATTTCCCAAGGAACTTTGTGGACTGCCCATGTTGGTATCTAAACAGACGGTAGCTCAAGTAGATAGTAATGATCTTGAATTGCCTGTCTATACAACCAGTGGGGTATTGGTAGCCAGCCAGATCAATTTTCGTTACATTCGCCCAACGATAGACATAAGCATGAATATCATGAGTGGTAAAATACCCATTGAGATTGGCCAATTGCGGCTTCTCCATGGGCTGTATCTTAGCAACAACAACTTCTCCGGCAACATTCCAGAGCAGATATCTAAACTCAAGAATTTGGAGAAACTGGATCGATCTCTCCGAGAATCATTTGTCAGGAAAAATCCCACCATCATTGACAATCCTTAATTTCTTCAATTCATGCAAATGGTTTCTAAAGATATGGTCTGGAGTAAAAGCTACGGCTGCTCAAAGTAGGCTATAAGTTTCCCATATAAAATACTTTCTTCAGTTCCCAACTTCCTGCCAACTTTGAGGTTCCTAATCAGTCTCGAGTTGCTGAAATGGTAGTATGCAGAGTTCTTGATCACTCTACATGTTTTGTTGATAAAACAAAATATGGATTTGTACCCAAATAGTGAGCTAAGAATTACTCCGGACACTCATCTTTAATTGTAAACCAAGTTCTCATCCTAATCTATAGTCTATGTTTAGATTCTATTCGAAACGCATTCAAGACTCAGGGTATATACGGACTGTATATACAAAGGCTGAAGCCAAATTACACAAGAACTAAGCTAAACAAATGTACACAAAACGGAAATTCAATACAGATGAAATAGGTTCAGGGATTGAAATACGGTACGCCTTCCAAGCGTAGTTGGATCAATTGGCAGAAGCTGACCCCTGGACTATTTCCTTCGGTTATCTCCTCCTCTTCTTTTCCTTATTCTCTCTTTAATTTTGTATCTCTCCTAGATAAGTTCTCTCGCTTATTACCTTCCTTTCTTCTTTCTCTCTGACTCTCATCTTTGGTTTTGGCTGGAAATTAATTAGTTTGCTCCTATTTATAGGATCGACTACTCTGTATAGACTGGGCCATCAAGCAAAGATATTACTATAATAAAATGAGAACATAGGTACAATCCTATGTTAACCGCCAAGTATTGAGGAGATGGTCATGAATATCCCTATCTATTATCTGCAGGTTTCAACTGTTAACTACATCATAGACACCTCAAGCGAATTGAGCGAACAAAAGTTGATGGCAGTAATCTGGAACTTTATTATCAATCATAATCAAACTTCAACTGCCACAAAAAGAATGATGTCGCTCCAGCTCTCTGTCTAATTAGTTAGTATCCAGATGCACAGAAACTTGCAAATGGTAGCCTTGCGTATACTTAATAAGCTATTTAAGCATATAAGTATATACTTCAAAATTTGGGTTCTCACAGTAGGCAACTAGGTTCTGAGATCAATCAATCAAACCGCCTTCCACATATATCATCCTCTCCATTCTGTACAGTGCTTATCCTACAGCATGAACTTAGTCCCTTCCATTTGGTTCTACAAATTGCCAAGGGGTCTTGCGTATGCATCCTCCTTGGGGAGGTCAGACTTCGGATTCCCTCATATCCTCACTCAGCTTGTGGTTGCTGAAAAATTTGAGGGAGGCAGACCGGTGGTGGTTGTGGGAGGCATGGCACGGACATTTATGTCAATAGGCAGCAAACGATACTGAATGTCCAGCTCCTGGAAGATCCTTACCATCTCTTCAAGTAAAAGGGCTCTTCTTTCCCACTTTTCTCCCACATCTTGGAAGTTCATCTTATGTGTCAGCCACAATGCATACCTCATCTTATTTAATTCTTCTACATCCTTCAATACGATCTGTACTTGAGGATACCAGTGCTCCTTTTTACTTTCAATGTAACTGTAAATGCGACCATTGGAAATAATTGGTAAACAGACATTGAAATACATCATAATAACCGAAATTAGGAAGTAGAGAAAGACTTTTTTTCACATATACCTTATCATTCTCTGTTTCATAACAGCAATCTTATCTTGTGGAGTAGATATATGGACACAGAACTCAACAGCATCTCCTGTGTCCGGACTACGATAGAAGTTATTGATGGGCAAAGTTGAAAGTGTACTGTTCGGGTACACGATTTTTATGTTGTCATACCTTAGAAAAACTGTAGTCAAGATATTCATTTCTTCTACAACCATCTGAGAGTCATTGATAAAACAATTTTAGACCAGAGACATGAAAATGTGAGAAATTGAATAGAATTTCACACAGGTAGAGATGGAACTTACCTGTACTCCTTGAATTTCACATCGATCTCCCACGTCAAATGGGTGCATAACAAATAAAAATATGACTGCTTCAAATACTGTCCTGCAAGTGTTACCAAAAACAAATGCCACGACCACAAGCTGAGAAGTTGCATAAACAAGATTGGCGCTGGTGATAATATCCAGCACAAGAAGCCATATAACTATAATAACAATGCCAACTATTACATCCACCACGTGTCGAAGTCTGTTCACCGCTGTTTTGGTGTCATTCAGTGTCAAAGAAAGTGCTCTCCGTTCTCTAAAGCAGTTGACCTGTACAAGTAAGCCCAGATTGTATATCAAAACTAGAGGAGACCTATCCTTTAGACAATGTTTTGTAGAGATGGCAGGGGCTTTTAAAGTTCCTGGTTGTGTACTTCTATGCAGTCACAAAAGAAATTGTTGCCAATAATTACATGCTGTTAGGTTTCTCAGTTCGGGTTGATCAACTTCTTCTGTTCCTTTTTCCCTGCCTTACTAAAATCTACGTTGGCATATTGGGCGACCAACATGACCAAGCCTTAAAACCTAACAATTCTGTCTAGAAGACAACTTAATTGATGCTTACCACCCAATTTTTCAAGGAATTTTTGCGGATTCTGCGAGTCTCAGAGGCCCCTTCAAAGAGACTCATGGTCTTTAAAGCCTCCTCTTCTCCCATGAAACACAACAAATCCTCCAGGTAGATGTGCCTGCCAGAAAATGAGTAGATTGAAAGATGGAATTTCATGAAGAACATATTGCTAAAAGAACTATGTACAAACTAATAGTCCAATGAATATCTACAAATTGGAAAGTATTGAAACTGCACATGTTCTGTTCACGGAGAAACAAATAGGAAAACCATAACACAGTCAAAGCCAAGTAAAGAATGCAGAAGCAAAAACACTAAAATGGGAAGGAATTGAAACATACTTTGAGCCAGGCCGCGCCACATTGCGAAATATCTTTTTAGCTGCAGCCTTTGCCTCAACTTCACTTTTGATCATAGTATCACCCTCATCCTGAGCACTGGAATCCAGAATTTGCTCATCGAGTGTCGTAAGATGCCCTTTTCTAACAATGTTCATTAGCCTCTTCATATTCCAAGCAGATACATTCTTTGGATTGAGCCTATGCAAATGATCAATGGTAATTGCAGCCTCCTCTGACTTCTTGGACATTGTCGGTCTTGAAAACTTGCCACTTTTTCCCCCAAGCGCCCCACTTGCAGCAATGAACCTGCCACTTCTCCCAGAGCCACTCCCAACCGCCCTCCCAATTCTCGCAGAAGGGAATGCATTTGATCTGAGGTCAGGAGGCATAGTTGCCCCAGCATTCTGTAACTTCCTAACCTCCTCAGCAAGCCTCTCTTCTTCATCCTCCGCATTCTGTACCTCAATCAAGGGACGCCCAGAGAGAGTTTGGATCACATACTGATTAAAAAGTGCGTCCTGAATCCGATCAAAGTAGGATCTAACGTGGAAAGAGGAAGCAAGCACCTTCACAACCAGGGTCTTTAACAACCATAGCAAAACCCCGATCAAGAGACAAAGCAAACCTTTCGTCACATACTCTAGTATTTTGCTATTGGTTTCCTGCTCAACCTTCCTGATTAACATGAAATGCCAAGCCGTCAAAACAAAGCCAAGCCAAATACAGTTCTGCACAGCCCTTCTGATCCCATAAACAAAATACAACACCCTCTTGCGCAGAAGGAAATTCCTTTCCACGAAGAACACCATGATCTTTATCACCCAACCCGAAACCAGCCTCCCGCAAATCGAAACCAAAATCAGCACCTCCCATTTCCACAGCTTCAATTTCCACAGATGCTTCTGCCTCAAAACTCTTAGAGAAAGCGTGCAAACCAAGGCACCAATGATCAAAACCAAACTAAGCCATTGGAGCAGAGTCAATGCATCTAATTTTACCCTCTTGTACTCATCAGGCAGATCCTCTTCCAAAAACGGGTCCTCGTCGTCATCGTCGCCGCCGCCACCTTTCCCCAACATCCCGGACTTCATCGGACCCGATTTCGGGACCCGAACCTCGTCCCAGCTTTCAGGCGGGTCTATCAATCTAGACTTGGTCTTTATCCTCAACAAATTGTTGTTCTGAAACGAAGCCTCTCGCCGAAACGATTTGTTCGACGAGCACCTAATGACGTCGGCTCCGCCGTTACTCAACCGACTGCTACGACGTCGTTCGTCGTCAACCACGGAGTCCTTGTTTCGCCTCCGAACAGAATCGTTCCCCGTCTCGGGGATAGGGAGCTCCGACCTTGCCGGCGATTGGAACGACACCTTGAGCTCCCGCGACGCCTCGCTGATCCTCGGAGGCTCCGCCAGCGGCGGTTTTTGTAGCTCGTCCATCTCCAAATCCATGTCCAACGACACGTCGCCGCCCGAGGCTCTCTGCTTCTTAAGGTACTGCCCTATCAGCTTCGACGGCGGATCCTCCTCCGCCGTCGGCGGCGCAGTCTGCTTCCCCCTCTGCACGAAATGAAAGCCCCCGCTGCCGGCGTTTCCATCGGCGGGGATAGTGCTCCCGTCGTCCTCCGTCCAAAAATCTAAACTCGATTCCCGCCAAATCGTCCCGCCATGCTCCACTTCCCTGACGTTTTCTCTGATGGTTGTTGCGGAGGAATCGCCCTCGTCGATCTTGACGATGACCTCTCGGCGGTGGTGGCCCGGCGAATCTGAGGCGATGCTTGCCTGGCTCTGGTGATCAATTAGAATCGGGAGCTCCTCGTGGCTGTTATCTTCTACTGCTCCGGCTGAGATCTTTCTCATGTGTTTGCTCGACCCATGGGATTTGAATGACTTCTTCAGCGAAAAATCCATCGGACACTGATTCTTATTCAAATAAAAGCAACCGTTTTCTCGATCATCAGAGTCACTACAGCAGCATTTCACAAATATCAACCATAATATTACGCGTCAATCATAACTGCAATGTCAGTCTATCCAAGAGTGGATCAAAACTCTTCACCGATCGGAGGAAATTGTTACAAAAGAAGCTATATTATGACAGGGAAAATCTATATGGTTTTTCTACAGAGAAGTAGCTTGTATTTCAAGCAACATGAGATGCATTTTTCGGTGAGCAGAGAAGAGGAATACCAAATGCAAACATTTTGTAATTATTTCGAAACTTATAGTTGAAACCATATGTTCATTTGACTTATCTCATACTGTGTAGTGCACAGGGCTCAACAAGTTGTAATGTACTGAGGAAAAGAAAATCAGAATGCAGTACTTGCTAAAATATGAATATATAGAAGAGCAAAATCTGCAAATATCAAGTTGAAACAGCAAACAATGCACTAACAAATTACCAGAACCTTTGTACGTATATAGATCTCATGGCTCTATGTATATGTATGTGTCTATATATATATATATATATTATCACGCACGTTTCATCTAATAATCACGCAGCATACAAATTTATAATCTAAATAGATCTCAAAAATTCAATTTCGAGGTGCAAAAATTAGGAGAGATTCTGGTAATTGGAGACGTACTCTGCTTCTTGAGCTGAATGATGGCCTCTCAAACGGAAACCCCCTCTCCTGGATCGTCAAATAAACCCATCCATCTTATTATTGATAAGGCCTGTCTCTCTCCCATGGCCTCCTTCCTCAGTCACACTGTACCAAAAACCTGAAACTATGATCTCGAAACCCTATTTTGAATGTTCCCATTGGTGTTTTAATGCATAAACACTCTACCTTGTATTCTTTCTGCAATCTCGTCCCTTCTCGAGAACGACGATGGAGACGGTGTGATAAGTCTAGCGGAGCAATTTTTGTTACATTTGGTCAATGCGTGAACGACCAGAAGCCTGTTGCTTTGGCTTTCCAAGTTTAAACGATTGGCTGGGGTTGCGCCACATCAATGGCTGGTGTATTCCATTGATTCATGAACCTGGAGTAGGATTCGGGCCTTTTCATACAATCACAAAATTCTAAAAAGATGTCTCTGTTATATGTATGTATCTATATATATATACAGATTTTATCTAGAGCGGAGATCTGCTTTGAAATTAACGTGTGAAGTTCGAGTTTTCAGTCACTTTTCGGTCGCATACTCACATCTCGACCGTTCAGTTTTTAGGTACTACTGTATAAATTATCTCTGCAAATTTTTAGCCAAATTGATGATCATTAAGGTATCTATCTCGCTTAAATCAATGGATGGATTGAATCTGTCAACCTGAACCGTACTAGCTTTAAGGCAGTTATTAATGCCTTAACGATCATCAATTTGACTGAAAATTTGCAGAGATGATCTATACAGTGGGTACCACTGTATAGATCATCTCTGCAAATTTTCAACCAAATTGATGATCGTTGAGGTATTTAACTCGCTTAAATCAATAGACGAACTGAATCTGTCAACCTGAACCGTACTAGCTTTAAAGCAATTATCAATGCCTTAACGATCATCAATTTGGCTAAAAATTTATAGAGATGATCTATACACTAGTACCTAAAAACTGAACGGTCGAGATGTGGATATATATATATATATATATATATATCTATATATACAGATCCTATCCAGAGCAGAGTTCCGCTTTGAAATTAATGTGTGAAATTCGAGTTTTGGGTCACTTTTCAGTTACATATCCATATCTCGACCGTTCATTTTTAGGTACTAGTGTATAGATCATCTCTGCAAATTTATATATATATATATATATCTATATATATATACACACACACACACACACACTTGCTCGGGTGTGGATATCCGTACCTAAGCAAAAGGTACAGATTTCCGGTTTCTACCCAGTTTTTTATCACACATTTACATTTTAACCGTTCAGTTTTTAGGTCCTAATGTATAGATCATCTCTACAAATTTTCAGCTCAGCCAAATTAATGATCGTTAAGGCATCCAAAACTGCAATTTACAGGATTGAACTGAATTTGTCGAACTAGAACCGTTCGTGTTCATTGTTGTAAATTGCAGTTTTGAATGCCTTAACAATCATCAAATTGGCTGAAATTTTGCAGAGGTGATCTATACATTAGGACCTAAAAACTGAACAGTTAAGATGTAAATATGTGATTAAAAAGTGGGTAAAAACCGGAAATCTGTACCTAAGCAAAAGGTACGGATATCCACACCTGAGAAACCTTGTATATATATTTCACGGAAATCAAAATTAATCTAGCCCTAATCCAATTCTCATCCCTTGACACCACTTGGACAACGTATTTTTATTATATGAAATTTCTGTAATTACTAATGTTTGGAAAGATTGTCTTTGAAACATGAAAAAGTAGGTGGATAACAATTCTAATTCTAAAATATAGGCATAAGCTAGATGATGCAGCTCACTTACAAATGTAATGTCAACTGTGACCAAGGGGATTTCAAGAATTACGTAGTGTCGTGACTCAATCTTCGCACACTAAAATTTATGTGTTCTCCTCTCTTGTGAGATGAGTAATTATTCTATGTTCTGGACTACCATGTGGTGATTTAGACATGAGTGATTATTTCATATTCCGGACTACCATGTGGTGGTTCAGACCAATAGAACAATGACTCCGTAAACCTGTTGCAGGGGATACAAAAAATTATATTAAATGGATTATTAATCAAAAACAGATAGTAATTAACATGTGGGTCAATTACACGAGACCGGACCACAGCCCACATGATAGTGCTTAAATATACAATAATCACCCGAGGTAGCATGGTTTAATCCAATTAAACTCCAAAAAAAAGCTAGCAATAGAATTCCAACTTTACCGAGCAGTTACCAAATCGAACTCGCGACGCTCACAATTACATAACCCCACTAATTTCTCCAAAAAAAAAAAAAAACCAAAAAAAAAAAACACACACAATCGCACTACGTGGCAAGCATCCGAAAGGTCTTGCCAATAAGCCTTTACTCATGCATGCAAGTCTCTGAAAGCAATATTCATTTACACATGAATGATCTAGAGGGAGTTATACAGCCTGAGATTCTAAGTTTGAAATCATTGTCCTTCCTCTCTCTTGGTTCTAAAAGCTTGACCAATATCACAAGGGCAATGAAGATATTGATGCGTTGTATAAGACCAATCGCGGAGCTAGGATTTAAAAATAGGGTAGGCTAAAAAAATATATATTTTTTTAAAAATTTTACTAATGTTTTTAAATTATTTTTTTCTTAAGTTTTACAAGTAATATGTTTTATTCTTTTCTTAAATTAAACCACATTATATAATACTGATTCAAAAAATCAATATTATAACAAAAGTTTAAGACAAAATAACACACCTACTCAAATTGTACCCCGTGCCCTTGAATAGAAGCAAAAATCTTTAATTATTGAATATGTATTATAATTCTCAACCGGCTCTTTTTCAGACCTAATTTACACAAAAAAAAAAAAAAACTTTTTATGTGACTATATTAAAGCATAATAGAAAATAAAATAAATGATGGTTCTAGGTGGACCTTTAAATTTGATATTTGGACTTTGATTACTTATTAAACCTCAAATTCACTTTTTTATTACTTAAAAAAGCTAAGTACACCTCTTTAATTTTACCAAAATATCCTTGAACAATTAAAATTATATTTTCAACAATTTGTTTTTTTTTTTTTATCTCTATCAATTCATCCATGAAGAATTTTATGAGGAAGCTGCCTACATCTTTGATGTACTTTCATTAGTGGAACTAGAAAGTGATTCTTGAAGATGCTGAAGAAGTAGACAATTACAAAGATAAGATTTCTTGCTATTCTAGATCATAGATTTTTTGTTTGTTTTGAAATATGAATGGTTCTAGAAAAGACTTTGGTTCTCAAATAAATAACATATGTCGATTTAATCGACAATTAAAATGAGTTGATCTTGAATCTTAGTTAGTACTATCTACACCAAAATATTCTAAATTTTAAGGAAATTTCAAATCAAATTGTTTTGAATATACTTTTGTATTAAATGATAGGGCCATGTATAGAAATTATTATGTCTACTTAATTGTTTTAGGTAAATTATAAACTTATATAGGTAATATAAGGAAATTCTGAAGGAGAAAAAATAATTTATTTTGTTGAATGTTGGTAAGAAGAGTACCTTTTTTTTTTCTTTTCGATCCTTTTGATCTCTGTCTCTAGTTGTCTTTTCATATGAGTTGACAAAGTTTATTGATAATTGAAAAAAAAATAGAGGTCCAAATATCAAATTTGGAGGTCAAACTAGAACCACCCTAAAATAAAATCAAATACTTCAAGCAAAGAAATAACATATGTATGATTAAAATAAGAAAAGAAATAACATATGGGCTAAGTTTAATAACATATCAGGCTAAATTTAGAAATTTGAGGTGGGATTTAGCCCAACGAAGCCCGTGTGTAGCTACACCTTTGTATAAGACTCGTGAACCTATCAATTGCAGAGAGTTTTGTAGGTTAGGAAATGTCATCTGATCTTGACTTGGTTGATTTTGATTCCAAAATATTTGACATTTTGCTTCGTGTAATTAATTATGAGCTTACTGGTCAAATGCTTGTTTGGTTATATCTAAGATCTGATAAAGTAATATTGGCTTTACAACCAAAATCAATTGGCAATAAATGATTCTAAATTCTAATAAACTCATATGCAAGGATTCCATTTTCCCATGTATGATGATCTATATTTTCTACATGCCCACCCCACATGTGCGAATTTTAAAGCCATACACGTGGATAATTCATAATGGGTAACGTAGAGCCCGTGTGGTTATGAGACATGCACACGTGGTATAACCCACTCTGATACCATGATAAAGTAATGTGACCTTCATATGCAAAACTAATTGGCTATGGATGAGGTTGACATAAATCCTTACGAACTCATATATAAGATCCTCATTCTCCTACGTGGGATCTATATTCTCAATAAGCCCAACAAGCTAGAGATTTTGCATCTTGCGAATAATAGAATCGCATGGATGATTCCCAGCTAGCTGGCAGGGGACTCTTCCAAGGCTATCTTTTGTAAGTTTTGAAAAAAAAACCAAATTTTAGGTGAATTTCCAAAGGAACTTTGTAGACCACCAATATTGGTACCTGAACTAGCTTCAGCTCAAGTAGACGATGAGGATTTTGAATTGGCTTTATTCAAAACTGAAGCTGGAATAATAATTCAATATTCCACCAAATTGTCATGGTATCCCCGATCGATATACAAACAATAATACCATTAAAGGACACTAACTTGAAACATAAACTCTCGCAAGCGTACAAATCGTATCAAGTAAGGGAAGCATTTAGACCTTAATTTATCGTAGCTCGGGGATTAGGTGTTGGACCTAACCAAGATAATTGGCTCTAGGACAACTCGAATGCATACAATAAAAATATAAATAAAATAAAAAACTATAAACAATCAAGGCACCAAGCCTTGGCAATGCTCGGCTTAACTCACACCAAGCCTATTCAAAACCACTAACTTGTAGCCTCAAGGTGAATATACACAAAGGAGTTGATTTGAACTTAACAAAAAGAATTAAAAATGTAAAGCAATTACTAAAAATGCAAAGAAAACTAGAAAAGTGTAAACAATATAATGAGAATGTCGGGTGCTAAGGAGGTCCTTCACCGAAATCTTATGTGTCAGAAGCTAATCTAATGTAGATGTAAGGCAGTAATCGTATCCAAGGCGGTTCAAAACTTAAGGACCGAAACTCCCTTGCATGGTATTCCTACTCCTGTTCAAGCGCTGTAAGAACTCACTTGGCAAGAATTAGAGTCTATTCAAGGGTCACTAATTCTCATTAAGAGCTCTAGAGATCGAGGAATTAGACTACTAGGCAACCCGCCCGCGCAATTATGCAACATGTGTAAATCACTGTACTTATAACCCTCGAATACGAAATTGAGGGTTTCTAGCTTTAGAATTAGAGGGGGTCAAACCTCTAACCCCATCCTAGACATGCGCAAAATACACACCCTAGAGTTGGCTAATCTCCTAGACATGTATTTTAACCCAATAAAATTGATATAAGCATCCATCATATGAAAATTGCATCATTACATTAAAATAAGCATATTTTACACAAGATTTGGACTAGGACACACAACTCGAGTCCTCAACAAAGAAAATACTCACTACTTATCATTAAACTAACATCAATATACAGAATTTAAAGAGGAAAAGGTAAAGAGAAGTGGAAAGTAACAAGAACAAGCCACTATTTGCTATGAAGCAATTATGACAAGCCTTTGTTGATGGTGATGAAGCTCTTGATGCTTGGGTTTCCCTTTTAAATTTTGTGAAATTGAATTAGTAGTGGAAAAGTGAGGGAAAGAAGAGAATGAAATAGGAAAGAAAAAATGGGTGTGGTGGTAGTATGTTCAGGTGAAGAAGAAAGGACGGAATGATGGTGTGTGGTTCGGTGCTAGAGAGGCTAGTGTTCTAGCGACCGACTCAGTTTCTTCAAAATCAGGTGAAGTAGGCGGTCAGCTTGTAGGCTGGAATTTGATGGGATTGGCCGGTCCTAGGCTGGCCTATTGGGCAAGGCTAGGCGCTTGCCATCTCTCTCCTCTGAGTCATGTTTCTCTATGTCTCTGCCTCTCCTATTTTGCGACCCTCTATTCTCTTCTCGGCAACTCTCTCTCTCTCTCTCTCTCTCTCTCTCTCTCTCTCTCTCTCTCTCTCTCTCTCTCTCTCTCTCTCTCTCTCTCCTCTCAAGTTTCTGAGTATGTTATGAAGCATTAAGTCTTCAAAGATTTGTGCTCTGTAATAATGACCAGAAAGAGGAAAACTGGGCAGGTGATCGATGAAGAAGATGGACAGTGCTGCTGTTTTTTGTTTAAAGAAAAATGATCTTCAACGATGTCGTATGCAAGAGTCTTAGCCTTCAACCACGGCAGCTTTTACTTGGTATAAAATATAGATTCTCACTCTATCTTATTCTTTCTTCTAGCTATTAGTTCTGGAACTTCTGTCTTTCACTGGGCATAAGAGAGTGGTTCTCTTCTGTTTTTTGTTTATCGTTCACTAGACAAAAGAGAGTGGGACACTTTCTATTGTATGGCCACTCCAATTAAGATCAACTGATCTAACAAAGAGACAAATTTATCATATTAGTCTAATTTTTTTTTTAAAAAAAAAGAAGAAGAAAGAAAACAAAAACCCTTAGCCCACACGACTCTTACATATGTCAGTGAGAATCGAACCTATGACTTCTACAATGTTGGAATTATAACTTACCAACATGTCACAACTCACCAGCATTAGTCTAAATTTGCAATTGCGCGCCATTTTGTTATACACGTTTTCAGTTTTAGGGGAATTTCATAATTTATTATTTCAAATCACTTGAGTTATGTAAATTTAATAATAAAAAAATAAAAACCGCCTAAGCCTCTAGGCGCGATGTCTCCTACTACCGTCTGACTAACTTCTAGCGTTTTTTAGAACTTTGAAAGAGGCAGAAGAGAATAGTAATTAAAAGTTTAAAACGGGTCAGTGGCTCCTGATTGTTGAGACTGAGGAAGGAGATAACGACTACCACGTGGCAGCATGTAAATTGACAAAGAGCCAAGAAAGAAAAAGAAAAAGGAAATTAAAAAGAAGAGCACGTGCAGGTGGTGATGGATGGTTAATTAAGCAAGTTGATTTCAAACCCTTTGGAGACACGTGTAGCTTTGTTAATTAAACATTTTGTTCAATTAACAATTCTCCATCCTCAATTTTTTTTTCCTTTCTTTCCTTTCTTTTCTTCCATTTTCTTCAAAGTATTTTCGTTAATATTCCCATCCTTGATCCGGGTTCATTCTCTCATAGTTGACATGCCGACTATTTTGTCTCCTTGTCGGGAACTCTATTTTACTCTAAATTTTTGTCATTTTCTCTCAGTTTTCACAACTCCTCTTATTCTCGACAAAATAAATAAAACTAGATTAATTATATAATAATTAGTTTGAGGTTTAACATATTTCCAGCTTTTAAGATGCAATTACGCTCATAAAAATACGTGTAATCAGACACATACATATTAAGATAGGGCAACTGTAGCTTCTCCAGGCGTTGGTCTTAGCAATAACAACTTCTCTAGTAACATTCAAAATCAAATATATGAGCTTAAGAACTTGGAGGAATTGGCACTTTCCATGCATTTTTTTCTGGAAAAATCCCATCATCATTTTTTTGAATCAAAATCAACGATTTCTCATTATAGTCTCAAGCTAGAGCAGTACATTACATACCTTTCCACTGCCTTGAACACAGAGGTCAAATAAGAAAATGTGGCATATATATCTAGTACCACTCATCAACGAACACCCATGCTCACTTACTAAAAAGCAAGGCTATAAACTATGAATGTAAAAACATATAAAATAGGCAGAGTTCCAAAGTTAAAAAACTCTAAATTTTCTCTTTGCTCTTGACACTAGGGCTAGGAGGTTTTGTTAAGAAAGCCATGCAGGCTTCTTGTGTAGCAGCAATATTTTTTGGCTTTGGTGGATTCTTGTTTTTTATTTTTTATTTTATTTTTATTTTTATTTTTTTATCCAAGAGGTCTGCCTATTTTCTTCTTAGTCTCGGAACTACCAACCAGCTCAGACTTAGGTACAAGGATGCTACTTGGAGCTTCAATCAATCCCAGCGATCGAGCATTGAATTTGGAGCTAAATTCCGGCATCTTTAGCTTCTTGGTGGAAGCCTCAGCCTACCCCGAGTGAGTAAACAACCCAGGCAGGAGTACCTTTAGCTTTTTTGGGGATTAATAGTTAGAAGGCTGTCTTTCTCGCTTAGATGGAACAGCTGCCTCAACCGGGACTAAAGCCAAAGTGGTATCCTCCTCATCCTTGCTGGAGGATGATCTGCTATCCGAACGACACAATACCACAGGCCTACATCCACCATGCTCCTTTGGGTGAAAGAGAGAACGCACCACCGATGGTAAGACAGGAGACTGGAGCCCCTAGAATTTGAACATGCCATTTTCAAACTGACTTTGCACAAAACTCATAGATGGACCTGTGATCTCCAGTTTTCTTTGCATCAGGTTCAATTCCATTCTTGGGATAGCCCTTCCATCTGTTGCAGAACAAACACCATTCTCATGGAAAATCAAATCACAATAGTTGCACTTACCAACAAAGTTTTCAAAGAAGAAGCTCATCTTTTCCTCAACACCCGGGGCCGGCTTGGCTTTCTTTTTCAGAAAAAAGGGTTTGAAGAGTTTGTGGGAAACCCTAACCCTAATCTTGTTTGTGTTGTCAAAGAGTTTGTCATCTAATTCGATGACCTTGCCAGCGATAGTAGCAATGTCTCTGATGGTGTCTTTGTTCTAAAAAAGGTGGTATATCAGTGATACGCACCAAGCAAAATAAAGCGTTCAAAGCAACTGAATGCGGTTGCGCAATCCCATCGTACTCTTGCATTATGACCAGCGCTTGGTTAAAGCGCCACGGTCTTCCTCGTAACACCTTGTTACAATCTCATTTGAGATAAAAAGAAATGACAAACTTGTTCTCCATCCTCTCTTGAATTTTGAAATCCCTTTCAAGCACCCAAACATGGTGAAAGAAAC
Organism: Rosa chinensis; assembly: GCF_002994745.2. NCBI lineage: Eukaryota > Viridiplantae > Streptophyta > Magnoliopsida > Rosales > Rosaceae > Rosa > Rosa chinensis. Next base: position 76,985,757 of record NC_037092.1, on the reverse strand, counting down.
ACCGAAGGTCCTGCAGTGGGGTTGGTTTGGCTACAAGTGGCCAGACTAGCAGATAAGACTGCGTCCTGCGTCGTCCTGCAGAGTTAGCAGATCTGGAGAGGCCAACGACCTCATTGGTTTGCTAGGGCAAGGGAGGCTGCAAAGGAGGCCGTAACATCATCCATAGTTGAGGTAGCAGCGCAAGCTTGATGTGCGGTAGCTTTGGTGAGGGGTTTAGGGGCGTCCATAGAGGTACTTAGGGTTTTCCTGTTAATTTTGCACAGCTATTGTTTAAAAATCCCATCATCATTGAGAAGCCTTAATTTCTTGAAATAGTTTAATGTTTCATACAATAAGATTCAATACCAACAAGCACTCAGCTACAAAGCTTCCATGCATCATTATTTGAGGGATACACAAACTTTTTGGTGCTTCGCTTTCAGAAAAGTGCTTTCAGGTTAAAGGCATTAATGCAGAAAATGAAAACAACCAAGATCATGTGGAGGATGGTCATGAAACTCAAATACCATGGTTCTATATTTCCATTGCTCTTGGGTTTATTGTAGAATTTTTGGAAGTTTGTGGGTCTTTGATGCTAAAGAAGAAGTGGAGGTATGCTTATTTTAAACTCCTAAACCCCTCCCCAGGTCAGATCCAAACCACCCAAAACGGATCAGATCCATCCAATCCGATCTGAGCCCCAGTATTCTCAGCTGTGACATCACAAAGTCATCTCCGCATGGTCACCGCCAATCCTGCAACATCTCCTCGAACCACCCATCAGACTGACCACGATCCTCACCTTGAGAAAGCTACCCTAGCCCCACCTTCCAAAATTCCAACTGTCGCGGCTTATCCCCATCAACAACTCCCAGCGGCTTGGACAACGACGCCATCACCCCACAACCCTTTCTTTGACTAGACTGCCTACCTTCAGAAACTACGTCCCTTCTATCCCGTCCGACGACTCTGCTGTGAGGGCAAGCCGTCGGAATGGGCATGACTCTATGCAAGTTTGACCAAGCGGTGCGTTCTCCTCTCTCTGTCTCTAGGGTTTTTTCCTTACCTTAGTTTGAATTTTGAAAGCTATTGATTGGTGTTTTTGTTTGTTTTCATTAGGAGTTGTGCAACATGATTGTTTGTAAAATAACCACAAGATTTATGTTTATTCATCAAATTACCTGACCCCTGCCTAAGAGATAATTTTTTTTTAATTGGTTTATTTCATGAAGAAACAATAACTTTATGACATATTATGGTTACATTAAAGGAATCCGCCGCCATGTCTGGTTCGATAAAGGTGAACCTCTCATACATAATATTATACTTATATACACCTGAATGCCCAAAGAACACAGAAAAGTTATATAGAGTAGAAAACAACATTAAAAGAAGGATTAAATACTTGTCACTCCCTGTACTTTGCTCCAGAAAATAGTTCAGTCCCTCACTTTTTAAATTAAACAATTTAGTCCTTATTCTCTCTAATTCTCACACAAAAGATCCAAAATGATCCAAAGTGACTATTATACCCCTCACTTTGTCTTTTTATTTTTATTTTTTCTCTATTTTTTTTTAATTTTTCTCCCCTTTTTTATATTCTCTCTCTCTCTCCCTCCCTCCCCCTTCCTGAAAACAAAATTTCTAAAACTCTCTCAACTTTCTCTCTTGGATCGAAGCTCAACAGAGAACACAACCATAGCTTCCCCTATCCAACAGAATCTCATCATTTCCTCCAAGTCTAGAATTCAAGAACATGAGATGAAAGGATTATGCCGTTGAAGTTCATGGTAGAGCGGAGGGGGCTTCAACGCCAGTGGCGGCCCGTGCGGCGTTACCTAGCGTAAGTGGCTAATGAGGATTCAAAGGTAGGATGGCTGATGTTTGCTGTGTTACTATTACCCAATTCCTCTTCTTCTGAGAGCACCAAAGTCTCTGTGGATTTGTACTACAAAACCCTTTGTCCTGATTGCTCTGATTTCATTGTTAAACATCTGATCAAGCTCTTCGACACCGGACTCATCTTTGCCGTTGACCTAAATCTCATCCCCTACGGCAACGCCAAGCTCGGAACCAATGACACCATCACTTGCCAGGTTCAAATTTCCTTTCTTTCTTCCTTTCCTCTATATAAAAATTGAATCTTTTGCTTTCACAGTTTCACAAAAAGAATGAATTTTCTATGTTTCTAGCTAGTTCCAGCTCTTGGGTAATTTTTAAATTGTACTTGGTTTCTGGTTTTCATTGTTGTTGCTGGGTCGAGTGATGGTGGCAGCGCGGTGAGGCGGTGATTGGAAGTCGAAGAAAACCTGAGAGCAGAGGTGTTGAAGATTTGAGGCGAGCTTGTGGAGGTTGGGATCTATGCCATGCATCAATCCTGCCTGGGCTTGAGTCACCGTTGACCCGTCTTTCATTTGGTGGTGGCGGCGTTTTGGGTGGCGGCCGGAAGCCGCACCTTCTTGAGTAGACCCTTTTTTTTTCCTAATCTTCAATCCCGGGTTACCTGTCGAGTTAGAGAGGTTGGGGTGGAGCCAACTTTAGGAGCAGCTTGTTGAGAGAGAGAGAGAGAGAGAGAGAGAGAGAGAGAGAGAGAGAGAGAGAGAGAGAGAGAGAGAGAGAGAATAAATAAAAAAGGGATTGAAAAAATGAAAAGAGAAAAATTAAAAAAAGAAAAGACAAATAATATAAAAAAGATAGTGAGAGGTATAATAGTCATTTTAGACATGTTGTGGACTTGTTATGTGAGAAATAGAGAGAATAAGGACTAAATTGTTTAATTTAAAAGGTGAGAGATTGAACTGTTTTCTGGAGCAAAGTACAGGAAGTAACAAGTATTTAATCCTTACAAGAATCTAACCGGCATGTTTAATTTTAGTTGTACAGAAGACAACTTCTTAATTAGGCATATGTGCTATCTCCTTTGGAGCTAGAGGGGTCCATAAGATTAAAAGAGTAATAACAAAAATAAAATAAACTAGTGGACCCTAAGCCCAATTTCAACAAAAAAAAAAAAACAATAGAACTAGGGCTGTCACTCGATCAGTTCGAATTGGTTATAGGTATTACCAACTTCAAAACCAAAACTTTCGGTTTCAAAATTGAGCTATCAATTACCAACCAAAATTTTTCGGTTTTTAATTATACCTACCAAATTGGTATTTCAGTTTTCGGCACTACCAATTTTAGAACAACTAATTCTTTGTAATATAAATTAGAATGAAAAATACTAGGTTTTTCAATTTTATAGTCGTAAACTTTGTATTTCATCTACTTATTATAACTTTTTTTTGAACATATGACATCAAGTTTTAGCCATTTTCAATAAAACTAGGTTATTTAACCATCTTTGACCATGTTACTTAAAATACATGTACTATTGTAGTAATGTTCATACTATTATGAAAATTTTTATGTTTATTTCTTAATATACATGGATGTGTATTGAAAACTATAATATGTAAATGTAATATTTAGATAATCGGTAGATTCGGTATTTACTAAAACCAAACCAACTTTTTCAGTAATTTTTATTTCAGTCTCGGTTACCAAACCTAAAACTTATTCGGTTAGTTTGGTAATTACCAAACTAAGTGGTAGCCCTAAATAGAACCCAAGAAGAAACTTTAGCCACCCTAAACAACATGCAACAGCCGTTGCCAACCCCGTTAAAGCCGCCACCAACAACCTTGAAGTCATCCATGTCATCCTCACTAAAATTGAATTCATGAAACCACAACCCAGGCTCTAGATCAGAACCAAACTTAGAATTGGATTTGATAAACTAATCTATTTGATGCGAAATCGCAACCATGAATCTCTCATGGTGATATAAAACTAACTAATGTCAATCATATGACAAGCCAGCAGCCATCGTTGATCCATACTAAGGAGATTAAAAACTATATCATGTTGTCGCTATGTCGGTATTGGGGGCTGAGGAGGCGCCAGCAAAATCACCTAGAGTATTGAGAAACCAAAGCATAAAAAGCTAAAGAAGAAGATTCATGAGAGAATGAGAGAGGACGGGAAGTGAATGCAAAAATATCGAAGTCGAAGATCAATGTAAAGGTTAGGGATGGTAATGGGGCGGGTTGGGGATGGGGATCACAATACCATCCCCATCCCCGAGGTCATTCTCTACCCATCCCCACCTTAATCTCCAATAAAAATATATTGGGATTCCCCGTCCCCATCCCCATCCCCATTGGGGATAGCCTCCAAACCCGCCCCAAATCCCCAATAAGAATTTAATAAATAAAATAAAATTTTCTCATATTATCTTTTTTAAAATCAAAATCTACAACAAATAAATTTAAAACATGATTTAATTCATAAATCATAATTCAATGAGTGCAAAAGTCAAAACACCATTAAAGTAAAAATGTAGTCATTAAAGTAAAGTAGTAAATGTATATATTTGTGATTTATATTATAAATTTTTTTAAAAAAAAAAAAATATATATATATATATATATAAAAGTTAAATATATGTATATATTATTGGGGCGGATTTGGGGATGAGGATCACAATACCATCCCCGCTCCATTCCCAATCTTAGATAGCGGGGATTAGGGATCCCCATTCTCATTCCCTATTTGTCCCCGAATTCTCCCTCCATTAGGAGCGGGTATCCAATGAAACTCCACCCCGCTGGGGATTTTTGCCATCCCTAGTAAAGGTCAAGGTAAAGGTGGTTCTTCCTAGAGAGAATAGTTTGTGTGCATGCCGATAATAATAGTATAAGGTTTAGCTTTCGGAGGAATAAATAGTCATACAAAAATAAATATTATTTTATTTCAAGCTTGCAACACCAAACAACAAAGAAGCAGATATATAGTGCCAAAATATACATCACACAACGAAGCACATATGTGTGAACATCACACACAACATGCAGTCAATTCGCAAGGTTAAAAACTTTTAACTAGTGAAAAAAACTATTTAGTCACCAAGCTCTGTGTTTTTGTTGATATGGGCAGCTGCTACCTACAGAATCACGAGATAGATGTTCTCTATTCTGGTACCTGTCAAGATAGAAGTAGGTCAAGGGGTAAACCGGGGTTGCCGACCTATAACCCTCAAATGCCTAAGTCAGTATCTGTATAACATAAAGACATGGTAATGGTACAAAGAGGAATCATAAACTTACTTGATTAGGAAGTGTTTGCCCATTTTATAGGTGACTTTGGGGTATGCGCCCAAATATATTTCGATGTGGGATTGTATCCTCACATATGCTTAAGGTCTTGTAGCTCACATGAGGCTATTCTGCGCCCATGTCTTTTCGGCCACCAGAGGTGGCACCAGTCGACATGGACATTGGTGAACTATAATGCTTGGTGTTAGGAGCTCCGGCCTAATCCGGCTGATCATGAGGCAGTTTCCTGTGGCCATTGAGTCATGTGTTTCCGACGTTTGCGCTTGGTACGCATGTGGTATAAACATTATGTGTAATAGTAAGAACAATGGTATTCTGCACTAGTTCAGTATACATACTGAAAACAGTCAAAGAATTTGTCATTTTGAATTAAGTGATCAATTCTTGCCCCTAACTTGTTTTACAAAATGCCTATTTGGTTTGTGTGACTTCGTAACATCACGTTGTTGGAGTTTAAATATAATACAATTTTATTTTTGAAAAAAAAAAAATTCAGTTTTATTTTTTAAATTTAAAATTAAAATACAAATTCAAATAAAAAGATTAGTCTAATCAACTTACCTTTTGAATTTGAACTGAAGTGGTTATTGAAAGGATAAGTCTAATTAACGTACCATTTCAATTTGAACTAAAGTGGTTTTTAAAAGCTATATAAAGGCATCAAAAGTTCTTCCAAAATTGTTACGTCCGGTACCTCAATTTACGGGCTTATTAGTCATTCGGACGGTAAACGACAATTACTTTCACTTTTAATTTGTTTTGGTACTTTTAAAGGCATAAAAAAGTTGACTTTTAGTTTTGTTCATCTTTTGAGAAAATTGACTTTATAGAAGTTGTAGAGGACGTTAAACCAAGTTCGTGGACATGTGGCACTCTCAAATCGGAATTCATATACGAAAGTTATGGTCAGAAACCTGAAGTTACTATTTTGGGAAAATTTACTATAAATAGCCATTCACCTTCTGTAAGTTCCATTTTCAGAAACTTACCCAAAGCATCAGTTTCCATTTTCTCTCTCCCAGACTCGATTCGCTACCTGACTCGGTTTTACAATCTGAAGTGTTTCACTGCCGTCTGGCCTCCCCAGACCGATGGACCGATCCCATTTGGTGCGGCACCTCACGCTGGCCGTGTTTCCGGCCTCACCCTCCACGGATGACCACACCCACGGCGGCGAATCGAAGCAAAAGGGAATGATGGCGCTTTGTTTAGGTACCAGATTAGATCTCCCTATTCCGGCCACCTCAGGCCTCGCCATTACCCACTTCTTAAAGCTCTCTCCTCCCTGGTTTGAACCCATCTAGTCACTGGCTTGAATTCTCTCGGAGAAGGAAAAATCAACGATCGGAATGAAAGCTAGAGATTTCAGGTTTTCGAGGTAAATTCCGGCTTGTAGAATTGAAATTGATCAATATTATAGTTGAGAAAGTTGTTAGTGATGTAATAAGGAACATTTTGATGTAGATTTGGTGACCCAATTTGGGGTCGGAGTTCTTGGGGGCTCGTCCAGCCGTTCTTGGCATCCTGCTTTGGTCTATTGGGTTGAGCTTATTGTTATGGACTCATAGATATGATTTTGGTAGATTTCGGAGAGGTTTGGATATCGAACAGAGATTTCATTAGTTTGGAATTTCGAGTGTTGATTTATGAAAATCTAACCGTTGGATTTCCTTCGTTTCTGTTCTAGAATACTAAAATTGATGAAACGATGTTGTTAGTGAAGTTTAGTTTGTTTCTGAGGAATTTTGAGAAATTTTAGGTTCGCAGGGTCGACGATTTTGAGTTTTTGGTTTGTTCATCATAATTTTAGTTCGGGCCTTTTGTTCGTTTATTTACGATGTATTGTTGTGTATAAGATGACGTACTGAGCTACTGCTCGATGCATGAATCCTTACGCGTGATCGCCTAAGCTGTACTGTGAGTGGACACTTTCGTTTTAAATTGATTTGCATGCAATAATATTTTCTAAATGATCGTTTTATTTATATCTTGGTTTTGGAACATGAATTTGGTTTTTTTTTTTTTTTGGCTTTCGGAATTGGATTGTGATTTATTACTTGAATTGATTTCGGGAATGGATTTGCTTTATGAGATGATTTTAATATTGAGCTTTTGATTGGATTTTTTGAAACATGTTTATTGATCATGTTATTATGAATTTATTTAATCTCACACTTTATTCATTATCAATCTGGGAAATCATGTGGTATTTGAAAATCACATTTATTATTATTTTTATAAGCATGATTTTACTTGAGATTTTTCTAGTATGGTTGGGAACTGTACTCATGTCTTATTTGTGAGATTTTGGGGAAGCTTACTGATTTTTGATTTTTCTTATGATTTTCCTATGCCATACTTGTTGTAATCATATTACCATGCTAGCATGTCGTTCCAACTTTTGAGTCAATATGACTACTGTGTATACATAGCAATTACCGACCATAATCTGCACTCATACTTAACCATTTCACCTTGGCGGAGTAACTTCAATGGAGTAATCTCCGGAAACACAACAAGACAACCTTCACCTGCAAGTCAGCTCCAGGCCGAAATATGCCTTGACGCGCCGACACGCGCCACCCAAAGTTGTCTCTATAGAAAGAACCAAAACTCAGCAAACTGAAGGATATCAATCCCACATCGAAAACAAGAGTGAGGTAACTCACTATTGCACCTATAAAATGTCCACTTATCTCTCTTCATTGATTACACGTTCAATAGCTATTTACCACTACATTTGTCAATACAAGTACATCGATTAACTTTAGCATCGGAGGAGCGAAGACCGCCAACCGCGGTCTCCCCTCTTGACGCTGTTGTATTTCTCTTGACAGATTGGCGGGATTTCGTGAACTACACATATATCGGAAGATTGGACCATTGTCCACGTTATCAGAAGCCGACATCTTATGGCGGTATTCTGAGCATTAACATTGGCGCCGTCTGTGGGAATCTCTGAAAAAAGAGTCATTTCCCATTCAACCTACCATGGCTAGCAGAAGCGGCGAGGATGTTGGAGACCAAGCAGATCAAGCCACCAACCCTACCAATTCATCAACTGTCAACAATGAATTGTTCACCACACCAATTAACGTGGGCTGCCAAAATCTCAACACCCCCGAGATACTCCTAACACAATCTGTCGTGGAAAATCAGACCGGCATAAGTCGTCAATCTGCCACTTATCTTGCTGCTACGTTAGAAATAGCCTTGGCAGACTTGCACAATGCAAACAGAGATCGAGAAAAGGAACTAAAGGAGAAGTCGGAAGCTCAAAATCAAGTAGCGACGTTATTGTTAAAATTTGACGAGCTGAAGAAAGCGATAGGAACAAATGCAAGACCAAGCCAAAGTGAACACTCCCAAAGCACAAGGCTCAGTCCAAGCACAAGGACAAGAGCAGCACCGATACCGGTACTCCCAATGGGTGTCGCCCTAAACCCAGCTAAACTAGCGGGATTAGGACTGACACCGCCACTACAGGTAGCACAAGAGCAAGTGGCGGACTCACAGTCGCAATATGATAATTCATTCAGCGCCGGTCAACAAAGAGGAACTGAAACATGCTTGCACCACGACAACAAATTGTGGCACCAACCCAACACATGCCTAGACCGACTGTTGACGCCATCGCCTTAATACTATAAAAAATGTGGGAGCTAGAGGAAAGGTTACTCAGAGTTGAGGCTGGCACCCCACCACTAGCGCAGAATCCACTCTTTGTGGCACGACCTGGTCCATTTACTGCCAGAATTTTGCAAACCGTCAGACCCACATATGCCAAAACACCTAAGATAGCCCAATTTGGCGGATCAACAGATCTATTCGTGCACATGGACACTTTCAAGAAGGTGACAAGTAACAAGGGATTTGAGGACGCAACGTTTTGTCACCTATTCAGCGAAACGTTGGATGGCGAGGCAATGAGTTGGTTTTTCGAATGCCTACCAGGTTCCATGGACTCATTTTCAATTCTGTCAAATGCATTTCTGTCAAGATTCCTCCTCATGACGGACGGTTACCATAACTCCAGCCAACTATTCAGCATCAGCCAGGGATCTTGACAAAACAATGGCACTGGCGGCCTTCAAGCAAGGACTCCACAAGGCAAGTTTTCTATACCACCTCAATTGTAATTGTCCAAATGCCACATATAACTATGTCATGAATGAGGTAGTCCTGCATGCCCAAGCCGAGTACAGCACTTATGGCGCCACACCATTACCACCGCAAACTCCACTTAAAAACCCCCAACCCACCACCTTCCAACAAGGAAACACCACCAGTCAACCACCACTCCAAATATAACCACACCACCCAATGACAAAAAAAAGGAATGTTAGCAGGGTAATTATCAAGACAAGCGGCAAAAGGATCAACATTATCATAACAAGGGCAACAAATCTTTTCACAATGATCGCCGCGACAATCGCGACAACCGCCACAATAAGCCCGCCATAAGTGCTAAAAAATTTGAGGTCTTGGCAGTCTTGACAGCGTCGTATGAAGAAATATATGATCAGTGCAAGGATCAAATACAGCTACCACCCCCAAGAAAATACCCCAAAGTAGGAAAACCTAGAAACACCGGCAAATGGTGCAAACACCATGAAGACAGTGGTCACAACACCAACGACTGCAATGCCCTCAAGACTGCAATTGAGTCATTATACGGTGATGGAAAGCTGGAGCAGTTCAAGGTCCGACAACTGCCTCCGGTTGTCACCAATATCGAACCAATGCGGCGGATCAATACCATTGATGGCGGTGCTTTCATAGGCAGCCTATCACACAGAGCAAGAAAGCGTTTTGAGCGCGCTAACCACCCAAAAGAGGTATTCAATATCCGCTATGACCGGTCAGCCAAAATGGCCAAAACAGGTTGGGAGCCTATCACTTTCTCCAAGGAGGAGGAGCGAGGTATTCACTCACCTCATAATGACCTATTCTTGATAGATGCTGTCCTCGACAAATCGTCTGTAGGAAGGGTACTAGTGGATAGCGGGTTAGCTGTCAACGTCATATTCAATGGCTATTACAAGCAACTGCAGCGCAACAACAAACTTTTGCAAGACCACGAGCCACTACTCAGTTTCTCCGGCGACGTGACCCAACGTATGGGGTCAGATTATATGCGCTTATCGGTCGGGACAATCCCTTGCACGGCGGAAATACATACTGAATTCATAGTGGTAGACTGCTTTAGCTCATACAAAGCCATTATCGGTCGCCCAACTCTCAAGAAGCTGAAATGCATCATCGCCGGGTACATGTTACTCATGAAGTTCCCAACACCCAACGGCACCGGGTCTGTTAGGGGAAGTCAGTCAATTGCATGAGTGTGTTACTCAACAATGGTGTCAAGGTTAAGTGGCAGCCACGAAATTTTAACGGTAGCTAATACACCACAGTTAACGGACAAAATCGATGACCCCAAAGATGATGAAGAAAAATACTACAAAAAAGAGCCCGTAAACCCAGAGACGTCACTCTGTGTAGTATGCATCTCCGACGAGCACCCAGAGAGAACTGTTTGTATCGGAGCCCAACTCTCCCTTGAGATAGCGGCTGAACTCACCCAGTTTCTCAAAGAGAACACCGCAGTCTTTGCATGGTCATACGCCGACTTGCCAGGAATCTCTCCCGACATAATTCAACACAAACTCAGCATCAAGCCATCCTTTTATCCCTTCAAGCAGAAGCGACGGGCATTTGACTAAGAGAGATATTGGGCCATCAGGGAAGAGGTAACCAAGTTGCGCGACATAAACTTCATTCGTCAGGTTCATTACCCACAATTAGGGCTGTCAATGGGTCGTGTCGGGTTGGGTTTGTATCGGGTTAAGGTATTTGTCGTGTCGCAAAATATAAACCCAAACCCAACCCATTTAATAATCATGTCAAAAATTTAAACCCAAACCCAACCCATTTATTAAACGGGTTACCCGTTTCCAACCCGCTTAACCCATTTAATAAATAAGTCGTGTCTTGTTAGACAAAATGACTCATTTAAGCATTAATAATGAGACCCATTTAACTAAAAAAATGCATAAAATAATAAAATTTACTAAAAACTCTACAAGACGAAGGATATAAATAATTATATATAATTCATAAATAATTAAATCCAATAATTAAACAGCGAAATATTTCAAATTGTCTAATGCTATGATAAAATACTCTGAACGTCCAAAATTTCAAGAAGAAACAAAGCATAATTGAGTTATAAGGGTTCACTTCGTGTTGGCGGGTTGACCCGTGGCCGACCCATTTATTAAATGGGTCATGGCGGGTTGACCCACCGTCAACCCGCTTTTTAATCGTGCGGGTTCAACCCGCTTTATTTCGTGCGGGTTTCGAGTCGTGTTATCGGGTCGTGTCGGAATTGACAGCCCTACCCACAATGGATCTCCAACGTGGTGATGGTAATGAAACCTAATGGAAAGTGGCGGATATGTGTCCACTTCAATGGTTTGAATAAGGCATGCCCCAAGGATAGCTTCCTGCTACCTCGCATTGACCAATTGATTGACGTAACGACAGGACATGAGTTACTTAGTATGATGGATGCCTTTTCTGGCTACAACCAGATAAAGATGCACCCCGGCGACCAGGAACACACAACATTCACCACCGACAAGGGTTTATATTGCTATAATATCATGCCCTTTGGCCTCAAAAATGCAGGAGCCACATACCAACGGTTGATGAACGCAATGTTTGCGGAACACTTGGGTTAGATCATTGAGGTATATGTCGACGACATGCTTGTCAAAAGCGTAAAGGCTAGTGGTCATGTGGCCAACCTCCGCATCATCTTTGCCATTTTGTTAGCATATGGGATGCGCCTGAATCCGGAACAATATTTCTTAGGAGTAACCGCCAGCAAGTTCCTCGGATATATAGTCAGTAAGCGGGGAATAGAGGCTAACCCCGATAAAGTACAGGCCGTCATAAACATGAAATCTCCAGAGAAAAAAGTTGAGGTACAAAGTCTGCAGGGAAAATTAATGACTCTTTCCCGGTTCATCTCCAAGCTAACCGACAAATGCCTACCATTCTTCAAGGCAATGAAACAGTCCCATTGCAAAGTGGTAAATTGGACGCCTGATTGTGAGGCGGCGTTTCAAAATCTCAAGGAGTATTTGGCCTCTGTTCCACTACTCTCAACTCTGGTACCAGGCGAAAAGCTATACATCTACCTAGCAGTGTCCAAGACCGTCATTAGTTGTGCAATTGTCCGCAGGGAGGCAACAGAAGAATTACCGGTATTCTATGTCGGTAGAGGCATGAATGGAGCGGAAACAAGGTACCCGCCACTTGAGCAACTAGCGTTAACACTCATAATGGCCGCCAGGAGGTTGCGTCAATATTTCCAAGCACATACAATCCATGTTCTCACAAATCAACCGCTAAAACAAGTTCTCCAAAGTCCGGAACACTCAGGACGCCTTAGCAATTGGGCAGTAGAACTCAGCGAGTTCGACATCGATTATAGGCCAAGAACCGCCATCAGGGGGCAGGCTGTTGCTGACTTCATAGCAGAATTAACAGAACCACAGCCTGAACATACCACCAATGTAATGTCAGAGGAAGGCATTCAGCAACCTGAAGCCGCACAGGAGAAGACACAATCACAATGGGATCTCTATGTAGATAGTTCCGCGTCCTCCAAGGCTTGTGGTGCCTGTATAATCCTCACAGGGCCAGTGGGACTTAACGCAGAGTACGCACTAAAGTTCAACTTCAAGGCCTTGAACAATATGGCAGAATACGAAGAACTTATCGCAGGATTATTATTAGCCATCAATTGTGGAGCAGAAAGTGTCAACATCTTCAGTGATTCACAGCTCGTAGTCAATCAAGTCAACGACATTTTTCAAGTCAAGGACAAACAATTGGCGGCATACCTAGGGTACGCCAAGACACTGCTCGGCAAGTTCAGTTTCTTCAACATCACGCAAATACCTCGTGAAAAGAATGCTAAAGCCGACTCCCTGGCACGCCTAGCAATAGCTCAACCACATCAAAGTCCCGCCGACACTAGGGTGGAGACCCTTGAAAAGCCTAGCATCACAAAAACTCTGGCGGAAATCTACACCATCGAGGTAAGGCCAAATTGGATGGATGAGATACTCAATTACAAACGTGACGGCACATTGCCATCCGACAAAGTCGAAGCAAGACTACTGGTACGAAGGGCAACACGATACAACATTCAAAGCAGCAAACTCTACTGCCAAGGGTTCACACATCCCAACTTAAAGTGTTTAACGCCAGAGGAGGGAAAACAAGTCCTAGCAAAAATATACGCGGGAGAGTGCGACAATCACTCAGGAGCTAGATCATTAGCCAACCGCACCATGCGCCAAGGATATTTTTGGCTGACATTGGGAGATGATGCCAAAGAAACATCAAGATCATGTCACAAATGTTAGCAATACGTAGACCTGCCGCATGCACCAGCAGAACCGTTATCCATCATTATTGCACCCTGGATTCACTCCATGTGGGGGCTAGACATTGTCAGAAAACTCCCAACCGCCAAAGGTCAGTTCAAATATATAATCGTAGCCATCGATTACGACAACAAGTGGATCGAGGCTGAACCTCTAACGGCCATCACAATCGCTAAAGTCCAGCATTTCTTATGGAAAAATATCTACTGTCGTTATGGAGTGCCTGATACAATCATTACCGATAACGGAACATAATTCAACAACGAAGAACTCATCAGCTTCACAGCCAAACTAGGCACCAAGATGCGTTTCGCTTCAGTGGCACACCCCCAGACCAATGGCCAGGTGGAATCCGCCAACAAAATCATCAAGAAGCTGCTAAAAAAGAAATTGGAAGACAAAAAAGGTTTATGGGCTGAGAAGCTCTCGGAAGTTCTATGGGCCATCCAGACAACGCCAACATCCGCTAACGACGAAACTCCATTATGCATGATGTTTGGCATAGAAGCAGTCCTCCCCATTAAAGTAACCCAACCAACAACTAGGATTGACAGACATAACACCACAACAAACGTTGCCGGCTTCAACCTCGACAAAGATCTATTGGAGGAAAAACGAGACAAAGCCCACCTGCAAAACTTGCAAAACAAACGGCGGGTGTCGCGTTTTTACAACAATCGTGTGAAGGCCAGAAACCTACAACTTGGCAACTGAGTCATGAAAGAAGTCATACCACCGCCAAAAGCACTTCTCCCAACTTGGGAGGGACCTTATCAAATCATAGAAGTGGTGAGCCTCGACACATTTTACTTAAAAAGCAAGGAAGACGTCACGTCCACTCACCCATGGAACACTCAACACCTCCGCTACTACCATAAGCAGCGCCACAACATGCCCACGAGCATCTTCACTTAGCTATTTTTTGCAAAGTTTAGCTAAGAAAAGCTACCCTTCGGGTACATATTTTTGTAAGAAACTGGGTCCGCCCAGTCGTCAATGAAACGAGGAATTATTCAAACCATTGTCCCACACATGCACAAAAAAAAAAAAACAAATATATCAAGTCTGGCCAGGCCAACACCTTTGCTCCTCAGGACAAGGGCGATATACATACATTTAACGGGCCAATCTTAATCCCTTTCATGTTTCATTGACGTTCAAAAATATTTCCGCCACAACCCCAAGGGATTTAGCGGACAAACATCCATCACAACAAAAGTACTATTCTACTTACAAAAATGTGGCAAAAACGCCACAATACTAGGAAAAGCAATTACATTAAAAATTCCATATCAAAATATCCTAATCTTGAGAGGAGGACCCCGAAACACGACGGCGGCGTTTCTCCTCAAGCGGACAAGAGCCCATTTTCCGCTTCTCAGCTTTACTTGTCAGCGTCGGAGTCTCAGGATTACCATCATACCTCGTGCCATCTTCTCTAGAAGAACCACTCTCTTCGCTACCATCAGAAGAGCCATTTTCTGAGGAACCGCCTTCTTCAGATCTCGCAACATCCTCAACTGCGACATCCTTGCCAGGTGTCGACTTTGGAGGGGCTCGATCAGCTAATATCTTGTCAAAATTCAAGTAGCCGCTATCTTTGAGCTCTTTAAAGTTGGCGGCCACACCTTGTTTACCAGCATCCGTCGGAAGTGCCTTGAACTCTGTTGATTTCTTAAAAGCATCAACCGCGTCTAGGCGCACCATCTCCCTCTCGTCCTCCGTCAGCTTGTTCATCTCTTCCTGCCTAGCCGACTGGAAGTCCGCCAACTCTTTCTCTTTGGCGTTAAGCACCTCTTGCAACTGAGCAATGGTATCTTCTCTCTCAGTTTTCTCCTTCTTCAGGACCGCTAGCTCGGCATTAAGGTTGGCAATAGTGGTGGTATTGGCGATGGTCTTATCCACAACGCACTTGAACTTCTCTTTGACGTCGAGAAGAGCACCGTCAAGCTTGGCAATATCCCCAGCAGTGGACCTATTCTTCTCCCTCTCGGCCACCAAGTCACTCTGTGCCTGCAGAAGTTCTTTTTTCAGTTTACGTTCCTCCGCCAAACCCTGGTGAAGGTAGAGCTCATGGGCACCCTTCAAAATCAGATCCAGAGATTTCTCTACCTTTGAAACCAAGGCGGTTCAAGATCTTGTGCTCATGGGCACCCTTCAAGTCTGAGGAACTCTCGCCTCACAACTGAAACCAAGGCGCTCACAGATCTTGTGCATAAAGGCCTGTTGATTGGCATGTGCACTTTGAACTAATCCTACGACAGGGTTGTCAGAGACAAATTTTCCTTCGACATATCTATGGCCAGCCGCAACATGCTTTTCCGCCACATGCCTCTCTCCAACCTTCATCTTCTTCGAGAGATCTGAAGGAACGGTAGAGGCGACAATCTTCCTCTTCTGCGGTATGCCAGATCCCCCCTACTGGTTGACCGCCAACATCCCCACCAGTACCACCAACAACCTTTGATCCGACATGTTTTGACCCTCCAATGTCGGCCCCAGCTTTTGTTCTCTCACCTTCGCCCATCGTCATATCTGCCTCCCCGGCAACAGTTGTCGCCTTCTCCTGTGACTTATCAGCAGGTACCTCCAGGGTAAACCCCATATCTTCCTCGTTCTCTTGTTCACTCTCCTCCGCCACATTCTTTCCTTTGCACCCTCTCTTCTTCTTCTTCTTCAGATTGGCGCGATTCGAGTGTAGCGGAGCCGCCAAAATCTTCGCCTCTCCCGCCGTCGTTATCTCCCTTGTTTGCGGATCAACAGTCTGTTTCTGCACCTTGGCCGCCTCGTCAATCATAAAATTGACGTAGTCCTTAATCCCGCCAATGTCAGCCATCGCTTTTTTAAGAACTTCAGTGGTTCTTTTGTTCGTACGAATCGTAACTACAAAAGAAAGCACGTATACCGTCACTTTTGGGACAAATAACAGCATATCACAATTCTAATGATTTCACTTACCAGACTCCCGAGTCAAGCGCAAGCGAATAAGTAGCGACCAATGTGAAAGGACGCGAAGATCTAGGCAGCTTTTGTGCTCCCAACAATAGTGCACCCGACACACCCACTGTCGTTCAATGTCCGTCAACTTCGGTCTCCAACCCTCTGCAGGCAGACACAAGATATCACATAACGATACAGACACAATAACAAAACATGGCCGCATTAACAACAAGCAGGGCAGCAAATATCACGCAATACAAAAACAAAGCCTCAAGCACATGGACAACAACCTTTTATGGCTTGGAACTTCGAGGGAACCCGGAACCGCGGAACCTTCACCCCATCTAGCCTTTTGTCATACTCCCAACCATCGGTGGTAACACACACAACGGCCTGCCATGTTGTGGAAGAATCGGGCGTATGTTCCAGAAGTTTCAGAGCTCCAGGTCGACGAGTTAGTTTAACAATCCTGCCACATTTTTTCCTCTCGTTATATGTCAACTCGTAGAAGAATAATACTTCAGCCAATATCGAAAATTCACACCCTGACAAATCCCACAAAGCAGTCAAAGCCAATAATATCTTCCACATGTTTATGAACACTTGACCCACCGCAACATTCAATTCATACAGCAGCTATTGCAGGCTTGGAAGTAGCGGCAGCTTCACTCCGTGATTTAGTATAGCCTCATGAATAGCGGCATCACCCTCTGACAAGTCAGTAGCCTTCTCGCCCTTCTCTAATGGCCGCAACTTCACGATTTGGGGCAGGCGAAACCTATCTTTCATCTTCTGTATTTTTCGCCACAACATAATAGAGGAAGGTTCATTTACTCCGACACCATCACTCATAACCCATGAGAAATTGTTAGGTCCGGAATTCTGACCCTCATCCCCAACCTCAATCCCTTCGTCACTTTGTCCAGAGGCGCCAACACTTTCTTCGCTACTATCGGACACTTCCTCCTCCTTGATGCAACGAACAACTTCATGTTCCTCACTCTGACGTGCTGCCATGGGTGACGGATAAATAGTCTGGAGAGGGATAAGATCTAGCGGTTCTTCAGGGCTACCTCCTGCAGAAGTAGGACGACGCAACGAATCAATAAAACCCCTCTCCGACGAATTAAGTGACGACACGTCTGATTCTTCACTACTTGAGATATCGATAACGGCCGACATGCCACACAAACACCCTAAACCTAGAAGTTAGCAGTCAAGTAAGATCTAAACCTACCCCATGCCATCAACAACAAGAACTCATTCAAGAACATTCACTCCAAAACCCCAGAAAGTACCCGAAAGGTCCCAGAAAAGCCAAAAACCCTCAGACCCTTAGACACAGAATAACACAAAAACCCGTACAAACAGAGCAAATGCATTCACACAAACCAGACCAAAACAAGAACATAAAAAAAAAAAAAAAAAAAACCTAGAAACAGAGCATACCTCAAATTCGAAGAAGCAAACGCCGACGAACGACGAAGTAGACCAACCGTAAAATGAGCTTGACCACCACTTCTCTCCTTCAAATTCTTTTCTTCTTTCTTTCCTCCTCTCGGTCAACGCGGTTTACAGATTTTTGTTTTCTCTGGTTCTCTCTCACTTAGAAAAGAATACAAAGGAACAGAATAGGGCAAAGTGAGTAAACTCGATTTCGTTTCCCCCTTAAATACAAACTTTGACGACAAATCTCAGCCGTCTTCGAAAAGTAACCGCCAACCATGATCACGCCACGTACCCCCACTAACCAAGAAGACGCCTCGGTAAAAACGATGTGATCATAAATGCAACATTTATGGTGAAGCGACAACGGCTGCGCAGCGATGTTTTCGCGCACGCCATTCCTATCAACAACCCCCATGTGTCACCTATAGTGTCAGAGGATCACACAGAATTTGGCCAAATAACCCCAAAATTCAAAAATTACCGCCATAGACACCTCTCTTCAGCTAAATATCCTCATCCCCCGCTACGAATCATCAAACAATGAGTCAGCGATCTGCCACAACACAAGTGTTACGGCCAACAATGTCATTTCACCGCTAACATTTACCTTGCTCCAACAAACTTGCAAGGCAATCATACCATCACTCATCAACCGACAACTACTGGACAACATGTCTCCGACATCGTGACTTCCGATAATAATCGACGGTCACTCACCCGACACAATTTACATTTAGCGGAACATTCCCAGCCAGGGATATCCTATTTATCATCGGTACACCGACCTTAACGAGGCGGTGCAGTTAAGTTCTGCTCATCAGGGAAAAAGTAAGGGAACAGTTAACACAGCTTACGGCAGCCATTGATCCAGCAGTTAACTTCCCGACGCTAAGGCTCTAAAAGAGTGGGATAGCTACCCACTGCCTCATGCTCTCACACAGCTCCCCTCAACAAACAATCATCCGACCAAACAGAGGTCTTTCTTAGCCGGGGAGTGAGGGACTCCCTGGAGGGCCTAGCAAGGGCCCACCTAAAAGGGAAAAAAGCGCTCGCTCAGACAAAATCCATGGTTGACGACGCACTCGCACTAATTATGCACGACATGTAACTAAAGGTTCTACCTTACTTGTGGTAACTCCCCAACCAATAAATCCCTCCTTGACTGGGGACTTGGGGGACTTGTATATACATAGCAATTACCGGCCATAATCTGCACTCATACTTAACCATGTCACCTTGGCGGAGTAACTTCAATGGAGTAATCTCCGGAAACACAGTAAGACAACCTTCACTTGTAGTAAGCCAGCTCCAGGCCAAAATATGCCTTGACATGCCGACACGCGCCACTCAAAGTTGTCTCTGCAGAAAGAACCAAAACTCAGCAAACTGAAGGATATCAGTCCCACATCGAAAACAATACTGAGGTAACTCACTATTGCACCTATAAAATGTCCACTTCTCTCTCTTCATTGATTACACGTTCAATAGCTATTTACAGCTATATTTTTCAATACAAGTGCATCGATTAACTTTAGCATCAGAGGAGCGAGGACCGCCAACCGCGGTCTCCCCTCTTGACGCCGTTGTATTTCTCTTGACAGATTGGCGGGATTTCGTGAACTACACATATATCGGAAGATTAGACCATTGTCCACGTTATCGGAAGCCAACATCATATGGCGGTATTCTGAGCATTAACAACTACTACCTTTACGGTGGAGTCACGAAAGCCCTTTTCGTCTTTGTGGTGATGTGGTGCTGCCTTAGTGGTGGCATCATGAAAGCCCGGTACCTTATCAACCTTTGTGGCGTAAAGGTATGGGAGTATGAGACTACTTTTGGCCTGGGAGGCTCAATTGTATGGCTACTATCTTCCCCTATTTTAATTTGCCATTTTGACTAGCAGGACTAGTCCGATTTTACTGAACCAGTGGGGCTGGTATGTTTTTACAAGATTTTTGATTCAAAGAAAAATGTTTTATATTTGTTGCATGCATCGAGATTTATAAGTTTAGATACATGAGAAAGTATTTAAGTTTACCTTATTTAAATTATCTTGTTTATTTATTTTTGTCCACTCACACTAACGCGTTTTTCAATTACTTTCCCCTCGACCCTTTGGTTTCAAATACCCAGTTTTTAGACTAGATTATTTTAGGTTGGGCGTACCTAGAGTCGAGGCATAATCAACATCTTATCTTCCGTATATTTACCTTATTTTTAATTTCTTGTATACATTGTGTATTAGATTGCTCTGATAACCTATGGGCTAAATGTTCATAAGTTGAGACTTGTATTGTGTATTGGGAGTTGATGTGATTAGGAGAGCAAAGTGGCTATAGGAGTTGAGAATGGTGTTTGATATTAGAAGTGTAATTATTTTTCTACAGGTTTTGCGTAGTCCACTTTTAGGGGAAATTCCGCTAAATTTTTGATAGAATTTATTCTAAGGTGGGCCATGCATGGTCACTTCGGATTTCAGGGTGAAATCATAAGCGAGTCTTGTCAAAAACATAACATTATCCACATACTATGAGTCTGCTTTCTTCCTTTTCCTCATAAAGAAAAACACTTAGTATGTTCACTAGAATCTAAGGCCTACTATTAGGCCCTTGGATTATCGATAGTTGTATCCTGGTGGATGAAATTATGTCTAAAGGACATTGCCATCTGCAAGCCTCTATCGAATCGCAAGTCAGTCTTCTTGCAATTAGAATTTCTTTATTTCAATTGTTAGTTATGTATTGTAATCTATATATTATTGTATGAGAGAGAGAGAGAGGGGGGGAGAGAAAAGGGGGGGGGGGGAGATGAAATTTGCACACCCAAAATTGTAAACCACACACCATTTCATTTTTTTTAATAATATTTCATGTCACCTCTTTTTACACTTCCTAAAACACCCTTAAAGTCATATTTTATTTTTTCTTTTTCGTTTTGGGTCTTTTCTTCTCTCTCTCTCTCTTCCAAAACCACGACAAAACTCAAAGTGCAAATAGAATCGAACTCCTCCATTCGATGAAAAGCCTAAAACTAATGAACTCTCTTAGAGACTGAAACCCAAAAACCCGATCTAGTGACCAACACCCCAAATTGTTGTAAAAGTGTAAAGCCTCCTCCATCGATGTACTTGCTTCGATATCGTCTTAGTCTTAGATGCCTCTGTCACCTGCCCCTACTGAGACATAAGATTCCTCGAAGAGATAGAGACGACGCCGCTGCCGCCGACTCATCGCCACCATCAGTTCCCAGCTTCTTAGAGTCGACCAGCGATCTCTTTCCACACCGATCTGTAGGATCTGAGTTTCTGAGTCGAAGAGGAAGACGACGACGTTTGGGATCCTAATGGCCATAACGGGCAGAGAGAGGAGGTTGTCGTCGGAGCACCCTGCTGCAGTCTTGGTGGTGGCTATTAGAAACCGGAAAATGGCAACAACCGAATTGATTGGCTTCGGTTCGCTTCCGAAAATTTTTAACATCAAATCCGAATATAACCGATTTCATAAAATGATTTCGGTGACGGTTCCTTGAAATTTTAACTGGATCCGAATCGATCCCAGGCCTATTACTTTCTGGTATGTTGTTTGGAGAAGAAACAGAAAAAAGTGAGAGTTTTGGTCGTGTTCTAGAAGAGAGAGGGAGAGAGAGAGAGAGAAGAAATTAAATACCCAAAAAGAAAAAGAAAAATGGTGATTCTAGTTGGACCTCCAAATTTGCTATTTGGATCTCCCATACTTAGTACACCTCTAATTTACTTTTTAGAATACTTGAAAAGCTAAGTAGACCTCCTTATTTTACCAAAATGCCCTTGAACATGAGAAACAACAATCTGTTATTCTACTTTTTATCTCTATCTTCAACCACGAGAAGAAAAATAAATCAAAATCACATGACATTGCTCTCTTATGAGTAGGTATCTTTTTCACCAAAATTAATCAGATGGTTGGTTCTCAATCTTGATATGTTGTTGGAACCCCTTTGAATTTGCTAAAAGAATTATTTCAAAGGTATTGGGTTGGAAGATCAAGTAATAACTATATCATAATATTCAATTAATTTAGTTTAAGAAAATTCCAAATCAGATTGTTTTGAATTTACCTTTGTAATAAATGATAGGCTATGTATAGAAATTATTATTTTTACTTAATTATTTTAAGTAAATTATAAAACTATATAGGCAATATAAGGAAATATGGGGAAAAAAATTAAATTGAATGTTATATTTGGTTGGAGGAGGTAAGAAGAGTATTTACTTATTTACTTACTGTTTTAGAGAAATTGAATTTGAGAGGAATTTGCTGTGTATTCTCATTGATAATAGGGGCCTCTTTATATAGAGGATTACAATGCATAGAATCTCAATCATACAAGGAAAGTAATTCTACATTGAATAGGATTCTAGATCCTTCTAATTAAATCCTATTACCACTAGGTCAAGTAACCTAGAGTTTGGGCTAAACACAAATTAGGTTTTCCTTGAACACTCCCCCTTGTGTTGCCCAAACGCGGTGCTTCTCTCGTTGCCTCAATAAAAACCTTGCCGAGTAACAAAAACCCAGTGGGACAAAAATAACCTCGGTCGAAGGGGAAAAAGAGCACAACACACCCTTCACGTTTCGAGGTGAACATGTAGACATCTCTCCCTGATGACTACGATCATGGGAGTTCAGATAATTTCTGCAAGCCAATTCTTGCCACATGTTTCTCGAACGTGGATTTGGGCAATGACTTAGTAAACAAGTCTGCCTCACTGTCCTCAGATTGAATCTAGTTCACTTTGATCTCGAGGAGTGTCTGTTGTTGCTGATTATGCTTGGTGTTATCGCTTTTGATGTAGCCTTGCCTCATTTGTTCAAAACAAGTAGCATTATCCTAAATGCTCGTAGGCTCATCTGTGGTAGACTTCAAACCACAATTGTTCGAACATGCGAAATTATGGATCCAATCCATATACATTCACGAACCACTTCGTGAAGAGCAATGATCTCTGCATTGTTCGAAGATATAGCGACTAGAGTCTATTATATAGACCTCCAAGATGTCACGGTCTTTTCCCATGGTGAACACTTAATCGGATTGGGAATGACCATTGTGTGGGTCAGAGAGATACCCAACATCAGCAAAACCTTCCAAAACACATGTCGTTTTGGGATGGGGATAGAGAACGCAGGCCAGCGTTGGCGGCGTTTCTGGTGTGTGATGGGTCTGAATCCATCATCTCTTTGTAGGGATAGAACAAGCCCATATCATTCATACATCTCAAGTATCGAAAGATATCTTTTACACCAATCCAATGGCGTCGCGTTGGCCCAGAGTTATATCTAGCTAACAAGTTCACAACATATGAGATGTCTGGTCTTGTGCATTGGTATAAGTACAATAATGCGCCTATTGTACTAAGTAAGGCACTTCTGCCTCTAGCATATTTTCGTCATCATCCTTTCGACGAAGAGGATCCTTTTCAGGATCAAGACTACGGACGATCATGGGCGTGCTCGAAGGCTTGACCTTGTCAAAATGCCTAAGCATCTATCGACACGATGCTCAAGTTCCAAACCGAGCCATAATCGTGTTCTCCCAAAATCCTTCATCTCAAACTACGGATTTCAAGTGTTCAGCGGTTTCCCTTAACTCTTTAAGGACTTCTAATAAAGATCATGTCCAACATGAACCGCGATAGAATCCAAAACTTGTCATAGAAACGCGTGGGCATATCCCTTCCCAATCAAGTAGTCACTTTAGTGAGCGTTTCAACCTTATTGTAAACGCGCTCCGTGGTCTAGAGCCTCTTGACTTGGGTAAATGAAGTTCACCATGAACTTTCATGTATATTTCGTATCTAGATCCCCATAGAGATACGTAGTGATCACATTTGTAAGTTGCATGTTCAGTTATTCGGAAACTACCAAACTGACAAGGTAGTAGAGTGCAGTGACATCTATTACGAGAGAATATGTCTCATCGTAGTCGATTCCAGGGCGTTTTGTGAGAAGCCTTGCGCCATAAGGCGAGATTACCATCTCTTTTTCTCACTACGCTTTCTAACGAAGACCCATTAGTCAACAGGTTTTATATTAGGAGGTGTTGGCATCTCTAGCTCGAAAACCTTCCTCTTCGTTAGAGAATCCATCTTAACCTGGATCGCATCTTTCCATTTAGGCCAAAAATTCTCTACGTTGGCATTCATTCATCAACGGAGCGTGGTTCGATATCATCTGACTCAACAAACTTATGTGCAACGAAATACGCAACTACATCATCAATTATGATGGAGTTTCTATCCCACGTCTCATGTACACTAGTGTAATTTTCATAGAGCTCTATATTCTCAGGAATAGGTTCTGACGTTAAGGCGTCCCCCAACGATAACCATAACCTGGAAGATACTTATGAGACAGATTTTGAGTGTCGATGATCAAAGGATTGGAATATGCCAAAGTATCCTTCGAACCTACGGGCCTCCCACGCATCCTAGCTGGGGCCATGGCCTGTAACGCCAGAGTGCCACTCTCTTTGGTGTTGGCGCCATACCCACCTCCGTGTGCGGTGGCGCTACGTCATCTCGTAGGGACGTCCTTCCTTGCAGGTTTGTTTGCAGCATATTTGTGTGATCTCGTCACTTTAACAGGGATCGAGATGAGACATAGTGGGGATAGGCCACGACAATTCTTGTCGTTCCTGTTGAACATCTGTGTTCTTATCTCCCCCTAACGACGGGAAGACTGTCTCATCAAAGTGACAACCCGCTAATATAGCGGTAAAGAGATCGCCTTGCAAGGGCATTAAGTGGCAGACGATTGTTGGAGTCTCAAAGCCAACGTAGTTGCCCATTCATCTGTAAGGACCCATCATTGAGCGCAGTGGCGGCGCAATTGGCACATAAATGGCACACTCAAATATGCGTAAGTACGATACTTGTACCCAGTCACTAGCTGTAACGCAGAGGTATATTGAGTGGCGGTGGGTTGTAGACGAATTAGCAGAGCTGCATGCGATATTGCATCACCCCAAGCGGATGTAAGAAGATTGGTGAGCATTACCAATGTTCAGGCTACCATCGTAGTCGTTTCCGTGAGACCAATTGGGTGTGTACATGGGAATGTGATGTCCAACTTCAAGCCCATTGCAATATCTATCGAAAGTCTTTCGATGTAAACTCTCTAGCATAGTCAAATCCAATTGACTAAATAGGATGATCCGGGGAGTGAGCCCGTTGTCACATGATATGTGCTAGGAGTGTAGCATAAGCAGCATTACAAGTGGACAATGGCACAACACGTGACCAGTGTGTTTGCGTGTCAACCAACATCATGAGATATTTAAACGTCCGCAAGTTGGTTGAATCAATCCACAAAATCCCTACGGATTCTTTGTAAGAATAGAATGAGTAATGGCATATCCTTTGCATATATAGGACGGTCGCAGTCCTAATTTCCCTAAGGAAGAGGCTTAGTAAAACGAGCGAGAGGCCTTAGAAGCAACCATTGAGTATTGGGCCTGAGCGTTCGAAACGCTATGTGAAGCAAGTTGGTGATTGCAGCATCACCTAGGGCGCCATCACCATGATGGACGCCATCCATGGAGTCATGGATAGGGACTACGCCAGCCCTAGGCTGGTGGTGGACGGAGGCGGTGCCCTAGGCAGCAGAGTCGGTCACACTTAGTCTAAGAATCAACTTTTGATTCATGCTTCATTTCGCTTGAAAGAAATGATGTCCATGTGAAGTCTTTTGTAGACGGATCATCATATCATGACTAGGATGATCTATCCTGTCGTGACAAAGCCAATATGTGTATAAATCCAAGAGATCTTCTCTCATAACTTTATTGGATTTAATAGCTCGAATAGTGACATAAAGTCCACTAGAGCGACACATAAACTTCTCTAAGATGCGCATTTGTTCGCAATCATTAGAGGTAATGCAAAGGAACTCATTTCCGTTCTCTACATGCATTTTCGCATGGAATTCGTTGGCTATTCATAGGTGTGATTTTCCCTATGAGCGTAGAGAGCTTTTGCGACAATAATCAAGGTGCCTTTTGGCAAGGGAAACTTGGGCTATTCCATGTCCTTGAATTAATATTGATGGCCTAGCCATCGTAGTCACAAAGTAATATGCTTAGAATCAAAATTGAGTCATAATGAAAAGAACTCGAAATTTTATTCATAAGCCAACGGAGTACATCATTGTTTCTATGATCAAAGAAAATCTAATCCAATAAAAAGTAATATGGCAATCGCCTACAACTCTTGGAAAATAAAAAGACTTAATCAAAATCGCCAGTTTCTGGGTCTTGATCCTTGTAGTCTTCCACCCTTAGATCTAGATCGCCATCTTGATCTTCTTGTGCCATGTAATTCGCTTCCCTTGCTTCACGATACGTCTTGTATGTGTTTGCAACATTCTGGGGTGCGGTACATGTTTTGGCCCAATGTTCAGTTGATCCACATCAAAAACAAACATCATTATGGTCAGGCTCCCTTGATCGAGGCGCCATTGGGGCGCAATTTGGATGACCTATCCTCTTGGTGGCATTACCACCATGGTCGGAGGCTCCGCCTCTCTCTCTTCACACGTTGACCTCTATGGTTCCGTGCACTCCTCTCTAGCGATTTCCTTCCTCTTTAGGGCGAACATATGGACCAGAGTGTCCAGAATTGTCCCTATCCTTAGGGTTTCGCTCCTTGCGTCCTCCATTGGGGGCACGACTATAGTTAGACTCCGGAATAGGCGTAGTTCCCACGGGTCTAGCATTATAGTTCTTCACAAGAATATTGTCATGCTTTTCAGCTATGTTCATGGCGCCAATGAGCTCATGAAACCTTGTGATACGTCCTGCATTTACATCAATCCGATAATTCTTTGAAATCATCAGTGCAGAGACGGGGAAGGTAGAGAGAGTCTTCTCGATCAACATCGTATCAGTTATGGCTTGGCCACAAAACTCCATCAGAGACTTGATACGAAGAGCTTCCGAGTTATAATCAAGCACAGACTTGAAATCACAAAAGCGGAGGCTATGCCATCGCACTTCTAAATCAGGAAGCAGGGAGTCACGAACGTTGCCAAATCTCTGCTCAAGTTCTACCCATAGCTTTCTTGGGTCTTCCTCATTGAGGTATTCATTTTGGAGCGCGTCATTCATGTGCCTTGTCATGAGAATTATGGCTTTAGCTTGTTTTGCTTCGAAAGCAGTAGCTTGCTCAATGGAGAGCATGTTCTGACCAGGCTCTTGGATGGCACCCAGATGTCCATCAACCTTAAGATGTTGGCGCACATCTCGGACCCACCTATGGTATCCTGCTCCAGTTGTTTCTAGTGGAACGAAGTTCAACTTGTTCAGGTTACTCATCCTGAAAAACAACACAAGATTAGGGTTAGTTTCGGAGCAAAAAGGCTACCACGAAAAACTATTAAATTTCTGAGCGTAGTCGCTTCGAAGAAAATCTGATTCCAAGAGGGATTTTGGATTAGATCGAAACAACGATATATGTGGTCGATCGTTTTCTTCTCAACAAACTCTAAGTTTGGAGGACTTTACAAGCTCCAAGCTTGGAGTGAGCACGAACCCCCACAGTTCGGCTTTTGGTCTCCCCTATAAAGAAGAAAAGGGGGGTTGAAGAAGGGATTTTGGAAGTCCCCGAAAAAGAAGAAGAAATTGAAAAACTTCACAAAAAAGGGGAATTTTTAGAAAAGTTTACCTTAAAAGATGGCCGGAAAAGTGGTCGTCGGAAAGTTATTGTAGTTGCCGGAGTTACTGTAGCTGACTAGAAAAGTGGCTTGAAAAGTGGCCGGAATTTGGTCACCGGAGGTGGCCGGAAAATGGTGGTGGCCGGCGGTGGTCGCTGGCCGGAGCTGCTGCGCTGGTGCTGCCGAGGGCCTGCGCTGGTGCTGCCGAGAGCTGTCGACAGATGTGCGCGGGGGGCTGTCAAGGTTCTGTCGAGGTCCTGCTGAGGATCTGCGGAGGGTCTGCGCGCAGGTACTGCCGAGGGTGCTGGACGAGGCGGTTCAGGGGTCTGCTGCAGTTCCGGTGGCCGGTTCAGTTACTTTCCGGCCGGTTCTGGAGATGAAATTTCTGGTGAAGGATTCCGGAGCTCTGATGCCGGTATTCCCCAACTATGAAGGTGGAAGGTGACCTGGAACTATACGAACCGGTCAGAGATAGTTCTTATTTTCTGGAGACCGGTTCGGAGCTTTTCAGGCCAGTTCCGGTGAATCCGCCGCCGGTTCTGGGCTCCTGGGATTGATTTCTTCAAGTTTTGAGATGGAGAAAAAAAAGGCTTTAAGGTTTTGTATTCGGATTCAAGGTTTTTAGCTTCTTGAATTAGGGTTTGGCTATTTGCTTCAGGGTTAGGGCTTTGTGCTGATAACGTGTTTTAGAGAAACTGAATTTGAGAGGAATTTGCTGTGTATTCTCATTGATAATAGGGGCTTCTTTATATAGAGGATTACAATGCATAGAATCTCAATCATACAAGGAAAGTAATTCTACATTGAATAGGATTCTAGATCCTTCTAATTAAATCCTATTACCACTAGGTCAAGTAACCTAGAGTTTGGGCTAAACACAAATTAGGTTTTCCTTAAATACTTACTTAATTTTTCATTTTTCTCTCTTTGTCCTTATTTATCTTTTCATATAAGTTGACAAAGTCAATTAATAACTATAAAAAAATGGAGGTCCAAATATCAAATTTGGAGGTCTAACTAGAAAAAAAGAAAATCTGACTTTGAGGGTGTTTTAGAGAGTGCAAAAAGAGATGACATGAGATATTATTAAAAGAATAAAAGGGTGTGTGGTTTGTAATTTTGGGTGTACAAATTCCCACCGTATAAATTATCATTGTAATTACTTATATATAGCTGTAAGTATATTTCAATTCATTGATACTTACCCAACACACATTGTGCCAAACTGTTTCTCACATGACACAAATTCAAGGACTATACAATGGAAAATCTGCCACGTTATCAATCAACAGAGATATATAATGGCGTTTGAGCAAATGCACCATGTATTAATATGGATGTCAATGACCAATTTTGTGAAAAAACATCAATGCACCCGCCCATTGGTATTGGTATAGCCAATTCATGGAACCCAGGTGGTAGACCAATTTGCTTACTAATCCTTGGCAAGCCGATTCGTCTGACCAATTCATAGTCCACGTTGGCACATGGGGTCACTGGCAACAACAATATTATTTTTTGAATCAAACTCAGCTCCTAAATTTAAGTTCATTAATCAAAGACTACTATACGTTAGTTAATTTTTCAGAAAATTGTTTCAAAAAATTCCAATTTTTCTTTGAAAATTTCTACAAACACACACTTATAGTCGTCTTACTTCCCACATCACCAATAAATGTTCTATGATACTAAAACTATATTATAAGTTTATTAATAAATCAAATTTTAAATTTAAATAGTGTATTCGCAATTTTAATCGGTGCATTAACTAATTTAAGATAACTGTCAATTTGAGTGAGTAGTGTATTGACATTGTTTTCGTTGGCGAATATGGGCGCGGCAGAAATTTGAGTTTTCGTCGGCGGTTTCGGTATGGGTGGAGCTCCAGTATGAGAAGTGTCATGGGTTTTGCACGGCATGTGGATTCTTCGAGCATAGAGGTGAGATCTGTGATCGGAGATTTGAGGGGGAGGCGTAGCCGCTGGTGGTGTCGGGCCGAGACGAGGTGGACCGTGGGTTTGGTTCGGTGCCGAACTCGCTAGCTTCTGTGGCCGTAGTCGGTGGGTCGGGATTGACTCGTACGGCGTCGACAGGGCTGTCGGTGCCGGAAGGAGGAAAAGTGCCTGTGGAAACGGTAGCAGGATCGGAGGCTATGGCTGCCATTAGAGCGATGGTCTTTCCGGGAAAACCAGTGGGAAGCCCTAATTTGAATTAGGGTTGACCGCCAAGTTGACTGGGCCAGGGCTACCGGGTTTTGGGCCTAATATTGATGGGTCTGCTATTGTGTCAAAGAGGCAGGTATTAGGGTTGGGCCTCAATGCTGATGGGGCATATATGGAGGATTCTGTTGGGCTTTTTTCTGGTGACAAACACTCAAGGGTTTTGGGTGTGAGAAAGAGGCAATTCAAACCTAGTTTGGCGATTATTCCTTTGGAATTTTAGCTGGGTGAGTTGGTGGAGGTCCTGGTTTCTATGGACCAGCCCTGAAGAAAAAGGTCGTCCACGCAAACGCATTCAGGTAAAAGATACATCTAATAATGCAGGTGCAAATCTAAGTTCCAACTTGGCAAGGAAGGAGTTGGTTATTGTTTAATTGTTATTTTTAGGGGTTTAAGCATGTGTGAGTATGATTCAGTTTCTATGAGCCTTCTATGACGTTTCTAGTTTCTTACTTGTACCACAATTATGTGATTGGCAAGTGAGGGCTAAGTGAACGATTTCTTTCAGTAGGAGGCGAAATTTTGTCATTCTTGGATAGGTTTGCTTAAATGTGAGCTACCCAATGATGGTAATTAGTTTGCTTTAGCTTAGATAGGTATTACCGGATTTTCTTGCCGGAATTCTTATGTAAGTTTTGTAAGCTAAGACATTTTGGCTGTTGGTTATTAAATAACAATCAACTACTATTCAAAAAGTGTATTGACATAGTTGACAAATTAGCAAATGACATCAAAACATGAGTGCATTTGCTGTTATGCCACCCGAGGTATGATATTGCTGAGCATAGCAAACATCAAGTACCAAAATGTCAAAATTTGGTTGTTGGATATTAAATTGAAAATGATGATAGGTCGGGTGGTTTTTTTTATAATTAATCTAGCTAACCTCTTATTATTATTATCATTATTTTTTTTTTTTTGTAAGACTTACCTCTCTATTTATTCACTGTATGGATATTGTCAAACTCCGCCCATCCCAAAATCCTTGACGTCCACAAACTAGTGATAATCCTTAACAAACAGAAGACCTAATTAAGCGTGTTAATAACTTCAGCAATTGAATTTCCACTGACCTGATCATGATCCACCTGACCAATACCAAAAGGCAATTGCCGCTTCGAAGGCAAATCCAAAACTTTGTGGTGCACCAATTCCAATATAAATGTCTACCGATTGAAGGCAATTAATTAATGATGCAGATAGTAAGAACAGCCAGGACCCTGTGATGAAGGATTTCTATCGTTCTTGGGTTCATTGAAGGATTTGGGTGAGTTTGTGGTACTTAATGCTTTAGATGAACCGGAGATTTGCATACATGGAACTCCTAGACGGTGTACAGTAAATTCGTGTGGCCAGTGACTAGCTCCACTATGGAGCTACATGTATACAGCCGCCACGTTGAGACTATCTTTCGAAAGGCGCGCACCGGCTTGTTGAAGAGGGAAAGATAACTCCTAAATATAGCTGGGAGGGGTGGAGAGACAGGACTGCTAATTGTTCTATCAGTCTATCAGCTTTATTGCAAGCCAAAAACTTATTTTACGTAAGTGAAATTCTCCCTTGACTCGATCTTATAGTTGAATTATGGAATTCTCAACAAGAGCCAAGAAAGCTTTCTTAATAGTGTCCTCATTTCTTGTTAGTTTTCTGATGTTTATGGTGAGACATCTGTCACCTTGCATGTGTTCATCACATTAATTGAAACTAACAAAAGAAGACATTTGCACTTCAATATGGGTTATAACTAATTACATTTCATAGCGGTTTCTTTCAACTTTGAGTTTTGATGGGACAGACAGAAATTATACCACCTCCTTTATTAAGAAAATTATTACGAAGTTTTGGGGGAAATTTACAAGAATAGGGTAATTGAATCGGGGCCACATAAAGCTAGAACTGAGAAATATACCCCTCATGTTATTGGTTTGACGGAGAGTGTGTAATTACACAGATAATGTAAGATGTTAAAAAATTATATGGTTAAAGCTACATGGAATGCAAATAGACAATTTGGGTCAAACTTGTACTGCAAACTGGTATCTAAGCCGCCCTAAACTGAAGAGGTTGATGGAAATAGGTTATAAAGATTAAAGACGGATTATAATTTGGTGTAACCAGTAATATTTAAACTCCAGAATAAATATTTTTTCTAAAGGACGGTGATGATGGAAACTGAAGAAAAGTCGGCAGAAAATAGATAATTTTCCACACAAAAGTAGAGAAAAGCACGCTTCTGATCATCTTCCTTCTCCAATGGAATATCATGTGAAACATCTTTTATAACCAGACAGGATGATCTTCAGAATCGCTTTGTTTATTACCACTTAGGAATAATCTCAGAAATCCTTTGTTTATTACAATAGTGGAGGACTCGAGTATGAGTGAAGGGAGCCGCTAAAGCAAAGAAATAGTGGAGCTGCTTAAAAAAAAAATAAAAAAGGATAATGCAGCAAAGAAATAGTGGAGCTGCTTAAAAAAAAAATAAAAAAGGATATGGCAGAAAGAAGACACACGTTTAATGAAATTTATAATTCTTAGTCTTAGGCCCCGTTTGGGATTGCTTCGCTTTTAAAAAAATCAACTTCTGTTCAAAATTTTAAATTTTATTGTGTTTGGTAAATAAA
Source organism: Rosa chinensis (assembly GCF_002994745.2). Lineage (NCBI taxonomy): Eukaryota > Viridiplantae > Streptophyta > Magnoliopsida > Rosales > Rosaceae > Rosa > Rosa chinensis. The sequence goes on along the minus strand of NC_037092.1, from coordinate 76,953,233 downwards.
TAAAAAGCAGTTTTAATTGAAAATTATAATTCACTGGCAGCAGATTTTAGAAGCAGCCTAGAGGTTACTTTTAGAAGCTGATGTGGATCAAAACACACTCTGCAGTTGTTTTATGTACTGGCAGTAGTTTTAAAAATATTATTTACCAAACACGAAACTGTTTTAATTCACAGCTGATTATTCTCACAATACAGTAGCAATTGTTTTTTTTTAAAGTCACATCAATTCCAAACTAGCCCTTAGGCTTCTTCAATTGGCATTACCAACTCTTCTATTCCAATATAAATACCAACCTCTGTGCACATTCTAAATCAAAATATGGCTCATTTACGAAGAAACACGCTAGTGCACATTCCAATTGCTCATACCTTCCTTTTCTTCCTCATCTTCATCTTCTCTTCCAATGTATCTACAAATATTCATGCATGCAACCAAAGTGAGCGCAGCTCTCTCTTATCCTTTGCCTTAACTCTGTCTAATTCACCACCTTTAAATTGGACTGCAGTTAATTGTTGCCATTGGGAGGGCATAACTTGCGATCTAGATGGTTCGGTCACCCATTTGAGCTTACCCTCCAAAGAAATAAAACTCAAAGGAGGTGTATTTCCTTTGTCAATATCACTTCAAAATCTCACACATCTCACCTACTTGAATCTCTCTCACAATTTACTTTATGGCTCACTACATCAAACTGCATTTTTCTTGTCCTTCAATAATCTTGAGATCCTAGATTTGAGCTATAACCGTCTTTTTGGAGATTTACCATTTTCTCTACCATTCACTCATATACGGACATTGGATTTGTCCAGCAATCATTTCCATGGTGCAATTCCATCTTCAACTTTCCAACAAGCTTGGAATTTGACCAGTTTTAATGTCAGCAACAATAGCTTCACCGGGCCTATACCATCCTCCTATATTTGTCCTCATTCTAATCCCTTGGTTAAACGATTGGATTTTTCTTTCAATGAATTCAATGGAATGATTTCTCCTGGATTAGGGAAGTGTTCGAATCTGAAGGTTTTTCGTGCCGGTCACAATAACCTTTCGGGATTACTTCCTGAAGATGTCTATAATGCTACCAAACTTGAAGAAATTGCATTACCTTTCAATTCACTATATGGCACCATAAGTGAGAGAATTGCTAACCTCAGCCATCTCAATATTCTTGGCCTCAACTCTAATAAATTGAGTGGTGTGCTCCCTGCAGGTGTTGGTAAGTTATCCAATCTCCAACTCATGCTCCTTGATTTTAACAGTCTAGAAGGTTCTTTGCCCCCATCCTTGATGAATTGCACAAACCTTATAGAACTGCGTTTGGCATTCAACTACTTGAAAGGGGACATCACCAAGCTTAATTTTTCCAAACTCAGTCAACTTGCTAAACTTGATCTAGGGAATAATTGTCTCACTGGTGTTGTGCCAATAAGCCTTTACTCATGCAAGTTCCTTAAAGCAATTCGACTGAGTGACAACGACCTGGAAGGACAAATCCAGCCTGAGATTTTGTCATTAAAATCCTTGTCTTTCCTCTCGCTTAGTACCAATAGATTGACCAACATGACTAGAGCAATGAAATTATTTATGCGTTGCAGAAGTCTTGAATTCCTCGCCTTAGGATCTGCTTTTGTAGATGAGGAAACGCGAGCTGATGTTGGTATTGTTGATTTTAGTGGACTCCAAAATCTTCGATTTTTGGATTTGGGCTATTGTCACCTTACTGGTGAAATTCCTATATGGTTATCTAAGCTCAAGAAGCTAGGGATCTTGTATATGGACCATAATAAAATCACAGGGTCAATTCCTAGTTGGTTGGGGACTCTTCCAATGCTCTTTTATATGAACTTAGGATCCAACCTTATTTCAGGTGAATTTCCAAAGGCACTTTGTAGACTACCAAAGTTGGTATCTGCATGGACTGCAGATCAGAGAGACGATAATGATCTTGAATTGCCTATCTATGGATCTCAAGGTAAATTATCGGTGCAATACACATTTTCTTGCTTTGCTCCAGAAATATACGTAGGAAATAATGCCATTAATGGGAGCATACCTTTTGAGATTGGCCAATTGCAGCTTCTCCATGCGTTGAATCTTTGCAACAACAACTTCTCCGGCTGCATTCCAGAGCAGATATCTAACCTCAAAAACTTGGAGGAATTGGATCTTTCCAGAAATCAGTTTACTGGAAATATCCCATCATCAATTACAAGGCTCAATTTTTTGTCAGCTTTCAATGTTTCATTCAATAATCTCGCAGGATCGATACCAAGAGGGACTCAGCTCCAACTTTTGAATGCTTCTGCATTTGAAGGGAATCCAAAACTTTGTGGTACCCCACTTCCAAATGAGTGTCAACCAAATAATGGCAACGATAATGCAGATATTATGACCAGCAAAGACAATACAGATAATGAGCATCAAAGTCAAATTCCATGGTTTTACACTTCCACTGTTCTTGGGTTCATTGTAGGATTTTGGGGAGTTTGTTGCCCTTTGGTTCTTAAGAAGAAATGGAGATATGGATATTTCAAATTCCTACACAGCGCTCAAGATAGGCTCCAAGTGATGATAATTGCTCGTTTGTATGGAAATTGAAGGCTTACAAGCTAGAGTTCTGTACTCTATTTTTCTCTTATTGTTGCATGTTGTTTTTTTTTTTTTGGTGTTGCCAGTGTGGGTGTGTTTATTTGAATAAACAGAGGATGGGCTATAAGATGCCCAATCCTCCATTGCGTGTGGGTTTGCTGTAAGGCTTGTTTTTGTTTTGACAGCTCTATTTTTTTTTCTTTCTTATGTTTATGAGGAAGTTGCCAACAGACAATTCTTCAAGATAAATTGGAACAAACGAAATCAAAAAATTTTACTCCACTAATTAACCACATTGTGATGTAAAGTTCATGAGTTTTCTGTAGCCATGTTATGTCTAGCTAGCTACACATATACATGCAAAATATGAAATCAAGTGACCATGCCAGGCTAGGAAGTATCTTTTATCTTGTTGAGAGAAGAGTAAAGTCGCGTACTGCACGCACTATTGAACATGCATGGAGGCAGATATATTCAAATAGCTAGCAGTTGATTGCATGCATGGCGTACAGGTCTGCAGGGCAGGAAAACTAATTACTTTGAAAGTGGTCGAGTCTTGCCCCCGGAACCTGTTCGACAAAATACCAATGAGGTATGAGCTTCTGAGATTGATGATGAGGCTCTACTGTAAGGTATTAGATCGATTTGGTAGTATGCGATTTCCATGCCAGGTCTATTAGTTCTCTCCGTTTCCGTTGACGTTCAATATTTAATGTCTTAGGTTGTTTGATTGTTCCCCTTTTGTTGCAATTGTTTTCGCTTATCTTTGGAGGTTTGTACAAGAGATTCGAAGCTCTGACTAAAATCCTCGTAGCTAGGTTAAAAAAGAACGTAGAATGCAGTCAATTCTTGTGTGCAACACCTGGCCAAATAAATAACATAAAAAATGGACAAGGTTAAACTTTTATATCCTTATTTTAAACTCCTTGCTGGGAAATTACCGGCAAAGAAAAGGAAAAAAAATTATTATTGGATCCATCACCACCTGAGGAAAGTTGATGATAAAAAAATGAAAATTGAATAAAAATTAGACTATTTTCCGCATGAGCTTTAGAAGTCAGATAGGCTTTACCTTCCAATGAAACATCCCATATGTGCAAAGACTTGTAGTGGAGATCGAACTTCCAGTCTTGAAGCGTGTAGTTGGTGAGGTGAAAAGGCAGAAAGCAAGAAGACTGATGTTTAATTATATAAAACACCAATTGGCTTTGTTAGCTAACTCTTCTTTACAGCATATAGACGGCCTTCATCGTTACTTGGAAATCTGACCTATCTCACCCACTTGAATCTCTCTCATAATTCACTTTATGGTTCACTATCTAGATCAAACTGGATTCTTCTTGTCCTTGAATAATGTGGAGTTCCTAGATTTAAGCTATAACCTTCTTTTTGGAGACCTACCATGTTCTCAACGATTCATTAATATCCGGATACTGGACTCGTCCAATAATCAGTTCCACGGTGCAATTCCATCTTCATTCTTCCAAAATGCTTGGAATTTGACTAGTTTTTAATGTCTGTAGCAATTCCTTCACTGGGTCTATACCATCATTATCCTCTAATATTGATTCATCTTCATTCTTATTCCTTGATTGATTAAGCTATTAGATTTTTCCTTCAATATATTCAATAGCGGTATTTCTTGTGGTTTAGAGAAGTGTTTATTGAAACTACAGGTATTTCGTGCTGGTCATAATAACCTCTCAGGATTACTTTTACAGGATCTCTATACTGCTAAGGAACTTGATCAAAGAACTTGCATTACCTTTTGATTCATTATATATGGAGCCATTAGTGAAAAAATTGTCAACCTCAAACCTCGAAACCATTGACCTCAACTCCAACAGATTGAGCGGCAGGCTCCCTATGACTATTGGTAAGCTGTGCCAATTGAAACTCGTATTCCTTCAGTTCAACAATCTAAAATAGCTTCTTTGCCCTCATCTTTGATGAACTTCACCAAGCTTATAGAACTGCATTTGTCATTTAATCACTTGAAAGGGAACATTTCCATGTTTAATTTCTCCAAGCTTACTCACCTAAGTGAACTTAATTGATCTAGCACAGAATCACTTCACTGTTATCTTGCCATAAGCCTTTACTCATGCAAGTTGAAACTTGAAAGTACTATGATGAATTTAAGCTTTAGGCTTCAAGGAAATTTAGCTCAATTTTAGATTAATTAAAACCAAACTGGAGCAAGGGGATTGTATATGCCTATCAATCCTTGCGATGCAGATTTTGTGTTTTCAAAGATTAAACGTGAAGACAGCAACACAATCAACAAGCATAGTGAAAATAAAAAACACAAACACAAGAAGTTTGTTGTCGCAGTAAAACCCTTAAATTGAGGTAAACAATTGCGATTCTTAACTCTTGAAGACCAAGTGCAAAGCAACTCATTAAGTGAACATGAACAAGCACATATGAACTCACAACCAACGCGAATAACTCTGATCTCTACTATTTCTCACTAGACTCCTCTAGACAGTTGCACAAACACCCCTTGGTTTTCTCCACCTTCAGAACTGCTTCCACTTGTCTCTCTAACTTTGACACACGAACTATGCACGTCACTTCCTCCTAACTAACTTCATGGGGTTCTCAGACCTGTAGATGATATGAATAATATGAAAGTATTTGATTGACTTATCAATTCACTTCAACATGGAACAAGTGAACTAATAATTCTCAATGAAGCTCATGAGTTTTTCTATGAATAAAAAAAATGAACTCTCTCAACTAACAATTAATGGACACACAATATATTCTAAAAAAGCGGAGTATTTTTCTCCTATATGTATGCACAACCAACATTCCAAGACATCAAGGGAATTTAAAACTCTAGACCAAATTGACTTTTGTTAGGAAAAGAATATTCCTAAAAAATATCTAGGTAATAAAATCTGATTTTTATCCCCAAATAAAGTGCTATGCATAGCTAACCAAATCAATCAAATAACATGCAATCCTACAAATCAGATATATGATTGATTTCAATTGAAACTCGTCCATAATGGAAAACTAACATCAATTACCAAAAAACATCAATCACGCACAAATGCCTTTCAGACCACTTTGGGATTGAACCACAATCTTCAATCCTTTCATGCAATCACACAAGAAACAAACATGCTATGAGATGCAATGCAATGAATTACCTTATCAGAGAATCATCTAAGATCAGTTGGGGTCTTGATCTTCATCTTGTGATTCAATTGCTTTAGTCTTTGCTTCAAATACTCACACAGTTCTAACTTAGGCCTAAGACTCATTGTTTTGTATAGGCTATATGTCAATACACAAATAAAATTCTTATACTAACACCCCCTTTGGCATTCCTATACAAAGCCTCAATCAAAGACAAACACAAAATGATCCTAGAGCTAGAACTGCTCCTTTAATTCTCTTCTTTTTCAATCATCAATCCTGAAACACTCGAGAAACAAATATACTAGTGAAATGCATAGAGTATGAGAAATTTATAATCAATCCAACAACTATGACATGTACAATAACTCGTTAGTATCAGCTGTCTAGGAATGACAAAGGGTAATAACATTCAAAAGCACAAGAGAGATATCTGAACAAGCAGCCAAGATTGAACATCCTTTAACAATCCTCGTATTGAAACACTTGCATCCGATGGACCCAACACAAAAATGAAAAACTCCCCCTAAATATGGGCTTTAATAAAAGTACAATTATGCATGAATATGATAATGAGAAAGCAATGAGACATGTCATGGTCCCTGTGAGAGTATAGTGAACAAAATCAAAGCATGCATAAGAGAAGACTTTTTAAAAGTTTACTCAACTCAAAGCTTTGTTCAAAGACAAGGAAAGACCATGGTCAAACAACCAGACCAGATATTTAAATGCAAACAATGGTAAATTCTCACTCGACTTTAGGATATAGTGAACAAGAATCAATGTGGGGTTTTAACTCTATCAAAATAGCCAAACAGAGTTCACAAAAATGTATTCACATACAAGGATTCAAAATAACATTTTTGTTTATTTAACTTGAAACCTCTTCCTTATAGCCCTTTTTTTTCATATATCAATGTCACACAAACTTAGTGATCCATGTAGTGAGTTTTACTCCAGTGGCTCTCAAACCAGTTGTTTTGAAGCACTAAGTGTAACAAGAACACTTCAAAGAACATATCAACTCGAGTCAAAAACAAAATACCACCAAGGTGACCAAACCATTCCTGATTCTTCCCAATACTCATATCATTCGTAACAACTGAGGCCTGTTTATTCTAAGAATAGTCTGGCCAAGCTCTTGCATTGAGTATTTCTTATTTTTCAAGGAGCTAAAGTAACATACACAAACACAATTGTTCTTAGTTTTTGTAAAGACTCAAGCTTAAACAATATTAACAAGGTGTACGTTATTCCCACAAGAAATTCAAGTATGCATGTGAAGAGTTCAAAGTACAAGAGCAAGCATCAGACCTAAGTTCATGCCAAAATAATGGACCAGCAAGTCCGACATAATTTGAACACTTTTCATTGTACTAACACAGAGCAAGAAATCATGAATCAATCACTTCAATCCAAGTTCAATTTCTTCACACAACCATCACAGGGATTGAAGACATGCATGCAATCCCTAAATTGGGAATAAAAACAATGCAGCTAAACTAACAATTCACCACTCACCTCCTCGAGCCTTTGTCTCTTTGAGAGTTCACCTCCTCGAGTCTTTTTACTCCTCATCTTGCCCCTTTGTTTTTCTTTGCTGTGTTTCACATAAGCATAGGAAGAAAAAAAATTGTTGCCTATATATCATTGTCGTCTTTACTAAGAAGCGGTGCTTTGGTGAAGTTCAATAACAATGAAAAACACTAGTATATTTAGAGTACCAAGAGTTCAAAATCAAATTGTATATATGATGAATTTATGGGTTGCTCTTCAGGAAAAGAGTTAGTTTCTGTATGGGACATAGATCGACCCCTATTCCTTTTGAGTCTGATAGGCAATACTTTATTTATATTGGTCACCAGCCTTATGTATTAACTTCGACCACCGGGCTCATAGGTTTGTTTCCGCCAATGGCCTTCTAGGTTCACTTCGGCCACCGACCTCATAAATATTTCAAACAAAAAGGCAAAATCAAAAAGTGTTCGCTAAAGGAAAGAACGCTAGTCTACATAACTTGGGTTTTGCCCCCTCGATCTAGTTTTTACCCCCAAGACCCTTGTAACGATATTGTCCATGTCTCTTGATGGGTTGCATAATAGATTCTCGTATAGAGGCGTATTTGGGAGGAGTCATTCTTAGAATTTGATTACTGGCCGGGCACTGAGATTCATAGTTGATGCGTCTCATCTCTGCCCAACTCTGTTCAGGATTTGTATTCCGTCACTCCAGTCCTTAGTGACAGAAATGAGATTTCCTGAGGTGCAACTCCTGCCATCATTTTTTTAGAAAAAAGTGCTTCCCACATACTGCTTCATTTGTTGGTGATGAAAATGTGAGCCCCTGAAAATTTTAGTTAATTTCCGAAAGTAATTTCTCGCTAATGAGATTTTTCCACAAGGTGATTTAAGTGGAGGAAATGACTTTGGAGATTGTTTTAATGTTGAGACCACTATTGGGCCTTACGATTTAAGTTTGTTCCGAGATTCTTTCATTTGGGCCTAGAACGTTACCGAAGTTTAGTGAGGCGACCATTTGTTGAAGTTTCGGAGATGATAAATTGTGTTGTAACAAAGTTTTGGATTTTAATTTTTATGAAATCGAGTTTTGGGCCTAGAACGAAGTTGAGAAGTAACTTAGGAAGTTTTCGACGAAAAACGATTAAAAGAAAAATTACGAGTCCAAAATAGAAAGCAATTGGCTAGAGGAGTTTTTGTAAATTCGTCAGAAGGGTAAAATCGTCAATGCACACGGATTATAAGCATTAACCTGGCAAACTCCGCATTTCTCTCTCTCCCTTAGCCGTACTCTTCTCTCTCTCCCCCCGAACACTCTCTTCCTCTCACTCTCTCTGCCATCGTCGGAGAACTCCATCTCCGGCCACCACCTCCCAAAATCGTCACCACCAATCAATCCAGCATCCAAATCCAACCCAAGCTCGAGTGCTACCGTCGACATGCACCGCCTCCGGCCTCCACCTGCGACCACCAAAGCTGGGACGCTACTGCCTCTCAATCTCCATCTATTTCCGGCCACCACCTCTTGTCACTGCTACCACTAGTCGAACCACAATCCAAATCTGACCAAAACCCAAGAGAAATCATAGCCATGCATCAACCCCAACCTTCACACTCAATCTCCAGACTTGCGAAATCATTGTTCATCATCCTTCTCTGATTTCTGGCCGTTTCCTTAGCTCCTGCCGCCACCAACGAACTCGGGGCGAGCCGATTGTCAAAGCCCAGAAGCCTCACCATCGACCCAACATAAGAGGAACCTTTAAGTGCCATCACCGGAGCTCAAAGTACTGGGTTTCAACGTTCTCCAATATCCAGCTCAAAGCAAGCTAAACCACCTTTAGAAATGGAATCAATACCTCAAAAACCTCCAACCCTTAAAACCCCAAAATCCGGCACTGCCCCGAAACGTCACATGCGCCACCGTCCGCGCGTGAAAGTTAGTAACTCCGCTACCCATGATTGCCGGACTCTTAGACTGACTTAACTAGGTAATTTTCGACACCTCTCTTTGGTTGAGGCCTTTATTCTATTATGAACCGGAAGCCCTAATTATGTGTTATTCGATTTGGAGGAATTGAGGCTTGTGGAATCTGCGTTTTTGGATTTTTGGGAGAGAGGAGCTGTTGGGCCAGTTAAGTTGATGTTGAGAAATGGTAAGAAACTCGAGACCTTGTTTTGGATTTGGAATTGGTTGCGGGAATTGTTTATTGATGGTATAATTTTTGCTAGGGATTCATATGGTTGATGATGGTGGAAATGCAGCCATGCTGAATCGAATCTTTGTGGAAAAGAAGTTGCGGTAAGGGTCTTGGTACTTGAAAATTTGTTATGCAGTAAAATGTTTGTACATAGTGAAGTTATGGCTTTGTGGGTTACTTGAGATGAAATTAGTTGATTGTATGGACAGAGTTGGTTTTGTCAATTAAGAAGATGTATCTGATTAGGAAATGTCATTTTGCAGACGAGTCTAATTTGGTGGTAATTGAGAACTAAAGCGATGTGTTGAATGAAGTCAAGGAGATTAAGTAATCACAATTGTTTGAGAAAATGATAGTGAAATTGGTATTTGTTGCTCGAGTTATAAATGGTGTTAATTGGACAAGTTTGGTTTGGTCATTTGTGTAGAAAATTGGTCTTGTGAATTTTATTAGTAAGCTTATTTCCAATGTTGAAGTATGACTTAGGAATGAAAGCGGTGATTTGGTTAAATGCACGAGAAAAATTATAAATAAGAAAGGACCGGTTTTGACAAGTGAATTAATTTGTTGGGGATTCAATTTAAAGTTCGTGAAACACTTGAAGTATTCTAAACCTACCATATCCCGAAATTACCGAAGGAAGAAATCATTTGGGAATGGTGGTTGTTGCTATTTAATTTGCTTAAGGTTTAAAAGCTAAATGAAATAAGGTCAAACCGGTTGACCAAAACTTTAACATAGAAAGAAGTGTGACCAGCATATCCCGAATGAGCGTTACTACATTAAGTGAATCGTTTGGGAATGGTAATTGTCATTTGTTTTCTTATAGTAGTAGTGCTGTTAATGCTCAGAATACCGCCAGATGATGTCGGCTTCCGATAACGTGGACAAGAGTCCAGTCTTCCGATATATGTGTAGTTCACGAAGTCCCGCTAGTCTGTCAAGAGAAATACAATGGCATCAAGAGGGGAGACCGCGGTTGGCGGTCTTCGCTCCTCCGATGATAAAGTTAGACGATATACTTGTATTGACAAATGTAGCGGTAAATAGCTATTGAATGCGTAATCAATGAAGAGAGAGAAGTTGACCTTTTATAGGTGAAATAGTGAGTTACCTCACTCTTGTTTTCGATGTGGGACTGATATCCTTCAGTTTGCTGAGTTTTGGTTCTTTCTGCAGAGACAACTTTGGGTGGCACATGTCGGCGCGTCAAGGCATATTTTGGCCTGGAGCTGGCTTGCCGGTGAAGGTTGTCTTGCTGTGTTTCCAGAGATTACTCTATTGAAGTTACTCCATCAAGGTGACATGGTTAAGTTATGAGTGCAGATTATGGCCGGTAATTGCTATGTATATACAAGTGCTAAACAATTTTTGGGTCAGAGTGCTAAGTATAATCACCATATCCTAAATGATTCAAATGCTACATCATTTGGACTTCAAGGAAGTTAAATAAATGCTTTGGTTGCACAGTTAATTGAGTTATAGTGTAGTCAATGTACTCATTGATTTAATTTTATTTCAAAGGACTCAAGTGTGTGCACATGGATTTGGACAAATGATCGAGTTCGGGAACGAACCCGAATGTGGATGAGCACTCCATATCCAGGTAGGGTGAGCTATCCCTTCCTTGTTATAGGCTTTTCTATATGTGGAATGCTCTAGTATGATAATATGTTGCCTGCAAGTACGTTTTTGGTTGTTCATTAGTCGATGCCTCGTGATATCCGTGTTTCTATAACTGATAATTGCTTATTGCAAAAACCGAGGCTAGACTTGCATGTTGGGATACTGTACCCATTGTATGTTTGTACTTGTGACTTGAAAGTGAATGGGAGCTAGACGTGTAGATTCCTAGAGATCCCACAGTGTCGATAACCGTGAACCTCCAGAGGGGGCTGTGCTCCTATGTTTGTTGAGGAATGGTGAGTATCGACAATGAACTAGTCATAGGAGACTCAGGGCCAGGAAATGGACACTTTCGCTACTTGTAGTCACAAGGACTACAGAGTAGTTGGTCGGTTCTCAAAGGATGACGAACGGGGTCAGTCACCGATTTGTTTGAGTTTAGCCGGCAGGTAAGTATCTCGGAGCTCCAAGTTGTGTGAAGTATACTGCATATGTTTTATAAAAGAAAACAAATGTTTGTGGTTGCCACTTTTCTTAAAGCATTTTTGGATAAACGTGCACAATATTATGTAGTAAATATTTTCAAATATATTATTTTTCAAACCTAGCATGGTTGGATCGGCCCTTACTGGGCATGCGAGAACGAAAGCTCACCCCTACAACAGTGTTCAGGTTTCGAGGATGTGGTCAGGGAGCGTATAGAGGAGGCACATGCCTGGCTTAGCGCATTTTTTATTAAAAGAAAGTTTTGACCCCTTATCGGATTTTAAAGTAGCTTATTTATTTACTTTTTATTTATTTTCTGCTCGCTTATTTACAAAATTTTGGGAGACCCGTAACCCGGGGGCGCGTCTCTCATACTTGTATTTACTTGGTGATTTGTTATTTTCTAAATTGGGCTCCTATTGTAAGCCCAAATCCTTTAGCCCATTTCAAATTCTGCTTTTGAAAATATGTTGTTCGGTTGCTAGAAAGATTAGTTCAAGAAAGTGTTTTGTAAACCAACAATCTAAACCCAAAAGGCCTTGCGATTTCGGGTTGACGAGTTATAGGGATGTCATTCGTGGCATGTCAGTTTCTCATTGGCTTGGGGTCGTGGCGCTATGGGACTCCTCTCTCGGGCCACCATAGAAAAAATCTGTATAGGATTTTGACTCACCAATTTTTTTTTTTCCTTCTCTTTTTGACTCACCAATAAATATGGAATGGAGTGGGAGTTGACCAGGAAAATTGAGAAGCTTCCTTTTTTATCGTTGACTTTTCCCACAAACGATGCTACTTATTGGTGATGAAAATACAGATTGGACTTTGACTCACCAATAAATTCGAATTAGAGCAGGTGCTAACTAGGAATAATCGAGAAACTTAGTTTGACCGTTACCTTGAAGAGAAGGGGTACCTGTAAAAAACCCTCTGATGCTTAAGTAAGTATTTTCCTTAGTTGAGTGTAGTAAACTAGTTGGAGATGAGATGGGTTACGTGGCTGTCAAGCCTCCTATTTATAAGTGAATGCTTACTTGGGCGGAAAATCGTCATCATTTCCTCATTTACGGATGTCATCATTACTGCACTTATGACTGTCATCATTACCGCACTTATAACTGTCATCATTACCGCACTTATAACTGCAATCATTGTGCACTTATTTCTATAACCGTTTTCGCATTTATAGCTGCAATGATTGCCTTACTTATAGTGTAATTATTGTCGCATTCATACCCGAAATCATTACAACATTTATGGTCGAGTCGTTTGTCTTAATTGTGGGTCAAAATTGGTTGACCACCCCCACAAACCCTAACCTGTTTTACAAAAGGGTCTTTCTAAATGTACCAAACAAAGTTCTAAGTGTACCCAGCAAAATAATTTATGTTAATTATCTTTAATTTATGTTAAATGTAACCAACTAATTTTCCCAAAATGCCCTAAAAAACAATGTATCCAGCAGAACAAAACATTCTACCCAGATCTTTATGCTCGTTCATCTCCATCATACCCTACCCGGTTGAGATCAGGAGATTTATTTGTTTTGTGCTTCTGAGCACTATGAAAACCATGATCAGATAATTCTTGCAGCATTGCAGCAACAAAACTTCCATATATATACATGTAGAACAATAAGTGATCTCATTCATTATTGTCGAACTAGTTCATACATTAATAATTGATTAATTAAAAGGAAAAAAAAAACGGATTTTCCCATTGAAACATGAAAACAAAAAAAATGTAACAAGGTCATATAATTAAGACCATGCAGCTGGTGCTATTTATGTTCAAATTCTTGATTTTTTTTTTTGTCAAAACTTCTTGTTTATGAATTACACTTGTATTTTCTATGTTTAACAATGATTTTTTTCCCTCAGATTGACACAGGAGTTCCTCAAAGTGGTCCTCGTCCATTGAATTTCTATCATGGGGAGACAAGCAACTATATTGACCAATTTAGGGACTTAGTTGATGATGCTGCAAAGACTGCAGTAGGCGCTGGGGAAAACTCTAGAATATTGCAAAGAGCAGAAGTATTTTGACTTACCAGCAGTATGAGATGGAAGCAAAGATAATGATCAAATATGTCACGCCCCTGATTTTTAAACACAAATAAAAATCTATATATAATCCCATAATTATACATGCGTGAACGTTCAGTCATCAATACAAAATACCTGGAAACTTTTCCTTTTAAACCAAGTACGTACTGATGCTCTGAACCCTCAAAGGTAATATATACTCGCTCTCCACAGAGTTATATATTACACAAGCTTACGAATTGAATTGTCAACAACAAAATAAACATAAATGCTGCTCAGAGTTAACTATACAACGGAAGTCCCTATCAACGGTAAGTCACAAAAATGGCTTCATACCATAAAGCTGCAAAGGCGCTATCTCAACTTCAGCCCCGATTATCCTAACCTGCAGGATTAATCCCTACACCGTTTGAATAGTGTACCGGGTTGTCACACAACAAACCCGGTAAGCTTTTGTAAGCCCGTATGAGTAACTCAAAACACACATGCACAACTCACGCCAAAAACAAGGAAAACCTTTCAACTCGCGAATAAAGAAAACATACCATGCTTCCCAAAACAATACTCTTTTCCCAAGAGAAACAACGAAAGTCACACCGTGAAAAAATCATATAAATCGTTAACCTAACAATTCAAATATGATAAATCGATCCAATCTAGATAAAACAACAATTCGGTCCAACCTGGACAAAACAGCAAATCAGTCCAACTTGGATAAAACAATAAATCGGTCCAACCTGGACAAAACAATAAATTGGTCCAACCTGGACAAAACAACAAATCGGTCCAACCTGAACAAAACAATAAATCGTTCCAACCTGGACAAAGTATCAACACACATAAATCATACCTATCGTTAACCTAACAAATAGAATATGATTCTTTAGTCCAACCTGGACAAAACATCAAAGAGGTCCAACCTGGACAAAATATGTACCCAGGAGTCTTAAGTAACCTACTTAGATCCATGTGGTATGATGGCAGACAGACTAGAGCTCTAACTGAATCGTAACTTGTCACCCGGCCAAGGTTCAACCTTACGATATAACATTTCCATGAGGATGCAACCTGCAACCCCAGATCGTTGGGCCAACCTAACCCTCAGATCAAAACATTAAGCGAGTCACACTGGACCCTAAATGTTAAATCAAATCAAATCAAAAGGAGAAATCACAACCTGTGACTCTCACATCCTCAGACCACCGATTGTCGGATCAAAACGTTAAATCAAATCAAAAGGAGAAATCACAACCTGTGACTCTCACATCCTCAGACCATCGGTCGTCGGATCAAAACGTTAAATCAAATCAAAAGGAGAATTCACAACCTGTGACTCTCAAATCCTCAAACACTTTTCAAAACAATAGAAATACCATTTCCCACCATTTGTTTTCCGAAAAGCCACACCCCAAAATAATAAAATGCATCATTCATGCATATTGTTCCCATAAATCCACAAATCCACCAAAACATATATATATTTCACGTAAATATATATATACGTAGTCATCCGCTCAGGAATACCTACTAATACCAACTATTGTTTGCAGTTAATAATTAACTCTCAAAACTATAAGGGTATTCCGTTCATTAATGAACCTTGTGAGATTACTCACCTCAGAATCCCGCTGCATCTTCTATACAGAACCGAACTAACACTCTCACTAACAACTCGTCCAATTCACCTTTAGAAGCACCTTAGAAGCTGACAGATCCAATGAATCCTAGTTTTGAATTTGCTCCAATTCGATCTCCACAGATGAAATCGATGCAACCCACCTTGGGGGAAATGATCTACGTCCCTTGAAGTGCAAAATCTCTTTTGGAACCACGGCCAAAGGTGGTTGGAGCTAGGAGAACGAAGATCGGCAAATAGAGGCGATTCCGACCTCTTCTCGAGCTTTTCTTGACGTTGTAGCACGAGCTACAGCTCGACCCACCCTCGATTGCTTCGTGTAGAAGGCAGCAAGGCGAACACAACCCACCTTGGATCGAGTCCTATGGTGGCCGGAGGAGGAAGAATGAAGCCGGCGAAGTGGAAGGTGCGACGCGGGCTCGGGAGAGAAGAGAGAGAAAAATCCTTCCCAAAATGGAAATCTGATTTTTCTGAAAATTTTCCGGAAAAATCCCATATATACCAAAATGGAAACTTTTTCCAACAGCCATAACTTCTTCATACGAACTCCGATTTTGGCGTTCCACATGTCCACGAACTCGTATTGACGCGCTCTACGACTTTCGTGAAGGAAGTTTTTAGAGAATCTCAACGTATAAAAAGTCAACCTTTGCACTCCCCTAAAACCATACTTTTCAAATAATTAATTCATCCGAAACATTTCCGCTCCTTCCACGAGCCACGAAACCGTCCAATAATCATAAATTAGATTCCGGAAAATCTTCGGAAAATAGCTACAAATTTCGGGGGCATCACAAAATATCTTCTGATTGATCGGTGTGGAGGGACTTCAAGTTGGGCACACAACCAGTTCTTGGGAAATGCACGTATTAATTCGGTGATAATTTTGGCAGAAACAAGTGTTTTGCAATTGAACAAAGATTCAAAATGCAGTGGCCTATTCCATTTTTCTACATGAATTGTTGTCCATCGTTGAGCCTGGGCAGAAACCTGGGTAGGGCATGATGGGGATGAACAAGCATAAAGATGTGGGTAGAGACGTGTCGAGTCGTTGAGTATGTTTTGTTTTGCTGGGTACATTGTTTTTCAGGGCATTTTGGGCAAATCAGTTGGTTAAATTTAACATAAATTAAAGGTAATAAAAAGAAAATATTTTGCTGGATATACTTAGAATTTTGCTGGGTACATTTAGAAAACCCTTTACAAAATGACTATTTGGTATGTGTGACATCACAACACTACGTTGTTGGAGTTTGAATAGATTTCAATTTAATTTTTGACAAATAAAATTCAGTTTCATTTTTGAAATTTGAAATTTGAAATTAAAGTACAAATTCAAATCAAAAGGATAAATTTGATCAACTTACCTTTTCTATCGAAACTACTCATTTTCAAATGACATCCACACTGCTCACAAATATTCATTTTGGATTTTAAAAATTTCTTATAATTTAATCCATAACAATTTTCGCATTGAATCCACAAATGCCTGTATTTTTGAGTTACATTTAAATTATTAGATCTCAATTTGAACTGAAGTTGTTTCTAACACTATATAAACGCATCAAAAGTTCTTCGAAAATGGAGCATCATCCACAGACTACAAGTCTGGTTTCTTCATTTTCCTCATAGAGAAAAACACCTAGTATGTTCGCTGGAATCCAAGGCCTGCTGCTAAGCTCTTGGATTATCGATAGTTGTATCCTTTTGGTCAAACGCCTAACGAACTACAAGCACTTAGTAGGGGCGAAATTCTGTCTAAAGCACATTGCCAATCTGCAAGCCTCTATCGAATCACAAGTTAGTCTTCTTGCAATTAAAATTTTTTCATTTCATTCGGATGTTATGTATTGTAATCTATATACCATTGTGTAAATTGTCATTGTAATTACTTATATATAGTTATAAGTATATTTGAATTCATTAATATTTACCCAACACACCACTATGCCAAAAAGGCCTTCAGACGACAGAACTGTTCTGTCGTCTGAATGAACAAAAATATGTCGTCTCTTGGGGGCATCAAATGACAGAACACTTCTGTCGTCTGAAAAATCAGACGACATAAAAAAATAAAAGTCTTGTGTTATCTGATGAGTTTTGCATTTTGGGAACATTGTGATCTGTATCTTTAAAAGCATTCAAACAACAGTTTTGTATTGTCTGATAAACAAAACAACCACAGTATTTTTTAAATACTATTGTGTGAAGCATATTTGCAAGACTTATTTGTGTGGTCTAAATGCCCTTAAATAAGAAATATGAAGACTTATATGTAGTGTCTTCTCTCATACAACAACAATTAAAGGTTGTGCTAATTTACTTTAAACGACAATTATATGTGGTCGTAAAGAGCATCAGAGGACAATTAAGTGTCGTTCTAGGTAGGTTTGTATGACATTTAAGTGTTGTGTGAAAGGTTTTGAAATTATACATATGTGATGTTGGAAAATGGTTTAGACAATAGATATCATATTCTTTCTGTTATGTCAGTCTCATTACGACAATAATTTACTGTCATTTGAGATTATTTAGACGACAAATATTTGTGGTCTGAATATAAAAAGGATCACTAATAGTACGTGTTTTATATTGTCTGTAATCACGTCCAATCACACTTATTTGTTGTTGTTATACACTTTAGCCAATACTTTTATCTAACTTATGTTGTTGTTTTGGCTTTTATACTACAATTTTATGTTGTCCCAATGCCGAAAAGACAATAGACTTGTAATTGATTTTTGTGTTGTTTTTGTGCAGCTGCAACCACACGTTTTGGTGTGCTTTTGTTGTAGCTTGCAATTTGAGATAACACATATTACTAGTCCCCTGTTACAATTGGTATGCATGCATTTTGGAAATTAAAATTGCCCATTCATGAAACCATAATATCCACATCCAAAATCATTCATTGCAATTCATATGAATCCACCATTGTCTCATGTACACAAACTTATTCATGAGCATAAGTTCAAAATGGCCCATATCTATTAATCTGGGCAGCCAACAAAATATATGCATGAATCAAGCTTTCATACCCTGAGTTATAGGGCACCCAAAAAATCTGACTAGTCTTCCCTCTTTAATAAGAAGCTGACAAAGAACAAGCTCGTTTAGTCGGATTTCCACAGCCAATGACACCAGTCTGAGCAGGGTCTACGAAGCCAATCATGTCAAGCATATTCGATTTGTTCAACACTTGATAAAGGAAGCTGTAAAAACCACAAGTCCCAAAATATCATTACAACAGTACTGAATATCACACAATGTACAACATAACTAAATAAACAGAGATGTGCCAATTTTCCCATTATGTAACCATTCATTTAAATATATATATATATATATATATATATATAGAAGGTTACATTAGAACTTAGAATGCAAGTCAAGTGTACAACTACGCACCTTCTTGTTCCTTGACAAAATTGATGATAATAGTGGCAACCAATAACTAAGTAGCAAAACAAGCAGAACCAAGAATATTTATCAGAATAAGACCCCAAAAGAAAGAAG
Organism: Rosa chinensis; assembly: GCF_002994745.2. Taxonomy (NCBI): domain Eukaryota; kingdom Viridiplantae; phylum Streptophyta; class Magnoliopsida; order Rosales; family Rosaceae; genus Rosa; species Rosa chinensis. Next base: position 76,934,470 of record NC_037092.1, on the reverse strand, counting down.
TCGCAATTCGACAGAGAGAGCAAAAGATCACATTTTGATAGATTTAAGGATCTGACAAACTTAGGCTATTTAGTTTGGATTGTAGAGCAAAAGAGTTTGGATCATTTTCATAAAAATTGAGACATTGGAGAGCATGACAAATGCTCAAAAATAGGTAAGTTTATAACAAATAAAACAAGAAGGTGGCTACACTCACAAAGTGGTTGCCTTCATTTACGAAGATATCCTCCATGTGAATGAGCGATCTCCACTGACTTGAGAGATCAGATTCAAGTTTTGAAGTGTTGTTTGCATACTGTGGTCCCTTAGGATCACTCTCCTTTCACCTGAAACAATGACACGTAGATAAAAAGAACTAAGGTCACCAAACCATATGTAGATATCAAACCGTGATGGGCACCGAGAATTCGACTCTCACAATAGCACCATGCCTTAATTAGTATGATACTACGTTTAAAGAGATGATGTTTGCCAATGAGGCTATCAACCTATATGGTAACAGCACCAGGAAGATGATCAAGAATTAAAAAAAAAATCCAAAATCACAAACGAGCAAAGAGCACCAAAGTCCAATATTTTTACTTCCTATAATAGACTTGAAAAAAAAAATTAATAATAATAATAATTGCATCTGATAAACCAGAGCTTCCTAGGAAAGCATCCTTTACATGAACCAAATCTGGTGACTCATTCAATCATATGTAGCAAAACTGGACTAATAAAACTCAGCTTTAGTGGAAGACTACCTGCTCAAGAAAGCATAACGTACATAGCCCTCCTAACTGATTGAAGGATATATCAACCACAATATTTTGCACAAGGCACTTTACAAGCTTAACCTGCCACCAGAAAACACAACAATCTTTACTAAGGACAACTAAAATTAAGTGAATCTGAATAGAAACAAAGAATAATCTCATAAACACACGTGCATTTCCTAAAGGTTTTTAGGAAAAGCAAATTAAAGGACATACTAGCGGTGAAACAGAAATTTTTTATGGACATGATGGTGCTACTGTAACACCCCGAAAGGGTTGACGTCACAGCGCCGTGAATCTTACGAAGCTTAAGTATTGACAAAGTAATACTCAAACTTCTTAAGATGCGCAAGGCTGAAGATAACGAAACTAATCAAGTGAAGTTTGATGACTAACTAAGTTTTTTTTTCTTTTTTTCTTTTGGGCAGCTGCAAAACTCGATATTTGGAATCAATGTATCTCAACCTTTGGTGATGAAAAAACTACATAAATTCAAGTGAAATCTGATGTTAAATAAACTAGAGATAGTCAAACTAAATAGACTACAAAGAGGTTTGAAATCTGAGGCTTCAGACTACAATTGGTGGAAAAATTTCAAGCAATGACAATAGCAATTAGGATTTATCCAACTGAAGTAACAAGCTCAGCAAGAGTAGACAGAAACTTAAAAATAGGAAATAGAAGGATACATATGCATAATGGGGTACCCACTTTCCTAAAAACTGATGACCATTCTTAATGCCAATTACTTACTTGCCAATGTAAGTACGCAAATAGCCAGCAAGAAGTAGTAAGAGTGGCCGTTTACGCCATACCACCTAGGAGTGACGCCACACCTCAAAGGATGTTAGACATCCTCCAGTCCGTATAGCCCCTCCGGAGGTTTAGGGGATCGAACCCAAGGTAGTCGTTTTGCTCCCTTCACTCTCAGGTCACCACTTAACAACCATGCAATGTGTATGCATAAAAGCATAGAAATATTTTCAAGAAAAGCTCTAACTAGTGAAGACCCCCTACCTGGAATCCTTGATGTGCAACTCCCAACAAGTACCAAAGGACCAATCTTCAGTCCACTTGAGCCCTTGATCCTATTATGAACATGTAAACCATCATCGGTCTCAATGTTCTTTCTCCCTTAAGATGAAGCCACACTTTTATAGACTTATTTTAAAAAGAAGACACTGATCAGAATGCAATAATCAGAATACACAGAAAACAGAGCTTTGTAGTTACTTTTGAACATGGATGAAACCTTTCTAACTGAAATTTAAGACTCAAGGAATGGTTTGCATGTTTAGTCCAATGTACTAAAGATTGAGGACTGACAAGAGAGTAAAAGTTTCTCAAATCATTAATCTTGTACCAAAAGCTGCATGTTGAACAGTTCTCAGAAAACTGGTAACAAGAAAGAAAAATTCACCAACAATCATCCTTTCAATGATTTTAATCACAACTCTCCAGATTTAAAGTAGACATGCAAAGCTACTATTTTACAAAATTTCATGTTATTCGCAGTTCAAATGAATGGTCAAACAAGAATCTGAAATGACAGGAATGCTGAATTCTGCAGAATTCCTGAAACAGTGCAGTAACTTCAAAATAGCATAAGTATCTCATTTTAACTCCGTTTTTCATGAAACCAAGTTCAAAATGATTATTAAAGAGTCTATTTTAAGCTGTCAAAGACTGAGAGTGAAACAATGAGTATAGGTTTTTCAAAAATCATGGAATAGCCCACTGGTTCAGCTTGGGTGTTGTCTTTGAGGCATAACTTCAAACACATGGTGTGCAGTAACTGAACTTGACCCTTTCCAGTCCTAATCATCCTAATGGAGTCACCATAGCTAGATAATAATCAAAAGTGCATTCCACAACAACCTTGAATAGATTTAAGAACAGAAATTTAATAGAAAGTAGGTGTTCTTACCAAAAGAAAGTTTCTGATACTGATCAAAATAGAGAGGTTAGTGGTTTGAAATCTCAGAGTCCCCCATTTGTTCTGTCATAGTGTAATACGTAAATTAGAAGCGGATTATATGACACCTGGAGATACGAAAATTGGAAAAGTGCAGAAGGTGATTTTAACAATGCATAGCTTCATACCTCCTAACATGATGAGAAGCAAGGCGTAGACATAAAGTAGCTACTAATTTTCGACCTTAGATGAAAGTGAAGTAAGCAGATTCAAGTGTTTCTGAGTTTAAGAGAAGAGTGGGAGCGGAATGGAAAGAGAAGAGAAGTAGCTTGTTTTGTCAACTGAGTGTTTGGTTGTAAGAGGGTCTAGGTAATGAATATAAAGGTTCAACCAATGATATCTCATATGATATAGGGTACGTAAAACCTACAAACCTTTGCTCGAATTAAATGCACGTTCTTCACCATAAACTCAGCAGCCATATTGTGATCTTCCCTTTCAACAACAGCACTCCATCCGGCAGATACGTCTTCAGAGGTACTGATCCAAACGGGAACACCTGAAACAAAACCCAACATGAAATCAATACCTCCCACCTAGTTACCACCCCTTTTCTTTCTTAACTCTGACATCTCAGAATTTGCAATCAAAAACCATAATGTGGAACAAGAACAAACCTACAAGCACACTAATCTCTCAAATAGATTACTCCCTAAGTTGCTTGCGTAATCACATAGTTACTCTATCAATTCAAAGTAAAACGTAACTACATGTACTCATGAGCTGCAAACTGATTGCAATTCATACAACTGGATAGCTACATACTCAAAATCAAAGTCCAAGCCTTCAGGAGCGAAAAAGCTATACTTATAGCCAAAATTCAAGCACATTTTAATCATCACATGAAAACTGAGTTCTTCAATTCACATAAAAATATAGGGCTTTTCACTAAATTCAAGTTTAAATTCAGATATAGGGGAATGGTATGTATAGGCATGAATGCTGACCTAACAACCAATACAAGCTCCAATGATCCTCTGAACGTAATCAATGGCGGCTTTCCTTCTCCGCTCGGAGACGTGAGTACGTTGGATCTGAGCTATAACCCCTTGCATTGCCTCCTCCGCTCTCCGCCAGTACTCGGCGGAAATGTCCCTCTGATTTGTTGAAATTGAAAACACGGATGAAGAAGATGAGGTCGGCCTCTCCTCCAAAACAGCGTCGTTTGGCTCAGGCAACCAAGGCCTAAGATCGCCCATCAAAGTTTCAGAATTTCTCACAACATCTCACAGAACACACATGATCCTCGCAACAAAAAGAAAAACATAATTAGAAGGTGTCACTACAATCAAATTCATTATACAGAAGCTCCCAAAAAAAAAAAAATCATAGTTCCAAGTTGAATTGAGTGACCACAGTCGTTTGGCAAATCAATCTAAAAATACAAACTGATCACAGAATCCATTCAAAAGGTGAGAATTATAGACATCATAGAGAGAGGAAAATAACAGGAGGATTGCATACCTATATTATCAACTCATCACGTTTAACACTTACGGGCTCAGTCATAAATTTGCTAGTTTCATGGGGAAGTATAGCAGAAATCAAGCAGCCTATATATCACAATTGATTTTAGACCAACAATCTAATTTTGACAAGAGCAACACGGCAATATTAGAGCTTAATCTAATTAGAAACCATATGTACAGAGGGATATAAAATGCAGATTTAAACATGGAGGTCAGGTGGAAGATATCTGGACTAAATTCAGTGTATGCTACAATATATTGGTACAGCTCCTAAATTCCAATGGTGTATAACATTACATTCAATTCAAAAGAAGCAGAATAAAGTCCACAGCACTTAATTGTTGATTATTAATAACATGTCCCCAAATTACCTAGATTGCTGTTGAACTCTTCAAACTTGTCATCGTCCTCGAACATATCCACCTTGGGGTCTTCAGATGCTACCTCTGATCCTTCTCCATTGGAACAATGCCTGCGAATTTGCAATCAATGAATAAATTAACTCACTCAGATTTAGACCCAATTACCAAAAATCATTCAAAAGGTGATTGGCATTATCAAAATCAAATCTTGAATCTTTGTACCTAGAAACAAGAAGATTGAATCAGATAACCCCAAATGAATTGCGATTCACCGTTCCCAAATTAGAAGGTACAAAGTTTTGAGAGAGAGGGATAGAGAGAAACTTACTATTCAATAAAGTGGAGGACTATGATTCTAGGGCTTTTGTTGTTCCTCTGACCAATCTTGATTGTGAGCTTTGAACAGTAAGGTTACTTATGTGTTTGCGAATGATGGAGGCCCCGACTCGGTACAACGGTTGAACTTTTAAATTTGTTCAAATGACTGAGTGGTATAGGAATTAAGGTCACATACTTCGATTGGGTAAATCCCAGAACTCAATAAATCACTCAATTAGAGACTGGGCAATAGGTAGAGCTTCACCATATGTGGGCTTATTCTGAGAAGAAAACATTGATCAAAATGTTCTGATTTGAATGCATAGAAAACACTGGTTTGTAGTCACTTTCAGACAAAGACAAAACTTTTTTCTAAGCCTTTCGAACTGAAGTTAAGTTTCAGGCATGCTGTATCTCTAATGTAACTGACTGAAGAATGAGGACAGAAAACAAGTGTAAAGATTCTCAAATCAATTGTTTGTAACAATAAGCTGCAAGTTTGAGAAAATTTCAGAAAACTGGTAACAAGCAAGAAAATTTCACCAACAATTAGTCTCTCAGTGATTTCAAGCAAAACATTCCAGATTTAAAGTAAACATGCAAAGCTACTGTTTTCCAAAGTTTCATGCTAATCGAAGTTCAAATGGAGGGTCAAACAAGAATCTAAAATTGACAGAAACGCTGATTCTGCAGAAATCCTGAAACAGTGTAGTAACTTCAAAATAGCACAAGTATCTCAGTTTAACTCCGTTTTTCTTGAAACCAAGCTCAAAATGATCACTGAAGAGTCTACTTTAAGCTATCAAAAACTGAGAGTAAAATAAGAAGTATAGGTTTTTCGAAAATCATGGAATAGCCCACTGGTTCAGCTTGGTGTTGTCTTTGAGGCATAACATCAAACACTTGGAGTGCAGTAATTGAACTTTGGTCTTTTCCAGTCCTATCCATCCTCATGGGTTTACCAAAACATAATAATCAAAAGTGCATTCCATTACAACCTTGAATAGCTTTGAGAACTGGAATTTAACAGAAAGTAGAAGTTCTTACCGAAAGGAAAGAAAATTTCTGGTATTGAAGCAAAATAGAGAGAAGCTCAGTGGTTTGAAATCTTAAAGTCCTCCATTTGTTCTGTCATAGTGAAATAAGTGAATTAGAGGAGGTTTACAAGACATGCAAGGCAAGAGAAGACCTGGAGCTGCGAAATTGGAAATGTGCAGAAGGAGGTTTGATCAATCCTATCTTCATACCTCTTAACATGATGAGAAGCAAGACATAGAGGTAAAGTAGCTACTGATTTTTGACCTTAGATGAAAATGAAGTGAGAAGATTCAAGTATTTGAGAGCTTAGGAGAGAAGTGGGAGCGGAATGGAAAGAGAACAGAGATAGCTTGGTTTTTGTTAACTGAGTGTTTGGCTGTCAAATAGTCTAGGTAATGAATTAACAAGACCCATAAATTGATTGGGGAAAAAGTGTCCCCATAAATTTAGACAAACAAGCCTTCTGCACTACACTACGGGCAGTGAGCATTCCCAGCAAATCCTTTTGTAGCACCAAGTTTCCCTAACAAGACCAACAAAACAGAAGAAACGTGTTACAAAATTGAAGAACTATACCCAAACTCAAAACCCCAAAACACAAATCAGCTGTAATTGAAAGAAGAAAGAGTTCTTGTTTGACAACATGGAAGAACCCAATCGAAAAAACCCCAAAACACAAATCATTTGCAGAAAAAAAAAAAAAAAAAAAACTAAAATCAATTGAAGATTGAACCCAGTCGAAACCCTAAACTACAAAATGATTGAAACCCTAAATTGCTTACCAATATCTGATTTGAAAACAGCGCTTGCTGGAGAGATCCATTAATACGAACATGAAAGATGAAGTAGAGACTAAGAAGAAGAAGGAGAGACTACGAAGAAGAATAGAGAGAGTGAGAATCGAGATCTGAGAGAGAACAGTGAGAAGGAGAGAGGTTGGTATTTGAGTTTTCTAGTTTCGCGGGTTCTAGGTCGAGTTGAGAGAGCTCAGTGAGAAGGAGAGAGCGTGCGGGGTAGTGTTTGAGTGTTTAGTCGTGGTCGAATTGAGTGAGAAGGACAGAAAGTGACTTAATTGCGAGGGACTGTTGAGTGTCAAATAGCACAAGCCAAAATAACTCGGGAAATTTTAAAACAACCCCCACATTCAGACAACATTTAAATGTTGTTTGAATGTCACAACATTTTCCAGTCAACTAGGGCGTGGCTATTTGAGAGGGAAAAGACTCAATCAACTTTTGGATATCCCTCAAATTTGAGATAGAAAATCACCATTTCTACAACTACACAAATGTGTTGTCTGAATGCTCACCATTAATCCAAATTTGAGATAGGAAATCACCACCTTCTACAACTACACAAATGTGTTGTCTGAATGCTCACCATTTTTTAAAATTAAACCAGTATGATTTTAGTGTATATTTAGATAACATAAAAAAAAATTATGTCGTCTAAAGGCCTTTTTGGCATAGTGCACGTTGCCCTAAACAGTTTCTCACATGACGCGAATTCATGGACTATACAATAGAAAATCCACCACATTTGGGTGTTGCAGTTGCCACCTTATCAATCAACAGAGGTATATATAATGGCATTAAAGCAAATGCACCATGTATTAATATGGATGTCAATGGCTAATTTTGTGAAAAAACATCAATGCACCCGGTGGTATTGGTATAATCAATTCATGGAGCCTAGGTGGTAGTACCAATTTGCTTACTAATCCTTGGCAAGCCGATTAGTTTGACCAATTCAAGACACTGGCACATGGGGTCACTGGCAACAACATTATTATATTTTTAATCAAATTCAGCTTTTAAATTTAAGTTCTTTTCCAGCAGTTGGGACTAAAGACAACCGTACGTTAGTTTTTTTTTTTGCTATTTTTTTTTATTTTTAATTTTCACACAATTTATTTTAAATTTTTTTAAAAAAAATTTAATTTTTTTTTTTGAAAAATTCTATAAACACGCACTTACTCTTCTTACTTCCCACATCACCTATAAACGTTCCATAATACACAAAGTATATTGCAATTTATTAATAAATAAAAATTTAAATTAAATAGTGTATTTGCAATAGAATTGCCTTTAATTGGTGCATCAATAAATTTAAGGTGTATTGTGCCTATTTACTATGATGTAGTGATATCATAGTTTCTGAGGATTGTCGATGGGTGGTGCGCTTCAAATAGTTTCCGGACAGCTCGGCCTTGGTTTTTTCTGGCTGCATCTCAATTGGCGGCATGGGTGTGTTCATCAAGACCAGCAGTATTTCGGACTGCGTGTTTGGCGTGTTTCTAGTATGAGTTGTGGTGGCGTAAGGCACGGCGGTTTGGACTGAAGTGTGTGGGAGTCGCGGAGGCGTAGATCGGTGCGGCACGAGTCGAGCAACGCTGCTGGGATTATGGCTTACGACATGTCATCTAGAGCACTGGCTTGTGGTGTACGACATGTTGTCAAGGTTGATGGGCTGGGACCAGACCAGCTTGATGGGCTCTGAAGTTGGACTATTCCTTTGGATGCTCTTAGGCCTGCAATTTTGGGCTAGGGTTGTTGCCCTAGGCCTTTACTATGTTTTAGCTTGTCTTTTACAATAATTTCCTTGTTTTAGGAACCTAAGCACAAATGTGCACCCAATGTCTCTTTAGCGTCTCTAGAGTAGTACCGAAGGAAGATATCCGCTATCTCCACGTATTTGATTGTACAATGAGTAGGACTATATATATGTATGTACCACTTGTGGGTACTACCACTAACTTCTTGTCTGTCTTTAAATGACAGTGGAAAGGTATGTAACGGCCTATTCTGGCTTGTGATGAGTATATTATCCCGCCCCTGTGGCATTACTAAAAAAAAAAAAAAAAATTTGATAAATATAAGGCAATTGTCAATTTGAGTGAATAGAGTATTGACATAGTTGACGAATTAGCAATTGACATCAAAACATCAGTGCATTTTCTCTTATAGCATCTGACATATGATATTGCTGAGCAAAGCAAACATGAAGTACCAAAATGTCAAAATTTGATTGTTAGATATTGAATTGAAAATGACGATAGTCAGGTGGTTTTTTATAATTAATCTTACTGTTGTAAATATTATTATCTATGTGATGTCCACGTAAATACTCATTAGTTATGTACATTGATGTAAACCCTACCTCTATATGAAGGAGGCTAATGACACTGAATGAGAACACTTCTACTTCCTCCCAACTATTCTCTCTATATTTTCTTTCTATTTTATAACACATTATTAGCACAGTTTGCTCTATAATTTTTATAAACTCCACAATGATCTTGAGTTTTTGGTGCAACTTTTTATTGTGTTTTTTACCTTGACTCTTATATATCAAGTTTAGTTATCGCATACTCTTTTTAAACTTCTTAGTAATTTTTATCAATTCAATTCACCACAGTTTGCGATACATGTTTATTAACCTTTTGGTTTTTCTTGCAAGTTGGTTGTATGCATACATGTAGAAAGTTCTGGACCATAAATGGCTGACTCCATTCTCTACGTTTATTCAATTTGCATTCGTACTATACTTATGTAACTATGCACAATTAGATGTCTGTTCTTTTGGGTTTTCTTCCTTATCTAATTGTATATGAATAAACCGGCAATCCTCAATATATATGCTTTGGTCTATATACTACAAGAGAAAATATCATCGGCGACAACATATAGAAATCGTCACCTAATTCATCTTTTGCAAAAAAATTGTAGTTGTCACATAAACTTTAACCGACAACTGATAAAAGTCGTCGCCTAATTGGTTTTTAGCTAGGAATTTCAAGTTGTCATATAAACATTAAGTGACAACCCATTGAGCTCGTTGCCTAATTGACTTTTTGCAAGAAAATTAAAGCTGTCACATAAACATTAACCGACAACTCATAGAAGTCGTCGCCTAATTAGGTTTCAATGAGGAAGTTCAAATTGTCACATAAGTCATCGAGTAACAACTTGTAGAAGTCGTCACCTAATTAGTCTTTTGTGAGAAAATTAAAGTTATCATGTAAACATTAACCAGCAACTAGTAGAAGTCGTCGTGTAATTAGTTTTTCGTGAGGAAGTTCAAGTTGTCACTTAGACATTAAGCGACAACCCGTTAAAATTGTCGCCCAATTGATTTTCAGTGAAGAAGTTAAGGAATTGCCACATAAACATTAAGTTGTCGCTAAACCATTCTTCAACAACAAAAATTTAGTTGTCACAAACATTAAGTGACAATTCGCAAAAGTTGTCGCCTAATTAATTTTTTGCAAGGATATTAAAGTTGTCGTACAAACATTAACTGACAATTGGTAGAAGTTGTCGCCTAATTGACATTTTGCGAGGAATTAGGTGTCGCATAATGTTAAATGGGCGACAACTGTCAATTTGTCGCAAATACCTACTTTATGTGACAAATTGGTTGTCGCCGATGAGATCATGTGCGACAACTGAAATTTTCTCTATTTGCCAAATTTTTTAGACTAATTTTGAGTTGTCACAATGAAATTTCTCCTTTTTTGCTATTTTCTCTTATAGTGATATAGGTTATAAATAATCCCTACCTTATAATCTCTGATAATCTTTTATTTGGTGTTGTAAATTTTGTTTGGATCAGTATGGTTGAGAGACCTATATTACTTAGACTTCATCAGTATGTTAAAGATTGGTGGAGGTCTTGGTTTCGGATTTGTGATGGAATAAAAATGGTCTCCTTTTCTTAAATTGCTTTGACTATTCTGTTAGTGTTTTAGGAAATCAGAAATTGAGAGAAAATCGTTGTGTATTCTCATTGATAATAGGGGCCTCTTTATATAGAGGATTACAATACATAGAGTCTGAATCATACAAGGAAAGATAATCTCTAGATTCTTCTAATTAAACTCTATTACCACTAGGCCAAGTAACCTAGAGTTTGGGCCAAACACAAATTAGGGTTTTACTTGAACACTCCCCCTTCTGTTGCCCAAACTCGGTGCTTCTCTCATTGCCTCATTAAAAACCTTGCCGAGTAACAAAAACCCAGTGGGACAAAAATAACCTCGGTCAAAAGGGAAAAAGAGCACAACACACCCTTCACGTTTCGAGATGAATATGTAGACATCTCCCCTTGATGTCTGCGTCTCCCCCTGATGACTACCATCATGGGAGTTCAGATAATTTCCGCAAGCCAATTCTTGCCACATGTTTCTCTAACGTGGATTTGGGCAATGACTTAGTAAACAAGTCTGCCACATTGTCCTCAGATCGAACCTGGTTTACTTTGATCTTGAGGAGCTTCTGTTGTTGCTTATTGTAGAAGAAGTTGGGCGATATATGTTTGGTGTTGTCGCCTTTGATGTAGCTTTGCTTCATTTGTTCAATGCAAGCAGCATTATCCTTGTAAATGCTCGTTGGCTCATCTGTGGTAAACTTCAGACCACAATTGCTTCGAACATGCCTAACTATGGAACGAAGCCATATACATTCATGAACTGCTTCGTGAAGAGCAATAATCTTTGCATGATTTGAAGAGGTAGTAACAGGACCCGCCCCGGATTTCACCTCGAAATCCGAAGTGGCCCTGCGGGGCCTACTTTAGAAGAAATTCTACTAAAAATTTGGCGGAACTTCCCCTAAAAGTAGGCTACCCAAAACCTGTAGGAAAACATTTACACTTCTAAATCATCCATCCTTATTCTCCTGGAGCCACCCTGCTCCCCAAATTACAACATCAACCAAAAATCACATAACACAAATCACAACTTAAATAACCTTAATTTCCTCAAGTAATCAGAGCAATTCTAACAACAAGGGTAATCAAGGAAAACCTAAATCAAATAAAAATGCGGAAGCCATGTGGTTGACTATGCCTCAACTCCAATGTACGCCCGACCTCACTAATTTCGCCTGCAAACTGGGCATTTGAAACCGAAGGGCCCAGGGGAAAGTAATTGAAAAACATGTTAGAGTGAGTGGACAAAATAAACGATTAAATAAATAAATTAAAAGAAAAGGAATTGTATTACTTCCCCACGAATTTAAATTCGTAAAACTTCGATGCATGCAGCATTTATAAAACGTATGTCTTTAAAACTCGAAATCTCGTAAAAACATACCAGTCCCCGCTGGCTAAAAGAATCGTACTAGCCCCGCTAGTCAAGTAACAAATAAAAGGATATGGGGAAGAGATGTCACCATACGGGTAAAGGAACCCCTAACCTCGACTGCCACCCACACATAGATTGTGTGAGGAGGAGACTAATAACCTCGACTACCACTCACGTGAGGAGGAGAATAAATCACCTCTACTGCCACTCACCAACACAAAGTAGGTGAGGAGGAGAACAAGCTACCTCAACTGCCACTCACCAACACAAAGTCAGTGAGGAGGAGACCTAATAACATAACCCGCGTATGGTGAGGAAAAATCATCGAAAACCAGTAAATCCATGTAGCTTCCCCACATTTCTCACGAGATAGGAACCATGTATTCCAATGACGTGACCCCGCACGCCAAAATATTCTCAAATCTGTAACCAAAACCGGAAATTAGTATAAGCAAATCCCATTTCCAAAAATCTCTCAAAATCTCCAAGAAATAAACCAAATCCAAAATCATTAATTAGGCATTCCCAATGCCAAAACCGAAGGTCAATAAATAAATGAAAAATCCAACTCCATCGAAACTCATCTCGAAAATCTTCCAGGAACTTAAATCGGCGATTAGAAATATACTTAATTCCGGAAATTATCTCGGAAATAAGTAATTCGTCAAATAATATTATAAATCATAACCAACCTTTGAAACTCATTATTGAAAGTAAAACCACGAGATAAACCGAAATCAAATTCCGAAAATCAATTCATTTGCTCAAAATGTAATATGATTAATAACTAGAGCATTATTTTAAGAAATAAATGCATGCATCATTATTTAAAAACAAAAGTCCACTCACAGTACTATTCCGACGATCACGCATTCGAGTTCCGTCATCGAGCAATAGCTCGGTACTTCATCCTGTACACAATTATACTCCGTGAATAATTATTCAACAATTTAATACGATTCCTAAAATCAATTCCTCACAATTACATCTCCCATTCTCTTCGAATTCAGCCCAAATTATACCACTAATACCAATTCGTTAATTTAAAGGTTCCAAGGCAGAACCGAGAGATATCCGACGGTCGGATTCTCGTAATTCGATAATCGAAACCCTAAACTTCAAAAATTCATAATTAATTCCAAGTTTCTCCAAAAATTACCAAACTTCACATACAAGCTCTACACAATTTATAGGATTTAACTAGCTAAAAAAAATAGAATTTAAATTACTGTTTAAACGCCACCACTGTTCACGCATGGCACTGTTCATGCGCCGGCCAACTCCTCATCCGGCCACCAAATTTCAACCACATAATCATCTCAACATTCTAAGCATTTTTCATAACTGTGACCAAGTGAGAAAATACCTTGAAGTGCTCCAATTTTGCCGATGAACACAAACCCGGAAATCTCCAAACCCACCAATTTGGAAATCCTTCAAATTCACCTTCCAAACGTGGAAATTTCAGCTAGAAGTCTTGAGAGAAGATGATCAGTGACTCGAGGCGCTCCTAATAGAACCAATTTTCCCGCCGGAGATAGCCGAAAACTGGAGAATTTTACCGGAGAAACAAATTGCTACAGTAACAATGATTGCATAAATTCGGGGTTTTCCGGCCAAATCACCGATACCCACTGATACCATCGTATAGAGGAGGAAGAGACGGTCCAAGGACAACTGGAATCACATCAATCGGACGCCGGACGGTGAAGAAATCGGAAAAAGAAAAAGGGAGGGCGACGCGGGGGAGAGGGAGAGGAGAGAGAGAGGGTCAGGGTAAGTTCTGAAATGGGATCTTACCTCGGTAAGTTTCCTTATATATAGAGTTACTATGAACAGTAAATTCACCTTTTCACTTATAACTTTCACATACGAACTCCGATTTTTACGTACCACATATGCACGCGCTCGGTTTAACGTCCTCTACAACTTTCATGAAGGAAATTTTCTCAAATTTTGACCCGAACAAAAAGTCAACTTTTAGGGCCACTAAAAGTACCGAAACGATAGTAAAAGTGAAAATAGTTGTCGTTTACAGTCCAAATGACTAGTAAACGGGTAAATTAAGATACAGGACGTTACAGGTAGTAACTAAGGTCTACTTTGTAGACCTCCAAGATATCGCAGTCTTTCTCATGGTGAAAACATAACCAGTTTGGGAGCGACCTTTATGTAGGTCAGAAAGGTACCCAGCATCAACAAAACCTTCCAAAACACTTGTATCGTTTTGGGATGGGTAGAGGGAACACAATTCACCATGTGTGGTGTCCCTGGCACTTGATGGGTCCGAATCCATCTTCTCTCTGTAAGGATAGAACAAGCCCATATCGATCGTACCACTTAGGTATCGAAAGATATCTTTAACACAGTCCAATGGCGTCATGTTGGCACAGAGCTATATCTAGCTAGCAAGTTCACAGCGAATGAGATGTCCGGTCTTGTGCATTGTGCTAAGTACAATAATGCGCCTATTGCACTTATGTAGGGCACTTTTGCCTCTAGCACTTCTTCATCGTCATCTTTTGGACGAAATGGATCATTCTTTGGATCAAGACTACAGACGACCATTGAGGTGCTTGAAGGCTTAATCTTATCAGTGTTGAAACGCCTAAGCATCTTATGGACGTAAGCTGATTGATGAATCAGGATACCATCCCAAGATCTTTCATCTCAAACTCGGATTTCAAGTGTTTAATGGTTTCCCTTAACTCTTTAAGGGTGCCAATTATATTCATGTCATCGACATAAACAACTACTATTGTAAATCCGGAACTTGTCCTTTTTATGAACACACATGGGCATAGTTCATTGTTGACATATCCCTTTCCAATCAAGTAGTCACTTAGATGGTTATACCACATCCGTCCGAATTGTTTCAATCCATATAGTGAGCGTTTCAATCTAATTGCAAAAGCGCTCTGTGGTTTAGAGCTACTTGATTTAGGTATCTAAAGTCCATCTGGGACCTTCATGTATATCTCTGTATCTATATCCCCATATAGATACTCAGTAACCACATCCATAAGCTGCATGTTCAGTTTTTCAGAAACTACCAAACTGACAAGGTAGCAGAACATTATAACATCCATTACGGGAGAATAGGTCTCCTCGTAGTCGATTCCAGGGCGTTGTGAGAAGCCTTGCGCCACAAGGTGAGCTTTGTACCTTACAATCTCGTTTCTCTCATTACGCTTTCTAACAAATACCCATTTGTGACCAACTGGTTTGGTGTTGGGCGGTATTGACACAACTTTGCCAAATACCTTTGTTTTCGCTAGATAATCAAGTTCTGCCTGGATCACATCTTTCCATTTTGGCCAATCACCTCTACATTGACATTCATCAACAGAGTGTGGTTCGATGTCATCGGCCTCAATAATCTCACGTGCCACTGAATACGTGAATACATCATCAATGATGATGGAGCTTCTTTCCCACGTCCCATGCACACTAGTGTAATTTACAGAGATCTCCACGTTCTCATGGATAGGTTCTGACATTGAGGTGTCTCCCAATGATGTCTCTTGGACATAACCATAATCGGGAACATTCTCATGGGACAGATTTTGAGTATCGATGATCAAATGATTTGTTTGTGCCTCATTCGCTCTCTTTGTAGGGCGAGTATCCTTCGAACCAATCGGTCTACCGCGCTTCCTTACGGGACCTGCGGCCATAGATGCCACATCATTGCCATTCTAGGCAACGGTGCCATTTCCTGGTGTCACAGGAGTGACGTTATGTCTAGTATTTGGGACATCGATCCTTGCAGGCACGTTTGCAGCAAGTATGTGTGATCTCGTCACTTTAGCAACATAAAAAAAAGCATCAGGCAGAGTGTCTGCTACATTCTGGAGCTCGATTATTCGTCACACTTTAAGTTCGGACTGTGCGGTATGGGGATCGGGATGAGACATAGTGGGGATAGACCACAACAATTCCTGTCATTCCTGTTGAACCAATTGTTAGGAAAAGCAAGCTCGGAGTTGGTGGATGCATGAGTTTGTTAAAACAGTTAGGATTTCCCTTCTTTTGTGCTTAGTTAATAACTCCTAGTTGTTAGGAGCATGTTGTTTGTTTTAGTTAGAGTATTGACCCTTTCTTTAGTTGTTTTCACCACATAATTAGGGTTGTTAAACATGGTTGCACCTTTGAATTCTGTTTCTTGTAAAGGTTGTATTTAAGCCAAGTTATTTCCCTTTCAATAATGTAGTATCATTCACCAGAACTTGAGAGCTATTTATTTTACGGTTTGATATTCTAACAAGTGGTCTCAGAGCCCCATCACAGGGGCCTGATTGTGAGTGTGTGAGAGAAACAGTGACTGTGTGTGTGAAAAGAAAGTTCAGATTTCTGTCACAATAGAGGAATGGTGGAAAGCAGCAAGGATAGGTTTGTGCATGCTGCTATCCCCAAGTATGATGGCTACTATGATCATTGGGCGAAATTGATGGAGAACTTTCTTCGCTCCAAAGAATATTGGAGTCTCATAGAGAATGGGATCTCAGTGGTGGTGAAGAGGTAGAGGTGCTTATAGAGGTGCATTTAGAGGAGGACGAGGTAGAGGGAGGCAAGGCTTCAACAAAGCAATAGTCGAGTGCTTTAAGTGCCACAAACTAGGGCATTTTCAATACGAATGCCCTAGTTGGGAGAAGGCTGCGAACTATGCTGAGTTAGATGAGGAAGAGGAGCTTCTGTTGTTGTCCTCTGTCAAGATGAATAATGCCAAGAGGGAAGGAGTTTGGTTCCTTGATTCAGGATGCTCCAACCACATGTCAGGTAATAAGCAATGGTTTATATATTTTGATGATCAATTCAGGCACTCGGTAAAGCTGGGGAACAATACACGAATGTCGATAATGGGAAGAGGAAATATCAGGCTTGAGGTTGAAGGAAGTACTCAAGTAGTGAGTGATGTGTTTTATATACCTGAACTCAAAAGTAACTTGTTGAGCATAGGTCAGCTTCAAGAGAAGAGGCTTGCGATCTTAATTCAAAATGGAGCATGTAGAATCTTTCATCCTAGAAGAGGGGTCATAATGCAAACTCTAATGACAGTCAATAGGATGTTTATCTTACTTGCTACTGTCGTATCACAACCATCAACATGTTTCCAAGCAACTTCTGAAGATGTTACTGACTTGTGGCACTGAAGATTCAGTCACTTGAACAACAAAAGCCTCAGAACCTTGCAGTACAAGCAACTTGTCAAGGGATTGCCTCAATTCAAGTCTACAAACAAAGTGTGCACAGTTTGTAACATGGGAAAACAACATCGTGAAGTCATACCTAAGAAAGGCCAGTGGAGGGCGACGAAGAGTCTTCAATTGATCCATGCTGATTTATGTGGCCCCATCACTCCTAGCTCGAGTAGTAATAAGAGGTACCTCTTGAGTTTCATTGACGATTTTAGTAGGAAAATGTGGATTTATTTCCTAGCTGAAAAGAGTGAAACTTTTGTGATATTCTCAAAAACTTTAAGAGTTTTGTTGAAAAGGAAATAGGGAATGGTATATGTTGTTTAAGAACTGACAGGGGAGGTGAATTTACTTCGCAAGAGTTCAATAGTTTTTGCAATACTCATGGCATAAGGAGACAGCTTACAGCCGCCTACACCCCTCAACAGAACAGGGTCGCTGAGCGTAAGAATCGGACCATCATGAATATGGTTCGATGCTTACTCAAAGAGAAACAAATGCCAAAGATTTTCTGGCCGGAAGCAGCTCGCTGGACTGTGTATGTACTGAACAGAAGTCCTACTGTGGCGGTGAAAGACAAGACTCCTGAAGAGAGTTGGAGCGAGGTTAAACCTAGCGTGGAGCACTTAAGAGTTTTTGGGTGTATAGGCCACGTACATGTTCCAGATATCAAGAGATTGAAGTTAGATGACAAAAGCTATACGTGCGTGCTTCTTGGAATAAGTGACAAATCGAAGGCGTACAGACTCTTTGATCCTATTACTAGAAGAGTAATTACAAGTAGAGATGTAGTGTTTGAGGAAAGTAAGAGCTGGAACTGGGGGAGGAGTAATGAGGAGGTGAAGCTTGACATCCTTGATTGGGGGGATGATGAGAATGATGAAGTCAGTGATTATGATGAGGAAGATGAGAATGGTACACATGAAGGCCAACAAGGAGAAGCATCGGGTTCAACTAACTTGTCTGAAGGACATCCACCGAGTGCAACTGAAGGAAGTGCACCAAATTCACCAGAAGGAAGAAATAGAAGAGTACCGATATAGATGCAAGATTATGCCAATGGTGAAAGGTTGTCCAAGGAGGAAGACTTGCAGAATTGGGCCTTGTTTATGTCAAATGATGATCCAACTTGCTATGAGGAGGCTGCTAGAGATGAGAAGTGGAGAAATGCGATGGATTTGGAGATTGTAGCTATAGAAAAAAATGAAACATGGGAGTTGGTGAATCTGCCTATGGGGATGAAGAAAAATGGTGTTAAGTGGGTATATAAGACCAAGCTGAATGAAAGTGGAGAAATTGATAAATGCAAAGAGCGCTTGGTGGTGAAAGGCTACGCACAAAAGCACGGAGTTGATTATAATGAAGTATTTGCACCAGTAGCACGTTGGGATACAATTCGTATGATTTTGGCCTTGGCTGCACAAAAGGGTTGGCTTGTGTTTCAGTTGGACGTGAAGAGTGCATTCCTTCACAGTGAACTAAAGGAAGTTGTGTATATAGAGCAACCAGAGGGGTACATTAGAAAAGGTAAGGAGCATAAAGTTTACAAGCTTAGGAAGGCTCTATATGGGCTAAAACAGGCCCCTAGGGCTTGGTACAGCCAAATTGAAAGGTATTTTATCAAGGAGGGGTTTGAGAGATGCAGTTATGAGCATACACTTTTAGTCAAAATTGAAGATGGAGGTAGGAATTTGATTGTGAGTCTTTATGTGGATGACCTGATTTTTACAGGAAATGATGTTGGCATGTGTGAGAGGTTCAAGAGCTCCATGAAACTCGAGTTCGACATGACAGACTTGGGAAAAATAAAATACTTCTTAGGAGTTGAAGTTCAACAAAGCTCTGAAGGCATTCACTTGTGACAAAAGAAATATGCTGGAGAAGTCCTTGAAAGATTTGTGTTAATGCTCAAAGTCCGGCGGTAGCCGATCTTTCGTTTAACTCGGGTCCGGTGGGCGGACCGCTACTCTGAGGACGTGATGGCCTTCACTAGCTGTCACACGAGAGACAAGGCGTCAAAGGGAGACCACGTTGGGCGGTCTTCACTTCTCCGATGCCTAAGTCAGTAAATGTACACAGGCAGCATAGCAATAAATGAGTAGTAAATGTGTAATTAATGAGGAGAGAGGAGAGGACCATTTATAGGTGAGAAGAAGACTGATCTTCTTCTTGTTTTCGATGTGGGACTGATGTGCTTTGATTCCCAGCATCTTGAGCTTCTGATACTATCTTGGCGTAGCGCGTGGCGGCCCGTCAGCAGTGACCTGGGGGTGATACGGGGCTCAGGCGGTAGCCCGCCTGGCCGTGCTTTGGTCGGTCACTCCTCTGGTGGGAGTTGGTACTTCTAGCGGTACAATGAGCGTGGCTCATTATAGCTAATTATGCTTGCAAATGCACATGTAGGTACAAGTCCCCCAAGTCCCCAGTCAAGCAAGGCAATCTTGGTTGGGGAGTTGATCGGCGGTATGAAGAGTTACCACTTGCAAAAGAATAATTAGCGTCAATGCATTGTCAACCATGGATTTATTGAGCGAACGCTTTATACCCTTTAGGGTGGGCCCTGCTAGGCCTGCCAGGGAGTCCTGCCAGGGAGTCCCCCACTCCCTAGCCAAGACGGATCTCCGGATGGTCGGCAATTTGTTTATTGAGGGAGAGCTGCTGAAGCTAGAGGTGCTGTGATTGTAGTTGGGCGATGCCGCTGACGGAAGCCTGGCGGAGGATTTGTTCAGCGAACCTGGCCTACGAAGGTTTGGGACATCAGCGGAAAGGCTTTTGTTAGTGTTTGGAGCTAGCTGTCGTGCTTGGTCGGTGGGATCCACTGTTGGCGTTTGCGGTATAGCCTAGCGGAGGAGAAGTTCGGCGGAGCGGACCTCGCTGATGGAGCTTTGGTCGGCGGAGGAGAAGCTCAGCGGTGAACAGTCCAGCGGAGGAGAAGTTCGGCGGAGCGGAGCTCAGCTAGCGGACCTTGAGGATGGAGCTCTGGTCGGCAGAAGAAAAGCTCAGTGGTGAATAGTCCAGCAGAGGTGAAGTTCGGCGGAGAGGAGCAGAGCTCAGCTAGCGGACCTCGTGGATGGAGCTCGGAGCTCAGCAGAGGTTTGAGTTCGGCGGAGCTTTTGCTGGTTAGTGGAGGAGCATGTCCGATCGATTGAAAGAGAAACCAGTGGCCGACAGAGACCAGCGGAAGAAGTGCCGCTGATGGTGCTCTGGCGGAGTAGTTGAGGCTAGCGACACTCAGCGGTGACTCCCAACGGAGGAGTTTTGCAGTGAATCTCTTCGTGGAAGACCAGCGGAGGAGGGCTGGTGGAGCGGAGCAGAGGTTGCTGACCGCTGGGCATAGCTAGCGGTGGTGTGCCGCCGGTGTTGATGATCGAAGAATGGCCATGGGTGTCCAGCGAAGCTTTCTGGGTGTCCAGGGTAAATAGCCGCTCAAATTTTTTTTTTTTTTTTAAGTTGGCGTTGACCATTTGTTGACCACGTTTGTTCGTCGTTGACCGAACTTGATCAGCACTGAAGGGCGTTGACCGACTCAAGTTATGAGTGGGTGTAGCGTTGACTTTTCTTTAACTTGAAACCTTGTAACTTAGCAAGCACTGGGAACAAATTTATGTTGAAAAATTTTGTTACCGCCAAGGATGGGGCTGGGTGCAATGCTTGTCAATGGTAAGTGACGAAGCCTTTGTGTTGGCTTCCCACAGACGGCGCCAATGTTAATGCTCAAAATCCGGCGGTAGCCGATCTTTCGTTTAACGCGGGTCCGGTGGGTGGACCGCTACTCTGAGGACTTGATGGCCTTCACTAGCTGTCACACGAGAGACAAGGCGTCAGAGGGAGACCGCGTTGGGCGGTCTTCACTTCTCCGATGCCTAAGTCAGTCAATGCACACAGGCAGCATAGCAATAAATGAGTAGTAAATGTGTAATTAATGAGGAGAGAGGAGAGGACCTTTTATAGGTGAGGAGAAGACTGATCTTCTTCTTTCTTTCGATGTGGGACTGATGTTCTTTGATTCCCAGCGTCTTGAGCTTCTGATGCTATCTTGGCGCGGCGTGTGACGGCGCGTCAGCAGTGACCTGGGGATGATCCGGGGCTCAGGCGGTAGCCCGCCTTGCCTTGCTTTGGTCGGTCACTCCTCTGGTGGGAGTTGGTACTTCTGGTGGTACAATGAGCGTGGCTCATTATAGCTAATTATGCTTGCAAATGCACATGTAGGTACAAGTCCCCCAAGTGCCCAGTCAAGGAGGGCAATCTTGGTTGGGGAGTTGATCGGCGGTATGAAGCGTTACCTCCGCTGGACTTGCAAAAGCATAATTAGCGTCAGTGCGTTGTCAACCATGGATTTATTGAGCGAACGCTTTATACCCTTTAGGGTGGTCCCCTGCTAGGCCCGCCAGGGAGTCCCCCACTCCCTAGCCAAGACGGACCTCCGGATGGTCGGCAATTTGTTTGTTGAGGGGGAGCTGCTGAAGCTAGAGGTGTTGTGATTGTAGTTGGGCGGTGCCGCTGACGGAAGCCTGGCGGAGGATTTGTTCAGCGAACTTGGCCGGCGAAGGCTTGGGACATCAGTGGAAAGGCTTTCGTTAGCGTTTGGAGCTAGCTATCGTGCTTGGTCGGTGGGATCCACTGTTGGCGTTGGCGGTGTAGTTTAGCGGAGGAGAAGTTCGGCGGAGCGGACCTCGCTGATGGAGCTTTGGTCGGCGGAGGAGAAGCTCAGCGGTGAACAGTCCAGAGGAGGAGAAATTCGGCAGAGCGGAGCGGAGCTCAGCTAGCGGACCTCGAGGATGGAGTTCTGGTCGGCAGAAGAGAAGCTCAGCGGTGAAGAGTCCAGCGGAGGTGAAGTTTGGCGGAGAGGAGCGCAGCTCAGCTAGCGGACCTCGTGGATGGAGCTCGGAGCTCAGCGGAGGTTTGAGTTCGGCGGAGCTTTTGCTGGTCAGTGGAGGAGCATGTCTGATCGATTGAAAGAGAAACCAGTGGCCGACAGAGACTAGCGGAAGAAGTGCCGCTGATGGTGCTCTGGAGGAGCAGTTGAGGCTAGCGACACTCAGCGGCAGAGTTCAGCAGTGACTCCCAACGGAGGAGTTCTGCGGTGAATATCGTGGGGGAAGACCAGTGGAGCAGAGGTTGCTGACCGCTGGGCATAGCTAGCGGTGGTGTGCCGCTGGTGTTGATGATTGAAGAATGGCCATGGGTGTCCAGGGTAAATAGTCGCTCAAAAATTTTTTTTTTTTAAGTTGGCGTTGACCATTTGTTGACCACGTTTGTTCGTCGTTGACCAAACTTGATCAGAACTGAAGGGCGTTGACCGACTCAAGTTATGAGTGGGTGTAGCGTTGACTTTTCTTTAACTTGAAACCTTGTAACTTAGCAAGCACTGGGAACAAATTTATGTTGAAAAATTTTGTTACCGCCAAGGATGGGGCTGGGTGCAATGCTTGTCAATGGTAAGTGACGAAGCCTTTGTGTTGGCTTCCCACAGACGGCGCCAATGTTAATGCTCAAAGTCCGGCGGTAGCCGATCCTTCGTTTAACGCGGGTCCGGTGGGCGTACCGCTACTCTGAGGACTTGATGGCCTTCACTAGCTGTCACACGAGAGACAAGGCGTCAGAGGGAGACCGCGTTGAGCGGTCTTCACTTCTCCGATGACTAAGTCAGTCAATGCACACAGGCAGCATAGCAATAAATGAGTAGTAAATGCATAATTAATGAGGAGAGAGGAGAGAGGAGAGGACCTTTTATAGGTGAGGAGAAGACTGATCTTCTTCTGGTTTTCGATGTGGGACTGATGTGCTTTGATTCCCAGCATCTTGAGCTTCTGATGCTATCGTGGCGCGGCGCGTCAGCAGTGACCTAGGGCTGGGGGTGGTCCGGGGCTCAGGCGTTAGCCCACCTGGCCGTGCTTTGGTCGGTCACTCCTCTGGTGGGAGTTGGTACTTCTGGCGGTACAATGAGCGTGGCTCATTATAGCTAATTATGCTTTCAAATGGACTTGTAGGTACAATTTGGGATGGGGAGCTACAATTTAGTGAAGAATCCCATTGTGCCTGGTAGGAAACTAACAAAAGAAGGTGGAGGTGCAGATGTGGATGCAACAGTGTATAAACAATTGGTTGGTAGCCTTATGTATTTGATAGCTACTAGACCAGATGTGATGTATGTTGTTTGTCTTATAAGCAGATTTATGGCTAGTCCAAAGGAAGCTCACATGCTAGCTGCTAAAAGGATACTCAGATATTTGAAGGGCACTCTGGAGATGGGAGTGTTTTACAAGAGAGGGGCTAGAGATGTTCTAAGGGCTTACACAGACAGCGACTATGCTGGTGATACAGATGATAAAAGACATACTTCTAGATATGTATTTATGTTGAGTGAAGGAGCTGTAGCATGGAGCTCGAAAAAGCAACCAGTGGTAACGCTTTCCACAACCGAAGCTGAGTACGTTGCAGCTGCTGCTTGTGCATTTTAATGCATATGGATGAAGAGAATTTTCAATAGACTCGGTCAATCTCAATGTGAGTGCATTAAAGTGTTTTGTGATAATAGTTCATCCATTAAGTTATCAAAAAATCCAGTGTTGCATGGAAGAACAAAGTATATAGATGTGAGGTTTCACTTCTTGCGTGACCTCATAAGAGAGGGTGTTGTAGAATTAGTACACTGTGGCATAGATGAATAGATTGCAGATATAATGACCAAGCCATTGAAGCTGGAGACTTTTGTGAAGCTTCGTGGGTTACTTGGTGTTCGAAAGATGGAAGGTGTAAACTGATTGCTTTCAGAAATTTCAGTTTAGGGGAGGAATTGTTAGGAAAAGCAAGCTCGGAGTTGGTGGATGCATGAGTTTGTTAAAATAGTTAGGATTTCCCTTCTTTTGTGCTTAGTCAATAACTCCTAGTTGTTAGGAGCATGTTGTTTGTTTCAGTTAGGGTATTGACCCTTTCTTTATTTGTTTTCACCACCTAATTAGGGTTGTTAAACGTGGTTGCACCTTTGAATTATGTTTCTTGTAAAGGCTGTATTTAAGCCAAGTTATTTCCCTTTCAATAATGTAGTATCATTCACCATAACTTGAGAGCTATTTGTTTTATGGTTTGATATTCCAACAAGACTGTGTTCTTATCTCCCCCTAACAACGGGAAGACTGTCTCATCAAAGTGATAATCCGCAAATCTAGCGGTAAAGAGATCGCCTGTCAAGGGTTCAAGATAGCGGATAATAGTTGAAGATTCATAGCCAACGCAGATGCCCATTCGTCATTGTGGACCCATCTTAGTACGCTGTGGTGGCGTAATAGGCACATAAATGGCACACCCAAAAACGCGTAAGTGCGAGATATCAGGCTCATACCCAGTCACTAGCTGTAACACAGAGTAAGATTGGGTGGCAGTGGGTCGTAGAAGAATTAGCATCGCTGCATGCAATATTGCATATCCCCAAGCAGAAACAGGGAGATTGGTGCGCATAACCAATGTCCGTGCTATCATCTGTAGTCATTTGATAGCAGCTTCTGCGAGACCATTTTGGGTATGTACATGCATGGGGAACTGGATGCTCTACATCAATCCACAGTGACATGCAATAGTTATCGAACGTTTTCAATGTAAACTCTCCATCATTATCAAGTCGAATTGACTTAATGGGATGGTCAGGGTAGTGAGCCCGTAGATGGATAATCTGAGTGAGGAGTTTAGCATATGCAGCATTTCAAGTGGACAACAGGACGAAATGTGACCAGCGTGTCGACGCATTAACCAATACCATAAAGTATTTAAAAGGTCTGCATGATGGTTGAATTGGTCCCCAGATATCCACTTGGATTCTCTGTAAGAACGGATTGAGTATTTTAGGATCCTTTGCGTAGGATGGTCTCGGTCCTAATTTCCCAAAGGAATAGGCTTTGCAAAATGAGCGAGAGGCCTTAGAGGTAACCAATGAGGATTTTGGTTGGGCCTGAGCATCTGTAGCGCTATTAGAAGCAAAATGTCTGACTACATCTCCCATCATGGCGTTGGAGCCATGGGAATTTGGATGTATAGCATCATGGCCATTGGGAGGAACAACCATGGTGTCATGCTCATGGTTGGCACCATTTATGGCGTCATCACGAGGGACTTGGGAGTCCCTATGGCGTCCCAAGACAGCTGCAGCTCCAGATGCTGTCTTACTAAGTCCTGGAATTAATTTTCGATTCTTGCTTCTTCTCACTTTGAAGAATGGATGTCTGTGTGAAGTCTTTAGTATACGGAGCATCATATCACGACCAGGGTGCCCTAGTCTGTCATGCCAAAGCCAGTATGTGTCAGAATCCAAGAGATCCTCTCTTATGACATTATTGGATTCAATTGGCCGAATTGTAGTGACATAAAGTCCACTAGATTGACACATAAGCTTCTCTAAGATGCGCTTTCATCCACAATCATTAGAGATAATGCAAAGGAACTCTTTTCCGTTCTTAGTATGTGTTTCCACATGGAATCCGTTGGCTCTTATATCTTTAAAGCTCAATAAGGTTCTATTTGCCTTAGGAGCGTAGAGAGCTTCTGCGACTTTGATCAAAGTGCCATTTGGCAATAGGAATTGGGTCATTCGATGTCCTTGAACTAAACCTGATGGCCCAGCCATCGTAGTCACAGAGGAATATGTAGGCAACATCTCCAGAATAATTAGCTATGTCGTAGAATGGTGTGCGTAGTCACACTATTAGCGAGACATTGTAGTTCATCCATTCCTAAAAGAAAAGCTCATAATTAAAAGGAGTCATAAAGAAAAGAACTCAACTTTTATTAATAAGCCAAATGGAATTACATCATTGTTTCTTTGACCAAGGAAAATCTAATCCAATAAACGAGCTAATGCAAAACAATGGTAGTCGTCTAACTCCTTCTGGTAATTCCAATGCAAATGTGACCAGGTGAGTAGAGAGATGTCGGTGGAGCAAACCTCGCTTAAGTACCACTTATCTCAAAACCTTCCTAGACATCACACTTACATTGAGTACGCCTACTTTGAAGAAAGACTAATACCATTGGCATCTACTACAAAAATAATATGGCAATTGCCTACATCTCTTGGAAAATAAAAAGACTTAATCAAAATCGCCAATTTCTGGGTCTTGATCCTTGTAGTCTTCCACCCTTAGATCGAGATCGCCATCTTGATCTTCTTGTTCCATGTAATTTGCCTCCCTTGCTTCACGATACATCTTGTATGCGTTTGCAACATTCTGGGATGCTTTACACGCCCTTGCCCAATTTCCTGGTAGTCCACACCTAAGACAAGCATCATTATGGTTAGGTTCCCTTGATCGAGGCGCTTTAGGAGCGCTTTGAGGACGGTTATTGCGTTTGGTGGCGTCACCACCATAACCGGAGGCTTGGCCTCTCTCTCTCTCTCTTCACATGTTTTCCTCCACGGTTCAGTGTACGCCTATCTTGGAGGTTTCCTTCCTCTTTGGGGTGAGAATATGGACCAAAATGTCCATAAATATCCCTATTCTTAGGGTTTCGCTCCTTGCGTCTTCCCTTGGAGGCGCGACTATAATTAGACTCCAGAATTGACTTGGCTCCCACGGGTCTAGAGTTATAGTTCTTCACAAGTATGTTGTCATGCTTATTAGCTACGTTCATGGCACCAATTAGCTCATGAAATCTTGTGATGCGTCTAGCATTGACATCAATCCGATAGTTTTTTGCTATCATCAATGCAGAGACAGGGAAGGTGGAGAGACTCTTCTCGATCAACATCGTATCTGTGATTTTCTGTCCACAAAATTCCATCAAAGACTTGATACGAAGTGCTTCTAAATTGTAGTCAAGTACAGTACAGACTTGAAATCACAGAAGCAGAGGCTATGCTATCTCACTTCTAAGTCTGGAAGCAGGGAATCACGGACATTGCCAAAACGCTACTCGAGTTCTACCCATAGTTTTCTTGGGTCTTCCTCGTTGAGGTACTCATTTTGGGGCGCGTCATTCATGTGCCTTGTCATGAGAATGATAGCTTTTGCTTCATTAGCCTCTCTCGTAGCTCTATTTGCTTCAAAAGCAGCAGCTTGTTGAGGAGTAAGCACATCCTGACTTGGCTCTTGGATCGTACTCAGGATCCCATCAGCCTTAAGATACTGGCGCACATCATGGACCCACTTGTGGTATCCTGTGCTTGTTGTCTCTAGTGGAGCGAAGCTCAACTTGTTCAGGTTACTCATCCTGAAAAACAACAAGAAAATAGGGTTAGTTTCGGAGCGAAAAGGCTACCACGAAAAACTATTAAATTTCTTAGCGTAGTCGCTTCCAAGAAATTAGGGATTTTCTTAGCGTAGTCGCTTCCAAGAAAATCTGATTCCAAGAGGGGTTTTAGATTAGATTGAAACAATGACGTATGTGGTCGATCGTTTTTTCTTCTCAACAAACTGTAAGTTTGGAGGACACTACAAGCTCCAAGCTTGGAGTGAGCACGAACCCCCACAGTTCGGGTTTTGGTCTCCCCTATGAAGAAGAAAGGGGGGGGGGGGGTAGAAGAAGGGAGGTTGCAAGTCCTCGATAAAAGAAGAAAAAGAATGAAAAGCTTCAAAAACGGGAACTTTTAGAAAAGTTTACCTTGAAAAGTTGCCGGAATCTGGTGGCCAAAGTTGGTGGCTGGGTTGTGCAGGGAAACTACTGGGTCGCTGCAGGGGCCCTTCCGAGATTGCTGCGAGGATGCCACGAGGGTGCGAGGATGCTGTAGGGATGTCGCGAGGCCACGAAGACGCTGTGGGGATGTTGCGAGGAGTCGCGAGGGCGCGAGGATGCTGCGGAGATGCCTCGAGGATACTGCGGAGATGCCGCGAGGATGCCGCGAGGACGCTGCGGGGAAGGTGGTAGCACTAGCGAGGCTAATCCGGTGAAGTATTTTTTGTCCTTTAGGGTTTTTAAGGCTAGGATTAGGGCTTCGTGCTGATAACATGTTTTAGGGAATCAGAAACTGAGAGAAAATCGCTGTGTATTCTCATTGAGAATATGGGCCTCTTTGTATAGAGGATTACAATACATAGAGTCTGAATCATACAAGGAAATATAATCTCTAGATTCTTCTAATTAAACCCTATTACCACTAGACCAAGTAACCTAGAGTTTTGGCCAAACACAAATTAGGGTTTTACTTGAACAGTTAGTACTTTATTCTCATATTTTGAATTCATATGCTACACGATTTTTCTAGCTTTGATAATCATTCACATATTATGGTATGGCCATGTATTTGCTTTCTTCATAATTATACCAAATTTTTCATATACAAACGAAAGGCCACTGGGTGATGGTTTTCCAATTTGATTTGCAGCAAATTATCTTGTATTATTCAATATATATATTTGCTTTATAGCACTATTAGTCCTCTGGATATCACTACTGATTACATATAATCTTGTAGGCTACAAGAATTTTCAAAAGTCAAGTTACGCAATTATATTCTATATGATCAGTGCATATTTTAGTCTTTCAATTGAAAGAATTTTAGGTATGTATTTATCTATTTTGACCATTTGATTCACCTTCTTTCATTCAATTTGGAAAATTGGTATGATGAACTCACACCTATATTTATTTGTAAATTTTGTAATTAAAATAGATCGAGACCTGAAGTCCCTTGATTCGATTACAGAGGACCTGAAGTTCCTCAAGAGTTACATAATTAAAAATATGACGTGAAATTTTCTCAAAGCTTAACGAGGGTCAAAAGTTCCTCAAAATTATAAAATGATCGAAATCACATGTTACTTGAACCCTGATCATATGGGGGCCTGAAGTTCCTCAAGGTTATGAAATATAAATTAGAAAATTCCGACATGAAGCTCTTCAGAACTTATGTCAGTAACGAGAGCCTGAAGATCCTCAGAGCTATACAATTGAGTATATGATCCACATATTTATCCCCGATTGTAAAAGGGTTGTAAGTGTCTTAACTAGCTTTTTTGACATTGGGGTTCCCTCCTCTGTGTGACTATGTGGTTTTGAAGTTCAATGTTGGCAATGGAAGTAGCTATACATTTAGCTTGAGGTTCTATATAAGATACCCACGTGTTTTTAGAGGAGAGAGAAATGATATCATATTTTGTGAAGTTAACCAGATCAGAAGTTCTGTGTATTATTCATTTATGGAACCATAAGTTTCCATTTTTAATTTATTTATTTATTTTTCTTCATCGTGATATTTCTATTTTATTGTGTATCTTCAGTATAGTACATATTTTTTTATTCATACGGACCAGCAGTCCTATGTCTCGATTGAACCAGAAGTTCAAAATACCGTATAGTAGAACCCGAAGTTCTAATCAGAAGCTTTGAGTACAAAATATAAATTGGTTATAAAGTGAACTTGAAACTTCACTTTGGTTACTTCGAGCCTGAAGTTTCGAGTGTTAATGCTTAAAGTTCAGCGGTAGCTGAACTTTTACTAACGCTGGTCCGATGGGCGGACCGTTATCGATGATACTCCTTAGAGCTCCCTCTACCTGTCAAGTGAAATACAGAGGGCGTCAGTGGGAGACCGCGCTGGGCGGTCTTCTCTTCTTCGATGCCTAAGTTAGTCAATGTATTTGTGTTGACAAAGTAACAGTAGGTAAGTATTAAAATGCATAGTTAATGAGAAGAGAGGAGAGAGGAGAGAACCTTTTATAGGTGAAGAAGGAGCTGATCTTCTTCATGTTTTCAATGTGGGACTGACATGCTTCAGTCCCCAGCTCTTGGAGCTTCTGATGTTGTCTTGGCGTGGCGTGTGGAGGCGCGTCAGAGGTGATCTGGGGGCAAGCTGGGGCCCAAGTAGTAGCCTGCTTGGCTATGTTCCCGTAGGTCACTCCTTTGGCGGGAGTTGGTATCGCTAGTGGTATCATGAGCGTGGCTCATTATAGCTAATTATGCTTGTGAATGCTTATGTAAGTACAAGTCCCCCAAGTCCCCAGTCAAGGAGGATAATCTTGGTTGGGGAGTTGCCTAGTGGTTCGAAGCGTTGCTTCCGCCAGTCATTGCAAAATCATAATTAGCGTCAGTGAGTTGTCAACCATGGATTTACTGAGGAAACGCTTTATACCCTTCCAGGTGGGCCCCTGCTAGGCCCCCTAGGGAGTCCCCCACTCCCCGGCTAAGATAGAACTCCGTTTGGCCGGCGTATTGTTTGTTGAGGGGAGCTGCGCTGAGGAGAGGGTGTTGGGTAGCGAACCCAATCTTTGATACCCAAGTGGTAGGGTCAACGTGCCTGATCAGGGCCGTCGGAGACTGTTGACGCATCCCCCGACCTGTCCCGGAGGACTATGTTTTGACTACAATGCCGCGTTGTGGTCGTTGTCAAAGTGAGGCGTTGCCTCAGAAATTGCCTCTGGTAGAAGTACCTCCGCCAATGATAAGTGGCCAGTAATGTCGTGATGACCTGCCTAGCGGTGGCCAAGTGCATGGCATTGCGGTCAACGGTGACTTGCTAGCAGAGTTATGCTTAGCGGAGGCTGTCTGGCTTGCCAGATGGAGGGAGAAGTTCCGCTAGCAGAGTTACGCTTAGAGGAGACTGTCTCTTGCAAGAT
Organism: Rosa chinensis; assembly: GCF_002994745.2. Lineage (NCBI taxonomy): Eukaryota > Viridiplantae > Streptophyta > Magnoliopsida > Rosales > Rosaceae > Rosa > Rosa chinensis. The sequence goes on along the minus strand of NC_037092.1, from coordinate 76,903,726 downwards.
GGAGGGGGAAGTTCTGCTAGCGGAGTTACACTTAGCGAAGACTGTCTCGCTTGCAAGATGGAGGGAGAAGTTCCGCTAGCGGTGTTACGCTTAGCTGAGACTGTCTCGCTTGTAAGATGGATGGAGAAGTTCCGCTAGCGGAGTTACGCTTAGCGGAGACTGTCTCGCTTGCAAGATGGAGGGAGAAGTTCCACTAGCGGAGTTACGCTTAGCGGAGACATTCTCGTTTAGTGCTTCAATGATTGACGATTTTTTGTCTCGATGGTTACTTTGGGCAGACGCTTCTTGCGATGGGGTTTGACACGTGGCCTATATGTACTGGGTTAGCGTGTGATAACATCTCTTCAGCACGCCCGTCGTCTCGCCATTAATGTGGATAATTATTGATTTTGTAACTGAGGCGTCGCCTCGGTTAATCCGAAGAGTAAGTGCGCCTATGAGGCACGTGTACGGTTGTGGTGCAATGTCTTTTTTCAGCGGATGGCCTAGATTAGTTTGACGTTAACATAAAAGAGAGGGAAACCTTGTGTTTTGGCACTTGGTACTTTTTACCCTATGAGGCCCCATCAGAGGAGAGTATTGGTGAGATTCCGTGAAGATATCCGGTTTTGTGGAAGCACGCAGATCTTCTGTGGTGAAGAGAAGTGTGTTCGGTCGCACTGTAGTTCTCAGCTTTGAGGTTGGTATTCTGCATCTCATCTCTGTTTTGTTGGATTTCTTTGTTTGTTTTTGTCGGTTTCTGGGAATTTTTTTTTTCCGATTTGGGGTACTGTGTTCCTCCCTGGTTTGCTCAGAGGGTGTAAAGCAAGTTTTGGGGATGGGCTTTGGTGTTTTGTAGAGGATTGGGGTCTGGGGGTTTCTGGATGGTCGAATATGGGTTTTTGAGTGTATGGGTACTCTGTTCTTGTTTTGGTGTTTTCTGGGAAAGTGTTCTTGATGCTTCTGGATGTAACTGATAAAGGGCTAGCCTAGGTCTTGTTCCAACTAACTGGTTTTAGTTTAAGGTTTTGGGATGGTTAGCGTCATAGAGATTTCAAGCAGTGAGGATTCCAGGTCTGATGAGTCGCTCAACGTGGCGGATAGGGTTTTTATTGACTCATTGCGTCCGTCTGCCCCTGCAGGAACCTCCTGGTCCGAACCGCTAGACATTGCACCACTACAAACCATACCTTCGGAAGTTGCCATGGGTCGTGCTGGTCGTCCTGAGAGTTCTAGGGCAGGAGAGGATGCCGCTACTCGCAAGAGGCGGGAGGAGAGACTGGCGAGTTCTGCTGATGGGGGGAGAGAGTCTGGCGAGGAAGAGGTTGAGTCAGCCTGGGTTCTCTGCGACGGTACAGAGGTTAACGAGGCGGAAGGGCCGATGACGATGGCCGCTGTCAACCGTGTGAAGCGGGTGTTCTGCCTGCCAGGCTTTTTAAAGCTGCGACCGCAGCTGAAGGATGAAAGAGCGTCGATCCTATCAGCGGGGCATGCCGCCGTGCACGAGACTATCTTCCGCCAGGGAATGACACTCCCGCTGCTACCAAACCTCTAGATTTTGGTCTGTGAATTTGGCATCGCCTTTGGGCAAATTTGCCCTAATATGTGGCGGTTGCTGATGGCGTTCAACTCACTTTGGCGTATGTCTGGTTGTGAGGGTCCAACCGCGGCGGAGGTGCTGCATTTCTACAAGTTGGTGTACATGAAGCGCCAAGGATGCAGCGGGCAAGTGAATTTGAGTCGCCACCAAGGGGCGCCCAAGCTAATTGAGAACTTGAAGGACTCCATGTCACCTTGGCTGGGGACCTTCTGTGTTGCCAATAATGGGTGGGAGTACCAAGCGGGGTCGAATGCAGGGGAGCCGACATTCAGGATTAAGTCGGAATTCCAACCTATCCGGGGTTGTCGGTCTGCCGCCGTCTAGAGTTGGTTTTTTTTTTTTTTTTTTTTTTTTTTTTGTGTAACAATTCCCCTTGTAATGGCCATTGTTGTTTTTGTGTAGCGGGCCTGCGCTATAGCCTGACGCATGAAGAAGATTGCCACTTGGCAAGAATTCGTGGCTGCTGGCAGAACCGCAATTTGCCAGATCTCCGCCTACTTACTGGCTGGGATCTACTGGTCGATTAGCAGCTGACACGAGCCCTTGGTAAGTACCTTCTTTAGATGTGTGTTTGAGTTTGATTGCCGTTAGGCTAACCCGTTGCTTTGGTGCAGATTCTCCGCCGGGAAACGGAGCCATGGACCGCGTCGAGATAAACAATTTCCTGGAGAGCATGTATGCCTTTGGGATAGAGGTCCAACGGACGATCGTCGACCCTCAGAAATTGGCGCTGAGCCAGTCTGAGACTCTCGTGGTGTTACCAATGCCGCACCACTCACATCTCGGCCTCGACGGCTCGCCCGTGGTGCAGGAGGGAACTAGCAGAGGCGATGTCCCTACTGCGCCAGTGCAGCAGAAAGAGTGGGTGCCTGTCATTAGGCGTGGGGCGAAGGAGAGGACGGCGGCCGCAAAGGGGCCAGTGACCATTACGGGGCTTGAGCAGCAGACGGGAGCACTCCCCGTCGCCGCTGGTGTGACCCGGGTGGTGTACTAAGGTAAGCGGCGACAAAACGATCCAGTCGTCGAGGATGACGCGGATGATGTGGAGATCGTTGGGGTCCATCAGTGGAAGAAGGTAAGGCAGGTTCCCTCGAAGGGGATAGTGACCGCTGGGCCAGAGGCGCCAACTAGCGACCTCGACTCGTTTTCCGCATATGCTGTATTTTTGACCGAGCCTGAGCGGGAGTTTGTCTTCCATCTCTGCAAGCGGCTTGGGTTCTGTGGCCTAGAGGGGATTGTGCTTTCAACCGCCGTTAACCAGTCGTCCCTCAGCTCGGCTTTTAGACCAGCCTCAGGTTGAGCGGGAACTTAGGGAGGAGATCAAGGACCTCCAGGGGGAGCTGGGGCAGGCTAAGGTCAAACTGGCGGATGTGGAGCAATGCTTGGCCAAAGCAGACTGTGATGCAGCGGATGCCCGTGGCAAATTGGTCGTTGCCGTTGAGCGGGATCTGGAGCGGAATGATCTCGTCTCCAAGCTAGAGCAAGACATTGCCTTGCTGCGGGATCATATGGTGACTAAGGATAAAAAGGTTGAGATCCTTCAGCGGGAAAGTGCCGCTAGGTCCGATGAGGTGAAGAAGTTGGAGAGCGAGGTCGCTCGCCTGGGAGCTGAGAGAGAACATGTGGCGGCCGCCGCTGTGGAGACGTTTAAACAGTCGACGAAATATAAGAAGGCCATGACTGAGGTGGTGAAGGCCATGACTGAGGTGGTGAAGGCCGGTGCCCTGGCCAATGTGGAACTGCTGAACCAGAAGGGCGCTATAGATTGGGTCAAGGCATCCCAGCCCGCTGGGCCATCAGGTCAAAATGTACCGCCCGAGAGGGATGTGGTTCCCGCTGTGGCTGAGGGTGCCCGCTCAGGTAGTGGCGAGAGTAGTATGACTCCGGCGGATGACTCTCAGCGGACCCTACCGCCTACTCAGTCCGAGGTCTCCCTTGCTGGCTTCATGAGTGCCCACACCCGTGCGGATGGTACCATTATAACGCCGAGCCCTACCGCTCGTGGGTCGGATCAGATGAGCCGTCAGTCTGACCAACAACCGCTGCCGGAGGGCGAGATTGTCGCCGATGCTCAGCCAAGATGACTCCTCATCCTAAAGTAGTGCCGCTGAAGGCTTTTGTCTCCCCTTTTCTTGTTTCTCTTCTTCTTCTTTTTTGCCCCGCTAAGGCCTATTGTAACTGAACAATATTCTTGGGCGGGGAGTCCCGGACCTCTAATGTAAAGTTGGTATTTTGCTTCTGAGATTTTTTTTTGTTTTCAAGTGTGGATGCCTTTGCTGATTGCATTGTTTAAATGTTTATGAAGCGCTAGAGTTTTGACTGCTGTTTTGCGACTCAATGAAACTTTAAAGGGATTAAAATTGTTTCAAGTGCACGGTGTAGCGGACGTAGTCCGCCGAATATTGTTGGCGTTGCCAGTGGATTCTTGTGCTTGGGCTTGGTGACAATGGTTTGAATAATTCCTCGTTTCATTGATAGCTGCTATGTCAGCGTTTACAAAAAGTTGGGTTGTACCCGTTGGGTAGCTTCCCTTAGCTAAATATTGAGCCAAAATTTAGCTAAGCCAAGATGCTCTAAGGTAGTGGTATGACTACTTGTAGTAATATCGAAGGTATTCGGTATTCCAAGGGTGGGTCGTTGTGACGCCATCCCTGTCCATCAGGTAGAAGGTGCCGGGGCTAGCGACTTCCACAATTTTGTATGGACCTTCCCAAGTTGGGCGAAGTGCAGTTGGCGGCGGAATGACCTCCTTCATTACCTAGTCCCCCAGTTGGAGGTTCCGGGCTTTGACCCTGGCGTTGTAGAAACGCGATACCCGCTGCTTGTTTTGCAGATTGTGCAAATGGGCCTTGTGTAGTTTTTCTTCTAGGAGGTCTCTGTTGAGGTTGACGCCCTCGCCGTTGGTCGCGGGGCAGTAACCTTCGACCCTGGCGGTAGGTTGAGCTACCTCAATGGGTAGGACGGCCTCAGTTCTGAATATCATGCAGAACGGTGTCTCACCAGTGGCAGAAGTTGGGGTAGTTCTGATGGCCGATAGGACTTCCGGAAGCTTTTCCGCCCATAAACCCTTGGCGTAGTCGAGTTTCTTTTTTAGCAGTTTTTTGATTATCTTATTTGCTGCTTCGACTTGGTCGTTGGTTTGGGGGTGAGCGACAAATGCAAAACTCATCTTGGTGCCCAAGTTAGCGCTGAAAGATATGAGTTCCTTGTTGTTGAACTGCGCGCTGTTATCTGTGATAATGGTGTGGGGGACACCATAGCGGCAATAGATGTTCTTCCAGAGGAAGTGAGTTACCTTAGCGGTGGTTATTGCCGTTAGTAGTTCTGCCTTGATCCCCTTGCTATTGTAGTTAATGGCAACAATGATGTACTTGAACTGACCTTTGGCGGTTTGGAATTTGCCCATCAAGTCAAGGCCCCATGTTGAGTGAATCCATGGGCCGATGATGATCGATAGTGGTTCCGCCGGGGCATGTGGGAGATCAGCATATTGTTAACATTTGTGGCAAGATATTGATATCTTCCTGGCGTCGTCGTCGAGCGTGGGCCAAAAGTAGCCTTGTCGCATTATGCGATTGGCCAAGGACCTGGCGCCTGAATGGTTGCCACATTCCCCGCCGTGTATTGTTGTCAGCACGATCTTCCCTCTTCTGGGGTCAGGCACCGAAGGTTGGGGTGGGTGAACCCCTGGCGGTAAAGCTTGCCATTCTGGATGTTGTAGAGGGTTGCTCTCCGTATGAGCCGTCGTGCTTCAACCTTGTCCTCTGGCAGCTTTCCCTTGCGCTTGTATTCGATGATCTCATTCATCCAACTGGGATTGACCTCAATGTCGAAGATCTCCGCTAGGGTTTTTGTGGTGCTAGGTCTATCAAGACATTCCACCCTTGTGTCCGCTGGACTTTGGTGTGGTTGAGCGGTTGCTAGCCTTGCTAGTGAATCAGCTTTGGCTTTTCTTTCCCTAGGGATCTGGGTGATGGTGTGAAATTTGAATTTTTTGAGGAGCGTTTTTCTGTACCCCAAGTATGCCACCAACTGTTGATCCTTAGCCTGGAAACTGTCATTGACCTGGTTGACGACTAACTAGGAGTCGCTGAATATGTTGACGCTGTCGGCCCCCGAGTCGATGGCGAGGAGTAGGCCAGCGATAAGCGCTTCGTACTCCCTATGTTGTTTGAGGCCTTGAAGTTGAATTTTAACGTGTATTCCACGTTCAGTCCCCCTGGCCCTGTCAAGATGACTCCGGCACCGCTGGCCTTTGCACATGCGGAGCCGTCCACTTGTAGGTTCTAATTTGATTGCTGGGGTGCTGGTTCCTCGGTGGCTATTATTGCTGTGCTGGGCTCTGCTTCTATGTAGGGTTCAACCTGACGCTCGGTGAGCTCAGCAATGAAGTCCGCCACCGCCTGGCCTTTCATGGCGGTTCTTGGTTTGTGATCAATGTCGAACTCGCTGAGCTGGATAGCCCACTTGCTGAGGCGTCCCGAGTGCTCAGGGTTCTGCATTACCTGCCTCAGTGGTTGATTCGTTAAGACATGAATTGTGTGGGCCTGAAAATACTGGCGGAGGCGCCTAGCGGCGACGATAAGTGTAAGAGCGAGCCGTTCCAGGGGTGGATATCTTGTTTCTGCCCTGTTCATGCCTCTACTGGCGTAGAATACAGAGAGCTCATCCTGTCCGTCCCGCCGGACAATGGTGCAGCTTACCGCTGACAATGATACTGCTAGGTATATGTACAATGTTTCTCCCTGCACTGGGATAGAGAGGAGCGGAACTGCTGCCAAGTACTCCTTCAAGTTTTGGAACGCTGACTCATAGTCTGGGTTCCAGTCGATAAACTTCTTGTGAGTTGTCTTCAGGACTTTGAAAAATGGGAGGCATCTGTCCGTGAGTCTTGAGATAAACCGAGAGAGGGCGGTTAGTTTTCCCTGGAGGCTTTGAACGTGTTTCTTCCACTCTGGAGCCTTCATGTTGAGGATGGCTTGTACCTTGTCAGGGTTGGCCTCTATGCCCCGCTCGCTGACTATGTAACCCAGAAATTTGTTGGCGGTGACACTGAAGAAGCATTTTTCTGGGTTAAGGCGCATACCGTAGGCTAGGAGAATGGCGAATATAATTCTGAGGTTTGCCACATGTCTGCTGGCCTTTGTGCTCTTTACCAACATATCATCCACGTAGACCTCTATGATTTTTCCCAGGTGCTCAGCGAACATAGCATTCATCAACCTCTGGTAAGTCGCGACGGCGTTCTTCAAACCGAAAGGCATGACATTGTAGCGATATAGGCCCTTGTCGGTGGTGAAAGAGGTGCACTCTTGGTAGCCAGGGTGCATCTTTATCTGATTATAGCTGGAGAAGGCATCCATCATGCTGAGTAGCTCGTGCCCCGCGGTTGCATCGACCAGTTGGTCTATGCGGGGTAGTGGGAAACTGTCCTTAGGGCATGCCTTGTTGAGGCCTTTGAAGTCAACGCAAATTCGCCACTTCCTGCTGGGTTTTTTGACCATGACCAAGTTGGAAATCCACTGAGGGTAATTTACCTAGCGAATGAATCCAATGCTCTGGAGCTTGGTGACCTCTTCCCCTATTGCACGATATCTCTCCTCATCAAAGGCCCTTCGTCGTTGCTTGGTAGGGTAGGCGGATGGTTTGATACTCAATTTGTGGGTGATTATCTCGAGGGAGATGCCTGGCATGTCAACGTAGGACCATGTAAAGACGGCGGCATTGTCACGTAGAAATTGGGTGAGTTCAGCCGCTACCTTTGGGTCTAGCTGGGCGCCGATGCGGACTGTCCGCTCAAGATGTTCGTCGGATATGCTGATAATCTTTAAGGTTGACAAGCTCTTTTTTGACATACTTCTTCTTGTCATCCCTGGGGTCCTTGAAGATATCTAGCGGCGTGCTGATCGTGCCACAGTTGTGGAATAGTACTCTCGTGCCAGTTGCTGACTTCCCTTTACACAGCCTATTCAGTTGGGGGTGGGGAACTTCATTAGGAGCATGTATCTAGCGATGATGCACTTGAGTTTGTTAAGTGCCGGTTGACCAATGATGGCATTATATGAACTGAAGTAGTCCACAGTGATGAACTCTGTATGGATTTCCGCCATATGCGGACTAGTGCCGATAACTAGTCGCATGTATTCGAAACCCAATGGATGTATGACGTCATCGGAAAAGCTAAGTAGTGGCTCATGATCCTGCAGTAGTTTTCTGTTCCGCCGAAGTTTGTCATAGCACTTGTTGAAGATGACATTTACAGCGGATCCGCTGTCGACAAGGATCCTTCCCACTAACCATCTACCGAGTATGGCATCGATCAAGAATGGATCGTCGTGCTGTAGATGTACTCCGCGTTCCTCCTCCTCTGAGAAGGTAATGGGTTCCCAACCAGCTCTGGGGAGTTTAGCGGATCTCTCATAGCGGATGTTGCACACCTCCTTGGGGTGATTAGCACACTCATAGCGCTTTCTTGCTCTGTGAGACATATTGATGATTGGAGCACCACCGTCGATAGTGTTGATGCGGCCCAAGGGCTCAACGTCATCGATCACGGGTAGTGGTTGGTGTACCTTGAATTGTTCCATCTTACCATCTTGGTATAGAGTCGCGATGGCTGTTTTGAAGGCGTTACAATTGTTAGTGTTGTAGCCGCTGTCCTCGTGATATTTGCACCACTTGCTAGTGTTTTTGGGCTTTCCGACCCTTGGGTATTTTCTTGGGGGTGGTGGCGGGACCTAGTCCTTGCATTGGTCGTATATTTCCTTGTATGAGGCCGTGAGGACTGTAAACACTGCGTACCGCTGGGATGACTCCGTTTGTTTATTACGGTTATCCCCATGAAATGAGCGACAGCCCTTATTATGATGCTGGTCCCTCTGCCGCTTGCTCTGGTGGTTGCTCTGTTGCCATTCTCTCTTTTTATCAGTTGGGGGTGCAGCAGAGGTTTTGCTAATGGTTTCTTGATGGTTGGTGGAGGGTTGGGTGGGCTTTGCAGGCGTTGGTGGTGGTTGGGGGCTTCTCTATATGTAATGAATTCTGCCTGTGCATGGATGACAGCCTCACTCATGACATGGTTATAAGCGGCATTTGGATGGTTGTAATTGAGGTCATAGAGAAATGGTCCCCTGAGGAGTCCCTGCTTGAAAGCTGCAAGCGCCATTGTTTTATCAAGATCGTGGCACTGGGACGTTGCCGCTCCCCACCTGGTGAAAAATGCCTTTAATGTCTCATTCGTCCCCTGCTTGAGGTTGAATAGTTGAGACGTATTGTGGTGTCTGGCAGCCAATAGGATGAACCGAGAGAGGAAAGCATTTGATAGTGCATTGAAGAAGTCGATGGACCCCGGCGGGCACTCAAAGAACCAACTCATTGCCTCACTATCCAGCGTTTCGCTGAACAAATGGCAGAGGGTAGCGTCATCGAAGCCTTTGTTATTGGTGACCTTCTTGAAGATGTCCATATGGAAGAAGGGATCAGTCATGCTGCTGTAATGTGACATCTTTGGTATCTTTGTGTGTGCCGGGCGGATGGCATGCAGGATCCTGGCTGTGAGTGGTCCTGGTCTCGACCCAAACAGTGGATTTGGTATTGGCCCTGGGGTGCCAACCTCCGCCAGGACCAGCTTTTGCTCTAATTGCTGCATCCTCTCAAGTATCAGGGCGGTTGTATTTCCATCGGGTCCTATCTAGATATTCCGCTGAACCAGCTCTTGCCTGGGGGTAGGAATATGACCCTCGATTCTGGCCCTGATTGTTGAGCGGCTAGTGTGTGGCTATGACTCCGCCTCCTGCTCCAACATTAGTCAGGGCTCGGGAGGTGGTCCCATTCCCTGTAGCTCTGGTGGGTTTAACGGTACCTGCATCTGTATGATTGGTCCGGGTACCAATCCGCCGGTGTTGGGTTGACCCTGGTGCTCCGCGATTGTTCGCTTTGCGTTGGGTTGGCATTTGCTTCTAGCGCCCTCTTCAGCTCATCAAACTTTGACATCAGCGTGGCCACCTGCTTTTGTACCTCAGCCTTTTCTCTGCGCTCCTGCTCGCTCTCTCGATTTGCCTTGTAAAGGTTCGCTAATGCCAGTTCATACATAGCGGAGAGGTCCTGTACCGGAGGACGGCTGCCGCTCGGCTGAGCCTCCGCTGTAGGTTGGGTTGGTGGGACCTGGGAACTGGCCTGTGGTTCCCCGCCGGGGTTGGGCAATGTGTTGAATAGTGCACGGTTAACGTTAACCGCTGGATTGACTTTGATCACTGGGTTGGTGAGGTCACTACTAAAAAGAATTGCTTTTGCGACGCCTATTTTGCGACGGCAAATTGGGCTTTTGCAACGGAAAAAACTTTTCGCAACGGAAAATTGAGCCTTTTGCAACGGAAATGTTGGCGTTGCAATAGGTGGCGTCACAAAATCCATTTGCGACGGTAAAATGCCGTCGCAAAAAGTATTTGCCTCGGAAAACTGTTGCCGTCGCAATGGTAAAACTATTTGCGACGGATACTTTGCTGTCGCAAAAAGATATTTCATTTTTAAAAAAAATTGGGTTGAATTTGTTGCGACGGATACTTTGCCGTCGCAAAAGAATATTTCATTTATAAAAAATAAAAATGGAGCGAATTGCACACCAAAGCTAGTACCATCTGCAGCAAATATCATAAATTGAAAAATATTATGAAACCCATCATCTATAACCAACCAACAATCACAATTCTAAGACCAACCAAAGGTTGTTAAAAAACAAAGATCAGCCAAAGCTTTCTCAACTTTCTTTCAACTTCTAGCTCATCTTGCTTCATCAAGTCATCCATTTCTTGCCTATACAATTGCTTTTCATACACCAACTCTTTTAATTGACAACACAATTGACAACACCTCAAATGCAACTTAATCTGCATACAAAAAATCCAATTGATAAAATGAAAACAGAAAGCTAAATGACTATATATTATTAGTAAAGTTTGTCTAATCCTATGTATTACAAAGCTTACCAAAAAAAATCTAAAAATTGCAATTGCAAATTTTCAAAGCAATTGCAATTGTTTTTAGTAGTGATTACAGATTTTCCTAGATTAAAACAATGATAAAAACTTAGCTTATATAAAGCTAATAGTAACTAGAGTCCTAAATCATGCAAAATCGGCCTAGTCTTTAGCTTGGAGTAAAGTCATAATTTCCCTAAATCAAGATTTACGACCAGGCTGGTCCAATTCCTAAAAAAATGAGAAGGGAGAATCCCCTTACTGTGTAGTTCTTCATTCTTTGAAAGATTGCACGGCTTGTCAGAACAGCACTAATAATAACACTCAATCCAGGCTGTGTTAGTACTATATCAAACGCACTACGAGCAGCATCTGTGGCATCTGCCACAACAATTCCTATGTCTGCTTTCTTCAAGGCAGGTGCTTCATTAACTCCATCACCGGTCATTCCAACTATGTGCTTCTTAATTTGTAATCGCTGAACAATCTCATATTTATGCTCTGAAATGAAGCATCTAGTCAAATAGAAGCAATGCAAAGTACGTTAGCAAACTGTAACGCAAGTTCATAACCAACATTACCTGGAAAGATACCAGCAAAACCATCATCATTCTCAATGAGTTCATCAATTTGTAGACTTGCATCTAATCCATTCTTATTTTCACCAAGCAATGAAGATGATGGATACATGTTTGATCCCATCCCAAGGCATCTCCCTGTCTCTTTAGCAATTGCTAGTTGATCGCCTTGGGAAAGTAAAGCAAATAGAGTAGTAAAAAAAAATGCGGCTGGAGTGGAATCAGTAAGAATCTAAAAAGTTGCATCAAAAGTCTAGTCAAGTGAATTAGTTTATTACACTGAGCAGTCTCCATTGAATTGAAAACAGAAAATTAAGGTCACTTTTTAATACATGTAATCATCTTAACACTCACACCAAGATCTAGAGCTCTTCTAATAGTTTCAGCACTGTCGTGACGTGGTGGATCAAACAAAGGTAGAAGACCAACAAACTCCCAAGGTCCACTAGGACTGTCTTTGGTTCCAGCAGGTACTTCAGGTAAATTACAGAAATCATTATCCATTAGCATCAGAGGAAGAGAAATCTATTATCAGGGACATGATTAAATCTTGGTTACCTGCCGTGCAACAGCAAGGGATCGAAGACCACGTTCTGCAAATTTGTCAATTACTGTGTGTGCCCTCTTTTCAATATCTGATTTGTTCCATGCCAAATTGAGTATCTACAAAATTAAAAATAGAAGGGTTTGGAAGGTTAGATCATTTTCCATGTGAGATATGATTTCAATATTTTGAATTGATATATTAAGTACCTTCTCTGGTGCACCTTTGCTCACTCTGTGCATTTTACCAGCTTTGTCTAGGTATGTAAGTGCTGTCCTCTTATCAGTTGGATTGAAAGGAAGGAAGTGAACTTCTGTAATTCCGGCTCGTGCCTTACAATTGAAGAAAAAGAAAAACTCAGCTCAATGAAACCTTTAATAAAGAAATCACTACATTGAATCACATATTCTTGTCCAGTTTCTCTAAAAAAATCATTTTTTACAAGCCTGTAAGAATTGCATTAACATTTTCAGTTATAAGGTCTACTACCTCCTTAGAATCAGCCAGCATTGCAACAATTGCTGCATCCATGGCATCTTGATTTTCCAACCTTGAAGCTCTTGCAGCCATCAATACAACCGAGTCTTTTTCAACATCTTTAGCAAACACCTGCAAATGGAAGCAGAAGTCAAATGTCAAATAAATCCGATATGAAATTTACATATGAAGAAAATACAATAAGGTTATATTGTAGCTGAAAATTAATCTTGAGACATATGGTTACAAGAAGACAGCTTTAGAGAACAGGTACTGTATTCATAGATATGGTTTTCCCAGAGTATTGAGGTTATATTCATATATTGGTAGATGCAAAATGTATTTCAGTATAATATAAAGTATGGAAACTGTTGGCATTGTCAATAGTTCTTTTGTGTAGAACACTCCATCAAAATGTGCATTTAGCTTTATGAGCTAGATTAATTGCATAATTCAATGCAAAATCTATGAAACCACAAAAAAAAAAAAAAAAAAAAGGAAAGGGAAGAAAGTCATATGATAGGATAAAAAAAAGTATCACCTCTATCAGATTCTTGTCCACTGTTAACTTGTTGAGAGTTAAAGTTCCTGTTTTATCACTGCAGAGCACATCCATCCCAGCCATTTCTTCAATGGCTGTCATTCTCTTTGTGATTACACCCTGAAAACAGAAACATTAACTAAGAAAGAAACAGGAAAACCTAAGAAAGAAACAAAACAATTTGCTAATTGTAAAGACTAACAAGAAACATTAACTAAAAAGATTTTAATTGTAGAAACCAGTTAGGCATAGAAGGATATATTCACTCACTAAGTTGATTGCCGTCAATTTGTCTGAGAAAATAGTGACTGCTGTAATGCAAACATTTGTGCTGTAAGAGAAAACAAAAGGTTAAAGATAAGTTGTATAAGCTTGACTATTAGTACAATTTCAATGTTCTCAGCAAACAAGATGTTATCAACCAAATGTTGTTTTTAGACAACTCCTTGGTGAGTCATCTGCCATCGTGCCACACATTTATTTAGTATAGTTTCTAGACATACTATTTGGATGAGTATGGCCTAAGAAATTAATCTAGCAACAAGAAAGAACACTTATAACCCCAAAACCAAAAGCCACAAACTGGTAAGCGCATACCAGTTGACCAAATATATTCTATGTCTCTCCCTACCCTAAAATTTGTCCTTGATTCGATACTTTACTGCCTAAATTATGTATACGCATAAAAGTTTCCTTCATTATTCCAAACTGGCAAACTCTAAGAGGATATGCCATGAGTTACAAGACAAACAGCTTACCTGCTATGTACAAGTGATGACCATTGACTACTGGAGCTACTTTAAGAGATGAGTATAGATTTGGCATCCCTCATCTATATAAATTTTAAGCAGCAAGAAATCTAAGTGCTTCAACTGATTGAGCTAGTTATATAACTTGTGTTTAATAAGGCATGAGTACAAATCTGGCATCCCTCACCTACATAATGTATAGCCAAAGAAAATCATTAATTTAAAGTGGAATGAGTCTCCTCCTACAACTAGTAATTATTCGCTGAACCTGCAACCCATTGAATTCCTTAACAGAATCACAATAAAATATTGAAATTTAACCAAAATTAACCTCCAATTTAATGAAAATCCAAATTGCAGAAAACAACAAACTATGAATAAGAATTTGGATCCTATGCAGAATAGTTATAATAAAATACCTTTCCAAAAAGAGGCAAAGTAGAGTGGTGAGGATGAACTGAAAATAAGAGCCATGCTTAGCTTGCCGATTTGGAAACCAAAATTTCTTCTTGGGCATTTGGGAATCTATCATGGATCGAAAATCAACTCAAACCTCATAAAAATTGAGACAGTCGTCAATTCATACAAACACATAACATAAAAGTACAAAATTGAGATGTGGGGTATTGGAGCTGAGGGGTTAGGATTTTTGTTTTGGGTATTAGGGTTTTTGGGTCTGGATTGCATTTAAGTGGGATATGAGAGCGTGAGAGAGAAGACTGACGGAAAAAACGGAGGGGAAGGGATGTGTGATTCAGATTTGGGTTTGGTGCGTTTCTGATTTTGTGCTTTTTGGGTCTGGGTTTTAGTCGAAAGGAGAAAGAGGGACAACAGAGAGATGGAGAAAGATAGAGTGAAAAAAAAAAAGGGATAAATTAGAGCAAACCTAATGAGCACCAGATTCGGTTCAGGCCAGCCTTGGAGGACCAAGCCGAGGGTGCGTTCGGGTCGGGATTCATGCAGTGTTGATCGATGAAGAAGACTGGGTAGAGGAAATTGAAGGCCTTGGAGGCGTGCTCGAGAGCAGGGTTGTCGTGGATCCTCAGGCCCTTGGAACCTGAGTTTGGACGAAGACAGAAACCCAAGTTCTGAAGAGAGAGAGAACGCTTGGGCAAGCAGAGAGAGAGAGAGACAGAGAGAGCTTGGGTTAATTAGGGCTACAGATCGAGATGTTAGTGGGGAAATAGAAATAAGTTATGCGACGGCAAGACGAAAAGGCGTAGCAATTGATTACAAAGTTACTACGACAAATATTTTCCGTCGCAAATGATAAGACTTAATTGCGACGGAACATTTTCCGTAGCAATAGAGTCTCAATTGCTACGGAAATCAATGCCATCGCAAATTTCCGAAGCGAATGCAATTGTTTTTAGTAGTGGGTGGGGGTTGGCGGATTGATCCGCCTGCTCAGTGTTTTCCCCGCTACCGTTAGTCATAGTGGATGTGGTGGGATGACCTTCTGTTCAAGAGTTCCCACAGACGGCGCCAATGTTAATGCTTAAAGTTCAGCAGTAGCTGAACTTTTACTAACGCTGGTCCAATGGGCGGACCGTTATCGATGATACTCCTTAGAGCTCCCGCTACCTGTCGAGTGAAATACAGAGGGCGTCAGAGGGAGACCGCGCTGGGCGGTATTCTCTTCTCCGATGCCTAAGTTAGTCAATGTATTTGTGTTGACAAAGTAATAGTAGGTAAGTATTAAAATGCGTAGTTAATGAGGAGAGAAGAGAGAACCTTTTATAGGTGAAGAAGGAGTTGATCTTCTTCATGTTTTCGATGTGGAACTGACATGCTTCAGTCCCCAGCTCTTGGAGCTGTTGATGCTGTCACGCGCAGCGTCAGCGGTGATCTGGGGGCAAGTCGGGGCCCAAGTGGTAGCCTGCTTGGCTGTGTTCCCGTAAGTCACTCCTTTGGCGGGAGTTGTTATCGCTAGCAGTATCATGAGCGTGGCTCATTATAGCTAATTATGCTTGTGAATGCCTATGTAAGTACATCGAGTACCAAATTTATTTGAACCCGAAGTTCAACATACGAGATCTTAGAACCCGCAGTTTTAATAAAAAAAATTCGAGCATGATCTTCGGTTACGCGTGATTTAATCATAATTTAGTTAATAACTAAAAGAGATTGAAACTTGCAATTTCTTGATCCAAAATTATATGAGGACTTGAAGTTCCTCAACGATCATACTGACTAGATGAGCACCTGAAGTTGCTCATGAAGTTTAAACTCGACATTTCGAGTATATCATTTTGGCCAATAGTTCAAAAATGAATTTAGTCCATTGCAATTGTCAATATTTTATAATTCATGTTTACTAAAGGTATTGTCAATATTTCACAATTGATGTTTACTAAAGGTAAGGTAACACTCATCAAGAGTTGTAGACCTTGATTTATGGCTCTAAATGAGCTACTATCATGTTAGCGATTTGACGTATTGTCTCACTAAGTGCCTCCAATATGGTTGGAGAAGATTTTTAAGCTATCATGAAATATTGTCACACTAAGTGCCTCCAATATTGTCCAACTTTTACAGTAAATTGAGGCATATATATAATGTCATGAACCAGAAGTTCGTTGAACACTATTTGGCATGATCGATTACATCATCTTTTGTCTACCATGTTGCGTGGAATCACTTACAAGTTTGATAACTGCTAACCTTACTCACAAGCAAATAGTTTATTTTCCGAATACTTGCGAGTTGTCACTTTAATGAGACAATCCTCCAGCAATGAGAGGAAGAAAGTTTGTTCCCGAAGAACGATATGAATTAGTGTGAGATATTTATCCACTATCTCATTTTGACATCAATAATTGATAAAAGAAAGTGACAAAATCATATGCTAAATACAAAGGCATTTGCGTGGGTTAAAGTCCCTAAAACCAACCATACTATCACAAACAGTCTAGACGCCATTTGATTTGTGGTATACATGTATCCAAATGACATGGTTCTCCTAAAGAGAATGTCATAAAACAATATTAGAGCACCTAATATGGCTAAACATATAAATTAAGGTTGTAAGTACGCTATTAGGGAATGATATATTAGTGATACAATAATACATCAATATGATTAATGCTCATGAATTAAATGTTTTTGACCTAAAACTTGGTTTGGGCTCGCCACCAACCAATGAAGATCTTCACTCCAAAGAAACTGATAGATCTTTGAACGCATCTTTTGCGCATGGTCATAATAAGACAGTTTTCCCATCGTTAGGAGCAGGAAAGACTACTTTTATTTGAATAACGGCGTGAATTTGTGTGGAATGTATCCACCAGGTCTAAAGTTTTGAGTTCCAAAAAAGGGAAGATTATACAAACCCTGTAATGCTCTACATGAGATTCATCTGTAAAAAAATCCACATTCTCTATGTGATTCATCTATGAGAGATGATTGTCCTAAAAGTGACAATGTATGCCCCAAAAGTGGCATGAGTACCCAATATCAATAAGCTTATTACAGCTAATGCATGCAAATAAGAATGTGTAGGATCTATGATTAATGATTATCGATATGATAATTTACAAATGGTAGCTACCAAAAAAAAATCATTAAGGGCTGTATGGATGCTGTACCACGTTTCATTATGAATGTCAACAAAGTATATTATTGGCCAAATTGAAAAGAGGCAATTCCAATGAAATTAAATATTTGAAATGTGATGAAATACTTGGACCTTTAAACCTACGTGGTACAAAAAGGTATTTATCAACAGTGAAGATAAATCACTATAACACTATGTCTATTTATAAAGACATGAGATTATGAATATCTTCCCTTATACGAATGACAATTTTCTATAAGTACAACATTACATATAGCTGTTATATTGACGAGAGATTTATAGCACATTGTCACCATATATTATGAAGATGTTAAAGACATATTACTAAAAAAAAATCTCAAAAGAAAAGGGTCATTATAAACATATTGCTTATGAATCTTTGAGGGATTCAAATACACGAAGGATTCAAATGCAAGTCCATGAATTGTTGAAAGACACTAAAGCTCACTCATGGAATCAAAGAGTTTAAAGCTAGCTCATATATACTCATTCTATTATAGTCAACGCAACCTAAATTGCCTCAATGAGTACTATGACAAGATTACGAAATCGAATTCGAATTATGATTATGATGTTGCAACTGATAGGAGCATAATTATGCGATTTTAATAACGTTAATCTCTATACTTTCTTTGTTAGTTTAGTATATTTTCTCATTATCTACCTTGTTTACTTGTTTTATAGGTATTTTGAGCAAAGAAGGAGAAAAGAAGTAAAAAAGGGATTGAAAGGCAAAATCGGCAAATCTGCCTGTGCAGATCAGTCAACTTCGACAGATCACTGAGACCAGCTCACAATGATCCAGAGGATGATCTTTATATTGATGGAAAGCTTCGGATGTCTAGTTTCCAGATCTTTTTACGGCTTGTCAATATCATTTTTCTAGAAGAAGTTATGGCCGATTTAGTACAAAAAGGTCAGGCTACACGTGAATCTGAGGTTGAACGGGAATTTATGTTTTGAAGCCCAAATCACACCGAAAAGCCTGAGGACGAGTTTGTGCATCATATTCTGACTTAATGGGCAATGTGAATGGTTGGAATAAGTCATCAAGTTCAAGAGCCAATAGGAAAACTCCACCTAAGCACGTGAACCCTAATTCTTTTAGGTTTTGGATTTCCTACACAATAGAAAGATGAAGGCAACCTCTAAGGATATAAAAGGAGATCAATCTGCAGCAGCTCGGTTCTTCCTGTCTTCTCTTCTCTCCTCTCTCTCTCTTCCTCCCCTTCTTTGTACTAACTCTTTAGTTAGGGGTTGTTGAAGCCCCAAATCATGATTGTAAACTTATTATGACTTTCAATTAGTTTTGTTTATCTATTGGATGAGAATCTAATTTCTATCTTCACATTGATGACTCCTTTGCATGTTTTCTTTGGTGCGCAACTTAGATTGCATGTTTAGGATTCTATTGCTAAGAATGATCATTGCCTGTGCCTTGTTTCGAGGGTTCCGTTGAGAGTTCTAGAGTAGTAAATCATCTATAAAGCGAGTGATTAGGTTCCTAGATTAATTGAGACGCGTCGTACTCATGATGTCTTGTGATGTCTCGTTTTTCTTAATCTTAATGATTTCTATGTGTTAAATCTAGAGTTGCGTCAACTTAGGTTGCATTTTAGAAAATAGGTTAGGTGTAGAGCGTCTCTCACCTAGCATACAAGTAAGGAAGAACAATAGGTTAATTCAGGCGTTGGGTTAACTTAAGCATCTTCATCCATAGGTAAATGAAATTAGGTTGAACATGATTAGTTTACTTGATTGATTGGTGGTGGATGCAATTCTTCTAACTTGTTTTATCTTTGATTTTCAAAACCATGAATCAAGTCTTTTTATTTTCGGAGTCGTTCAGTGTTTCGTTTTTATTTAATTAGTTCGTCAACCAAAACACCTTCAAAAATTATCAAACTTTGTCAGTAGTTAGTTTATCATGTCTAGAGTCTGTCTGTAAATTTTTGTGACATTTAGAATAGTTTATAGTCGTCTGCCAGTCAGATCTTTATAACTGGACAGTTTAGGTTTATTTTGTTTTGAGTCTTTAGATTAGTGATTAGACCACAATCTCTTGCGGGAACGATCCCTACTTACCTATACTATTTTCGACATTCTTGTAGGGTTAAATTATAGACATTTTTGTGCATCTATTTAGGTGTACAGAAATAGCCTATCAATTTTTGGCGCCGGTCGCCGGGGATTGTTGTTTTTAATTGCTTGTCTATTTTTTTTTTGGTTTATTTTTGTTCTTGATCTGTATCTATTCTAACTTTCTTTTCTTTTTATTTTTGTTTTGTAATGTGGCATCCTTCATACGAGATGTGTTCCATATGCTCCTTGGTTGGTCATTCAACGGAGACATGTCCAAACATGCAATATCAAGCTTACTTCGATCAAAATAACATGTTTGGAGGATATCAAGCAAACCATGGGCATTGGAATGATCAATACATGCCTGCGTACAATCCGGCATGGGATAATCACCCCTACTTTGAATGGAATGGCTATCTAAACTTCCAACAAGGATCCTTCAATGCGTTTGAAGCTTCTTCATCTTCATACCTTGATCATCAGTCGCCAACACCTGAAGGTAACTCTCTTGAAGATTTGGTTGCTTCTATGACTAATACTGCTCCTTCTTGCATACAGAGCATGAAATCTTATACACAAAATATTGAAGAATCTGTTGAGAAGATTGGACAACATGTGGAGATAATTTTGGCCTGCTTGAATCAAGAGTGAAGAGAGCCAGAACCAATTCAAGAGCTTTCCACGATTGAGGAGGATGATTGGCCCGTAGTTAATGAGATTTGGGAGAGCGCATTACCTCAAGAGAACTATCCTACACATATGACAACTCTATGGGAGCCCCCTACAGCCACTGTGTTGCTTCAATCTCATGATACATCACGTGACTCATTCTTAGATGAGGATGAAGACTACATCATCCACTACACAACCGAGCTTGAAGCGTTGGAGGAGGAAGATCCCTTTGATGATGAGGGGTTTTATAATGAAGAAAGTAAGGAGGAGCTTTATGACAATGAGTTCAATGTGCCGGAAGCAATCACAATACCTCATGAAGATCAAGAGTGTTTCAATGATGATATGGGTGATTTTGTAGAAGAGGATACCATCAAATCACATATTATCGGGCCTTTATCTCTAGCAGATGGTACACCACCTGATGCTCCCTTGCCATATTCGAGCTCTACACATGTTTCTTCCATCCAAGAAATCATTGATTTTGTTGATCATTTGGAGATGGTAATTTGCGAGCATCTGACATCTGATAAGGAGATCCTTCTATCCATGCTTGGTGGATCTCATAGGAGATGGAGACAATGGAAGAAGATAAAGAAAAAGAGGATCATCCAATACCATGTTTCCATTACTCCCAAGCTACCCAAGTTATTATCAAGAGATCATGAAACTTCACTTAAAAGGGTTAAGCATTTGAGTGAACCAAGACCTAAACCTCCTGATTACTCTTGATGGAAAGTAGGTGTGTCAGGCTGAGGACATTGAACAAAGCGCTAATTGGAGGCAAACCAATGATGGAGGAGTTGGAAGTAGCACGGATTGCTCGTCAAACAGATTTGATCTCTCTATCTCTTCCCTTTTATTTATGTTCTTTGATTATATTTGCTCTATTGTGTCTTTTTGTTGTGTTTAATCTTTTTCTTTATGCTTGATTTATTCATTGTTGTACTTCATAGTCAAACATTGAGGGCAATGTTTAGATCAAGTGTGGGGGGAAGGTTAAACACTTTGTTGTTTTGCTTAGAGTTTTTGTTTTAGAAGTTTTGGCTTTAATTTCATGTTTTTTTTCGAAATCCACCGACCAGTCGGCGAAGTCTGCCGACCGGTCGCTGTTTGTCTATTTCAGGGTCAGAAGTTCACCGACCAGTCGGCGAAATCCGCCGACCGGTCGTCAGGAAAAAAAAAAACTGAAAAATCAACCAAGAAAAAAATATTTTTAGGTTTTGTTTTTGTTTTTTTGTTGAGTCTTTAGGAGTCTTCCAACAATATGATGAGCATGAACTATCGATTTGAATTATATGGTTACAAGATGATTGCAAGCATGATTTTGGATTCATAATCTTAAGTAATTGCTAATAGACTTTTATGATTATTATGCTTGATTTATGGTGCAATAGATGGTTAGGGCTTATGTGATAACTGAAAATTTGATGGAAGCATGCTAGAACAAGTTAAACTTGATTTAGTCCCTTGTGAGTTATTGAGCCTTTATGTGTGCTATTTCTTTTCTGAGTGCTTAGTATAGATCATCTTATTTTCTTGACGAGGATTTTGCTTGATCTCATCTTTTATTCACCTTGGTTGAGACTCGGATTCGACATGCATATTTATATAAGGACAAATGCTAGAACTTGCCCCAAAGCCTCTTGAAGCGTATGGTTGAATTGCATGATGGATGGGAAGGGATGAAGGCACTAGGATTACCACCAAAGCCAAACTAACCTGTGTCCCTTTATGCACACAAGTTGTGCAACCCCCTAGTTAACCCCTTTGAGCCTACATTTAGCATTTTCTTTCATCACCCACATAATCCTTAAACCTTGAGCCTAGTGTAGTTTTTCCTTTACCCTTATTCTTAAGATTTAGTGGAGCTATATTCATGAGATATTTCCGTTCAAGGTGATTGTTGTACAAAACAAGTGTGGGGGAATCAGATTCATGATCCAAAGAAAAAATAATTATTGCCGTGAAAAAAAAAAAGAATTATTCGGCATTGAAAGAAAAAAAAATAATAATACAATGTTTGGATTTGATTCTCTGTGTGAAAAAGGAGATTGATTAGAAGTGAAGGCCCAACATGAAGAATTTGGCCTTTGTCCTACTTCACAAATGTTGTAGACGTTATACCTTGAGAACTTTAAAGATTTTTCATCTCTTACTTCATTACTCGCTCCACTAGATTTTTAGAATCTTTGTTATTTCCTATCCTTTCTTTCATTAAACCTCAACCCTTAGCCCCATTACAACCTTGAATAAAGACCTTCAGATCTTTGAAGTTGTGCATTCGATTTGTGGAGACTTGTGCAGAGGGGTGAGCATATGGTGTCACTGGCCTTCATCCGAGTTTTGGCATTCCAATCATGGGATCATAATGAAAAAAATATCAGAAAAAGCTTTTCTTTCTTGTTATCATATGTGAGCTATTTGTTTGCCTTATTACATCATTCCTCTCACATATAACTTGAGTGAATATTTATGCTTAGGCATCAAGTCAGAAAATCATGAGAGAAAAGAAATTGAGAGCATCCTTGTGAGAAATTAAGTTGAAGCTTGTTTGAAACATGAAGATGTTGAGTTTTCTTTTGTTGCATTGGTTTTGGTTATCTTTGCATCAGATTTTGAGTATGATGGTTATCAAAGTAAATTAGCTCTTAAGTCTGATTATGAGTTTGATTTCATGACTGCTTGAATCTTGTTGATCATAGTTGTGGGCATTATAACTTCTCTGAGATGTTTGGAAGACGTTAGGTATGTGTCTTTTGTTCTAGTGTCTAGTTGTTTGCTAGGGACTAGCAAAGCTTAAGTGTGGGGGTATTTGATAGGAGCATAATTATGCGATTTTAATAACGTTAATCTCTATACTTTCTTTGTTAGTTTAGTATATTTTCTCATTATCTACCTTGTTTACTTGTTTTATAGGTATTTTGAGCAAAGAAGGAGAAAAGAAGTAAAAAATGGATTGAAAGGCAAAATCGGCAAATCTGCCTGTGCAGATCAGTCAACTTCAACAGATCACTGAGACCAGCTCACAATGATCCAGAGGATGATCTTTATATTGATGGAAAGCTTCGGATGTCTAGTTTCCAGATCTTTTTACAGCTTGTCAATATCATTTTTCTAGAAGAAGTTATGGCCGATTTAGTACAAAAAGGTCAGGCTGCGCGTGAATCTGAGGTTGAACGGGAATTTATGTTTTGAAGCCCAAATCACACCGAAAAGCCTGAGGACGAGTTTGTGCATCATATTCTGACTTAATGGGCAATGTGAATGGTTGGAATAAGTCATCAAGTTCGATCAAGAGCCAATAGGAAAACTCCACCTAAGCACGTGAACCCTAATTCTTTTAGGTTTTGGATTTCCTACACAATAGAAAGATGAAGGCAACCTCTAAGGATATAAAAGGAGATCAATCTGCAGCAGCTCGGTTCTTCCTGTCTTCTCTTCTCTCCTCTCTCTCTCTTCCTCCCCTTCTTTGTTTTGTTTTCTTCTATGTTGAACTAACTCTTTAGTTAGGGGTTGTTGAAGCCCCAAATCATGATTGTAAACTTATTATGACTTTCAATTAGTTTTGTTTATCTATTGGATGAGAATCTAATTTCTATCTTCACATTGATGACTCCTTTGCATGTTTTCTTTGGTGCGCAACTTAGATTGCATGTTTAGGATTCTATTGCTAAGAATGATCATTGCCTGTGCCTTGTTTCGAGGGTTCCGTTGAGAGTTCTAGAGTAGTAAATCGTCTATAAGGCGAGTGATTAGGTTCCTAGATTAATTGAGACGCGTCGTACTCATGATGTCTTATGATGTCTTGTTTTTCTTAATCTTAATGATTTCTATGTGTTAAATCTAGAGTTGCGTCAACCTAGGTTGCATTTTAGAAAATAGGTTAGGTGTAGAGCGTCTCTCACCTAGCATACAAGTAAGGAAGAACAATAGGTTAATTCAGGCGTTGGGTTAACTTAAGCATCTTCATCCATAGGTAAATGAAATTAGGTTGAACATGATTAGTTTACTTGATTGATTGATGGTGGATGCAATTCCTCTAACTTGTTTTATCTTTGATTTTCAAAACCCTGAATCAAGTCTTTTTATTTTCGGAGTCGTTCAGTGTTTCGTTTTTATTTAATTAGTTCGTCAACCAAAACACCTTCAAAAATTATCAAACTTTGTCAGTAGTTAGTTTATCATGTCTAGAGTCTGTCTGTAAATTTTCGTGACATTTAGAATAGTTTAGAGTCGTCTGCCAGTCAGATCTTTATAACTGGACAGTTTAGGTTTCTTTTGTTTTGAGTATTTAGATTAGTGATTAGACCACAATATCTTGCGGGAACGATCCCTACTTACCTATACTATTTTCGACATTCTTGTAGGGTAAATTATAGACATTTTTGTGCATCTATTTGGGTGTACAGAAATAGCCTATCAGCAACATATTATAACTTTCTCAAAGTTATGATCGAATTATTTAGAGCTCTAGAAGAGCATATATGAGACGTATAGATATATGAATATTGATGTATATGGCTAGGTATGCCATGATGATTTTTCATTGTTTTAAACTACACAAAGTTAAATGCGTCAATTTCTTTATATAGTTTAGCTATTACTTAGTGTGTGAATTTGAGCATATGAGGTTGTTTCTAACCTTATTATATGAGGTAAGGTTTATTGAAAATCGTTTAGCTTTATTGGTATTGCTTCAACTTTGCAGGTGTGAAAATTTGTGATGAGCCCCTATATGCAAAGCACACACGATATCACTTCAGTGATAGACATATCAAACCACTATACATGGTACATGTAGCTTATCGCATACATAATTGAGGCTTGCAACAATCAGGTGGAGACTAGTATCAAGGGGAGCATCCAGAAGTATGCTACCTAGGACTTATGCGCGTTGTGCTATTTTTGTCCTTTGACCAAGGTTATTTTTGTCCCACTGGATTTTTGTTACTTGGCAAGATTTTTAACGAGACAATAATAAGCGCGTCCAATATCATTATTCATTGGTGGACATCCAAGGGGGAGTGTTGTAAATATTATTATCTATGTGGTTGTCCACGTAAATACATATTAGTTATGTACTTTGATGTAAACTCTACCTCTATATAAAGGAGGCTAATAAGATTGAATAAAAACACTTCTACTTTCTCCCAACGATTCTCTATATCTTCTCCATACTTTATAACACTAACATCTTTATTGTTTATTATAAGTATTATCTTTGTAAGACTTACCTCTATATATATATATATATATATATATATATATATATATATATATATACTGTATCGATATTGTCAAACTCTTCCCATCCCAAAATCCTTGACCTCCATAAACCAGTGATAATCCCTGTATGTGCAATATATGGATGCCACAGTCATTAATATAGTATAAACAAACAGGCGTTCAAAAAGGGGCAGAAGACCTAATTAAGCGTGTTAATAACTTCAGCAATTGAATTTTCGCGGACCTGATCATGATCCACCTGACCAATACCAAAAGGTAATTGCAGCTTCGAAGGTAAATCCAAAACTTTGGGGTGCTCCAATTCCAAATAAATGTCTACCGATTAAAGGCAATTAATTATTAATGATGAAGATAGTAAGAACAGCCAGGACCATATGATGAGAATGAGAATCTTAATCAAATTAGGGTTTCATATATTTCCATAGTTCTTGGGTTATTGTAGGATTTGGGTGAGTTTGTGTTACATAATGCTTTAGAAAAACCGGAGATTTGCATACATGAAACTCCTAGCCGATTTACAGTGAATACGTGTGGCTGGTGACCAGCTCCACTATGGAGCTACATGTATACAGCCACCACGTTGAGACTATCTTTCGAAAGCCACCGGCTTGTTATAGAGGAATAGATCACTCCTAAATACAGCTGGGCCAGGTGGAAAGATAGGACTACAATTTCTCGATCAGCTTTATTGCGAGCCAAAAACTGTAGGCAGTGAAATTCTCCCTTGACTCGATCTTTAATTGAATTATGGAATTCTCAACGAGAGCCAAGAAAGCTTTCTTGTTAGTGTCCTCATTTCTTGTAAGTTTTCTGATGTTTATGGTGAGACATCTGTCACCTTGTGTTCATCACGTTAATTGAAACTAACAAAAGCAGACAATTGCACTTCAATATGGGTTATATAACTAATTACATTTCAAGCGGTTTCTTTCAACTTTGAGTTTTGATGGGACAGACAGAAATTATTCCACCTCCTTTATTAAGAAAATTATTACGAAGTTTGGGGGGAAATTTACAAGAATAGGGTAACTGAATCGGGGCCACACACCGCCAGAACTGAGAAATATACCCCTTCTGTTATTGGTTTGACGGAGAGTGTGTAATTACACAGATAATGTAAGATGTTAAAAAATTATACGGCTTAAGATATGTGGAACGCAGATTGACAATTTCGGTCAAACTTGTGCTGCAAACTGGTATCTAAACTTAAGCCGCCCTAAACTAAAGAGGTTGATGGAAATAGGTTATAAAGATTAAAGACGGATTATAATTTGCTGTAATATTTAAACTCCAGATTGAATATTTTTTCTACAGGATGGTGATGATGAAAACTGAAGAAAAGTCGGCAGAAAATCGATAATTTTCCACAAAAAAAGTAGAGAAAAGCATGCTACTGATCATCTTCCTTCTCCAAAGGAACACCATGTGAAACATCTTTCATAACCAGCCAGGAATGATCATCAGAATCGTTTGTTTATTACCACTCAGGAATAAATCTCAGAAATCCTTTGTTTATTTCAGTAGTGGAGGACTCCAAGGTATGAGTGAAGGGAGCCGCTAAAGCAAAGAAATAGTGGAGTTGCTTAAAGAACAAACAAAAAAAGGATAAGGCAGAAGGAAGACTCATGTATAATGAAATCTATAATTCTTAGGCTTCTTCAATTGGCTTTACCAGCTCTTCTATACCAATATAAATGGCAACCTCTGTGCACTTTCTAAATCAAAATATGGCACATTTACAAAGAAACATGATAGTGCTCATTCCAATTGCTCATACCTTCCTTTTCTTCCTCTTCTTCATTTTCCCTTCCAATGTATCTACAAATGTTCATGCATGCAACCAAAGAGAGCGCAGCTCTCTCTTATCCTTTGCCCTAACTCTGTCTAAGTCACCACCATTGAATTGGACTGCAGCTAATTGTTGCCATTGGGAGGGCATAACTTGCGATCTGGCTGGTTCGGTCACCCATTTGAGCTTACCCTCCAAAGAAATAAAACTCAAAGGAGGTGTATTTCCTTCGTCAATATCACTTCAGAATCTCACACATCTCAGCCACTTGAATCTCTCTCACAATTCTCTTTATGGCTCACTAGATCAAACTGCATTCTTCTTGTCCTTCAATAATCTTGAGATCCTAGATTTGAGCTGTAACCTTCTTTTTGGAGGTTTACCGTTTTCTCTACCATTCACTCATATACGGACATTGGATTTGTCCAACAATCATTTCCATGGTGCAATTCCATCTTCAACTTTCCAGCAAGCTTGGAATTTGACCAGTTTTAATGTCAGCAACAATAGCTTCACCGGGTCTATACCATCCTCCTATATTTGTCTCCATTCTAATCCCTTGGTTAAGCAATTGGATTTTTCTTTCAATAAATTCAATGGCAATATTTCTCCAGGATTAGGGAAGTGTTCGAACCTGAAGGTTTTTCGTGCCGGTCACAATAACCTTTCAGGATTACTTCCTGAAGATATCTATAATGCTACCAAACTTGAAGAAATTGCATTACCTCTCAATTCACTATATGGCACCATAAGTGAGAGAATTGCTAACCTCAGCCATCTCAAAATTCTTGGCCTCAACTCTAATAAATTGAGTGGTGTGCTCCCTGCAGGTATTGGTAAGTTATCCAATCTCCAACTCATGCTCCTTGATTTTAACAGTCTAGAAGGTTCTTTGCCTCCATCCTTGATGAATTGCACAAACCTTGTAGAACTGCGTTTGACATTCAACTCTTTGAAAGGGGACATTACCAAGCTTAATTTTTCCGAACTCAGTCAACTAACTAAACTTGATCTAGGGGATAATTACCTCACGGGTGTCATGCCAACAAGCCTTTACTCATGCAAGCTCCTGAAAGCAATTCGACTGAGCGACAACAACCTAGAAGGACAAATCCAGCCTGAGATTTTGTCATTAAAATCCTTGTCCTTCCTCTCGCTTAGTACCAATAGATTGACCAACATGACTAGAGCAATGAAATTATTTATGCGTTGCAGAAGTCTTGAATTTCTCGCCTTAGGATCTGCTTTTGTAGATGAGGAAACGCGAGCTGATGTTGGCATTGTTGATTTTGGTGGACTCCAAAATCTTCGATTTTTGGATTTGGGCTATTGTCACCTTACTGGTGAAATTCCTATATGGTTATCTAAGCTCAAGAAGCTAGGGATCTTGTATATGGACCATAATAAAATCACAGGGTCAATTCCTAGCTGGTTGGGGACTCTCCCAATGCTCATTTACATGAACTTGGGATCCAACCTTATTTCAGGTGAATTTCCAAAGGCACTTTGTAGACTACCAAAGTTGGTAACTGCATGGACTGCAGCTCGGGGGGACGATAATGATCTTGAATTGCCTATCTATGGATCCCAAGGTAAATTATCGGTGCAATACACATTTTCTTTCTTTGCTCCAGAAATCTACGTAGGAAATAATGCCATTAATGGGAGCATACCTTTTGAGATTGGCCAATTGCAGCTTCTCCATGCGTTGTATCTTAACAACAACAACTTCTCCGGCCGCATTCCAGAGCAGATATCTAACCTCAAAAACTTGGAGGAATTGGATCTTTCCAGAAATCAGTTTACTGGAAATATCCCATCATCAATTACAAGGCTCAATTTCTTGTCATTTTTCAATGTTTCATACAATAATCTCGCAGGATTGATACCAAGAGGGACTCAGCTCCAACTTTTGAATGCTTCTGCATTTGAAGGGAACCCAAAGCTTTGTGGTACCCCACTTCCAAATGAGTGTCAACCAAATAATGGCAACGATAATGCAGATATTAAGACCAGCCAAGACAATACAGTGGATGAGCATCAAAGTCAAATTCTATGGTTTTACACTTCCACTGTTCTTGGGTTCATTGTAGGATTTTGGGGAGTTTGTTGCCCTTTGGTTCTTAATAAGAAATGGAGATATGGATATTTCAAATTTCTAGACAGCGCTCAAGATAGGCTCCAAGGGATGATAATTGCTCGTGTGTATGGCAATAGAAGGCTTATAAATTAGAATTCTGTACTCTTTTTTTCCTTATGGTTGCTTGTTGTTGTTGTTGTTGTTGCTTTTATTGTTTTTTTTGTTTTTTTTTTTTTTTCTGTGTGTGGCCAGTGCGGGTGTGGGTATGTTTATTTGAACAAACACAGGATGGGCTGTAAGATGACAAAACCTCCATTGGGTGTGGATGAGTTGTAATAAGGCTTGTTTTTGTTTTCATAGCTCTATCCATATGTTATTTTCCTGATGAGGAGGTTGGCAACAGACAATTCATCAAGATAAATTGAAACAAACAAAAGTAATTTTCTTAGATATCCGGGTGTTTGTCATACACCCATTTTGTTAAATATTTTGACTATTGGACTAGTAATATATCTAATGGTCCAAAATATTTTAAATTTGGTAACATGTTTAGTCTTTAGCCAATTACTATTAGTTAAATAGTATTTATTACTAATTAATTTTATCATTAGCCAATTAATGTTTGATTATCAATTAACAATTACACTATTGAGAAGAAGGCAATACGTAATAGGTAAGATCAAGGAAGAATAATGTCTTAATATATATATATATATATTTTTTTTCTTTTTTCTTTTGAATTCAATCAAGAAACTAATAATACAAATTAAAGTGAACATATTAAATTTGTTTATTTTACATTAAAGAAGATTGCAATAATTTAGGATTACAGTTAATATATTGATTTTTACTAACTTTGGTGCAATAGATATTAAATAAGGGTTTATTAGGAATGAAAAATTTAGGTGTTGAGTCAGCAAGATAGAAAATGAAATAAATCCAACATGGCAGCTGAGTCATAGGACCGTGATTAACAAAAAAATTCATCCGGATTACTTTCATAATAGGTCATGATTTTTGGACTTAAAACTAATTAACTCTTATAAATATTACCACAATGTTTTATCATATAGGTAAACCATTATCCAAACCCCAATTCAAAAAAAAAAAAAAAGGTAAACCATTATATTTTGACTAAAAGCATGTATGTTCTCATTGGTGTGATGAAGTTCTCCCTTGCGTAATTTAAGTAATATATTGTGTAATTTCCATCGTCAAAGTTGTAATTACTTTCAGTCGAAGCAACTTACCAAAAACTACAACAATTGATGTAAAAAAACGATAATTTTTGTTCTAATTGTAGTAATTACTCCATATACAACATATTTACTAGTTTATGGACAATTTAACAACTGTGATGACAAATTTGTTGTCAGAGTGGTAAATCTTTATGTTTTTATCATTAATGAAATGATTACTTCAATGAGTATGCATTTTACCACAATCTACAGCAAATGATGTAAAAATTGTCATTTTTGTTCTATTTGTAGTAATTACTCCACCTAAACTAATGTACTAGTTTGTGAACAATTTAGCAAGTGTGACAACAAATTTGTTGTTAGAATGGTAAATCTTTATATATGTTTTTATAATTAATGAAATGATTACTACAAATTTGTTGTTAGAATGGTAAATCTTTATTATTTTTTTGTTTTAATAAATTAATGTAGTGGAAACCTATTGAACTGGTTAACAGGTTACCCACTTAAATGTTGACATATGTCATTTAAAAAAAAATTACTATGTTAACAATATATTTTTTCTTGATATGTAATATTGTTGAGAAACAAGTAATAAATAATGTCAAAATAATAAATTACACCTAGTAGAACTAAAATTACGACTTATGACCACATTTATAGTGGTTATTGTAATTGAGTGATCAAAGATGTAAATATCATAGTTGGACAACTTTTATTAAACGGACAACATTGATTATCAAATGGAGAACCTCCTTACAATACTGAGTACTTTCATATCTTTTGCTCTAATATTAATTTTACCATGTATCACAACACAAATGTTGTTAAAATTGTAAAATAGTTGATAATCTTGTAAATGATATAGTTTTTGAAGTAATTACTATAAATAGAATAAAAGTTACTATTTTTACATCAATTATGTGCTAACCAGGTAGCTGCACATATACATGCAAAATATGAAATCAAGTGAACAAGCCAGGCTAGGAAGCACCTAGCTTGTATCTGGCGGAGAAGAGTAAAGTCACGTATTGCACGCACTATTGAACATGCAAGGAGGCAGATATATTCAAATAGCTAGCAGAGTAGCAGTCGATTGCATGCATGACGTACAGGTCTGCAGAGCAGGAAAATTAATTACTTTGAAAGTGATCGAGTCTTGCCCACAAAAAACCAATAAGCTCTGAGCTTGCGAGAGTGATGATGAGGCTCTACTGTGAGGTATTAGTTTGATTTGGTGTATGTGATTTCCATGCCGGGTCTATGAGTTCTATCCGTTTCCGTTGATGTTCAATATTTAATGTCTTAGGTTGTTTGGTTGTTCCCCTTTTGTTGCAATTGTTTTCGCTTATCTTTGGAGGTTTGTACAAGAGATTCGAAGCTCTGACTAAAATCTTCTTAGCTAGGTTAAAAAAGAACGTAGAATGCAGTCAATCCTTGTGTGCAACACCTGGCCAAATAAATTACATCAAAAAAATGGACAAGGTTAAACTTTTGTATCCTATTTTTAAACTCCTTGCTGGGAAATTACCGGCAAAAGAAAAGGAAAAAAAATTCTTATTGGATCCATCACCACCTGAGGAAAGTTGATGATATAAAAAAGGAAAATTGAATAAAAACTTAGACTATTTTCCGCATGAGCTTTAGAAGTCGGTCAGGCTTCACCTTCCAATGAAACATCCCATAAGTGCAAAGACTTGTAGTGGAGATCGAAGTTCTAGTTTTACTTCCAGTCTTGAAGCGTGTAGTCGGTGAGGGAAAAAGGCAGAAAGAAAGAAGACTAATCTTCAATATAATTTATATAAACCACCAATTGGCTTTGCTAGCAAACTCTGTTATACAGCTAACTGTTATACACTTATACAGCATATAAATAAGGCCTGCACATCTAAAAAACAATCAATGTGGAGGTCAACAAATGGCTCATCATGCCCGATATATCTTATTATATATTCTCTTCCAACATATTTACAAGCATTCATGCATGCAACCAAAATGAACGCAGCCCTCACTCTCTCTTCATCTCCTCCTTTAAATTGGACCTCCACTAACTGTTGCTTTTGGGAAGGCATCACTTGTAATCGGGCCAGTTTGGTGATCACCTATTTGCAGTTACCTTCCAGAGGTCTCAGCTGGCTCAAAGGAGGTATATTTCCTTCGTCGTCGATCACTTGGGAATCTGACATAGCTTACCCACTTGAATCTCTCTCATAAATATTCACTTTATGATTCGCTATCTATATCAAACTGGATTCTTCTTGTCCTTGTAATGTTGAGATCCTAGCTAGATTTGAGCTATATATAACCTTCTTTTTGGAGACGTACCTTTTTCTCAAAGATCCATTAATATCCGGATACTGGACTTGTCCAGTAACCGATCAGTTCCAGGGAGCAATTCCATCTTCATTCTTCCAAAATGTTTGACTAGTTCTAATGTCTGCAGCAAGTCCTTCACTGGGTCTATACCATTACGTACCATCTCTAATATTTGTCTTCATTCTTAT
The DNA here is from genome assembly GCF_002994745.2 of Rosa chinensis. Lineage (NCBI taxonomy): Eukaryota > Viridiplantae > Streptophyta > Magnoliopsida > Rosales > Rosaceae > Rosa > Rosa chinensis. The sequence goes on along the minus strand of NC_037092.1, from coordinate 76,871,133 downwards.
TCCTTGATGAAGCTATTAGATTTTTCCTTCAATAAATTCAATAGCAGTATTTCTTGTGGCTAAGGAAGTGTACGTTTGAAACTACAGGTATTTCGTGCTGGTCATAATAACCTCTCAGGAATCAGGATTACTTCCACAAGATCTCTATATTAATGTTACAGAACTTGATAGCAGAACTTGCATTGCCTTTAAATTCACTATATATATGGAGCCATTAGTGAAAAAATTGCCAACCTCACCAACCTCAAAACCATTGACCTCAACTCCAACAGATTGAGTGACATGCTCCCTATGACTACTTTGAAACTCGTATTCCTTCAGTCCAACAATCTAAAAGCTTCTTTGCCCTCATCTTTGATGAACTGCCTCAAGCTTAATTATAGAACTGCACTTGCCATTTAATCACTGGGAAGGGGACATTTCCATGTTTAAATTATCCAAGCTTACTCAACTAAGTAAACATGATCTAGCACAGAATCACTTGACTAGTATCTTGCCAATAAGCCTTTACTCATGCAAGTCCCTGAAAACAATATTAGATTCACCTTTAATGACATAGAGGGGGAAATACAACCTGATATTGTCATTGAAATCCTTGTCCTTTCTTTCACTTGGTTATACTAGACTGACCAATATCACAAGGGAATGAAGATAATGATGCATTGCAAAAGTCTAGTATTCCTAGCCTTTACAGGTAGTTATCTAGGCGAGGTAATGCCAGCTAATCTTGGCACGGTGGATTTCGATGGATTCCCAAATCTTCGAGTTTTACTCTGGGTGAATGTAAGCTCACCGGTCAAATTCCTGCATGGTTATCTAAGCTCAAGAAGTTGTAGTTCTTGCATCTCGCAAATGATAGAATCACGCACGAGGTTAATTCTAGACTTCTAGTTGGTTGGGGAGGCTTCCAACGCTATCTATGTAAGTTTTGAAAACAACCTAATTTCGGGGTCGTCTAGGGTACCTTGATGTATACCATACCCATATTTTTATTTTTTATTTTTTAATAAATTAATATAGTGGAAACCTATTGAACTGCTTAACAGGTTAACCACTTAAATGTTGACATGTGTCATTTTTAAAAATAAAATTTACCATATTAACAACACATTCTGTCTTGATATGTAATATTGTTCATAAATATGTAACAAATATTGTCAAAATAATAAATTACACCTAGTGAATCTCTTTTAAATAAAAAAAATTCAGTTGCTTGTTGAACGCACCCCACATGCAAAGAAAGAAAAAACCTGACGGTGTGTGCTCACTGCTCTCTCTACCGGGCCGGAACGCCGGCAACCCGACTGTGTGTTCTCTCGCTCCCAGCTGAATGATGCAGGCGTTCCGGCCCGGGAGAGGATGTTGATTCAGAATAGCGGGACTTCAGGGCGGCGGCGTGGTCTAAGGATGGAGGATGGATCTTTGATCTTGGGTTGTACAGTTCGATCTTGATCTGTCCCTCTCGGATCGGAGGCGAAAATAGTTGAGGCGCAACGAAAGGGCGCGACTTTTCGGCGGTGGGATCTAGCGTCATCACATCTGAGATCTGGGTTATGGCTTATCAGATCAAAACACGGCAATGGCGATCCAGGTCTGTTTCATCTACGATTTCAGATCTGGTCCTGGTCGTCAGCCAAGTGTTAGGGCTGTCTGCGATGTGCCACGGCAGTGCGGTGGCGTAGGGATGCGGTGCGGGGGCGTGGTGCTGCGAGGCGGCGGTGTGGTGATGAGGGAGTTCGCCGGCAGTAGGAGCGGTTGTCGATCTGCAGCGCGTGTTCTTTGCTGTGCGGAGTGGTGTTTGGACTGGGCCTCTGTTCTTGGGCCCTGCTGGTGTTTTTTTGTTTCAAATTGTGTTGGATTTAGTTGTCTGTTTATCGTTGTTATTTTGTTGATAATAAGTCTGTGCCATGTTTTAGTAGGATGGCATGGGCTTTGTGTCGGTCTATGTATCTTGTGTACCTTGTCTGCTTTAGGTAGGCGGCGAGTTCCTTACATTGGCGAATGGTCACAATCTCCTAGTGGCAGTAACGTGTCTGCTCTAGGTAGGCGGCGAGTTCCTTGCTTGGTTAAATGGTCGCTGCCTCCTAGTGGCAGGGTGAAACTAAGTGTCATCGGACTTACAATCCGGTAGCAACATAGTGGGAAAGCTGTGCTGTTGATAATGATGCTTCTTCGTAATAGAGTTATCCTTCTGGTATGTCACCACAATTGTAAAGCGAATAGAGTAGCTAGTAGAGCACTCTTCGCTAGTTAGTGTTTGGTAGAATACATTGTTTTAGTGGAGACTCTTGTTATTATTTCAAGAAGTTCTCTTGATGCTTATTGTAATCCGGGGTTTAGGTACCATGTCCCCCCCCCCCCCCCCCCCCGCAATGTATTCTGCGGCTTTAATCAAGGCTTGAGAGCAGCCGCATCGGCCCTTTATTCAAAATAAAATAAAATTACGACTTATAACCACACTTATTGTGATTATTGTAATTGAGTGGTCAAAGATGTAAATATCATTGTTGAACAACTTTTATCAAATGAAGAACATTGTTTATCGATCAAATGGAGAATCTTCTTACAATACTGAATACTTACATATCTTTTGGTCTAGTATTAATTTTACCATGTTCACAACACAATTGTATTCGAAATTGTAAAATGATTGATAATCTTGTAAATGATGTAGTTTTTGAAGTAATTACTACAGATAAAACAAAAGTTACCACTTTTACATCAATTGTTAGGGGTTTTGGTAAAATTTGTAGTCATTGTAGTAATTATTTCATTAATGATAAAAACATAAAGATTTACCACTCTGACAACAAATATGTTGTCACACTTGCTAAATTGTTCACAAACTAGTACATTAGTTTAGGTGGAGTAATTACTACAAATAGAACAAAAATGACCATTTTTACATCAATTGTTGTAGATTGTGGTAAAATGCATACTCATTGAAGTAATCATTTTATTAATGATAAAAACATAAAGATTTACCACTCTGCCAACAAATTGGTTGTGACACATGTTAAATTGTTCATAAACTAGAACATAGGTTGTAGTGGGAGTAATTACTACAATTAATTAGAATAAAAATTATCGTTTTTATATCACTTGTTGTAGTTTGTGGTAAATTACATAGAATAAAAGTAATTACGACTTTGACTATAGAAATTATACAATATATTACTTTAGTTACGCAAGGGAGAACTTCATTACACCAATGAAGACATACGTGGTTTTATTCAAAATATAATGGTTTACCTATATGATACCACACTGTGATAACATTTGTAAATTACTTAGTTAACAAGTTGTATGTGAAATAGTTACTAAATTTAAAACAGAGATTATCTATTTTTACATTAATTGCTGTGGTTGTCGTAAAATGCATGTAACAAGAGTTATATTTGGTTAAGAAAATTACTAATGATATAATTAATTAGTAATAAAGACTATTCAACTAATACTAATTCTGTGAGCCTAGGTAAGGTAAAAATCTGCATTTGGAGAGCATGTTGTGACCTATTACCTACTAGAGCAAAATTATGCTCTAAAGGTTACACGGGGGATCTACATTGTCTACTGTGTGTACATCAATATGAAGACAATTCTCATGTCTTTTGCAAGTATCCAAGTGCAGTTTCGATACTTACAGCTCCACAATTTAATTTAGGCAGCAGCTTGCTACCAAGTATTGATTTTAGAGAGTGGAAGTTAGACCACGCATTGCATCTGCAACAAAACTTTTGTTTGAGAAGCTTATGATGGTTCTATGGTCTCTGTGGAAGAATAGGAATGGCAAGCTTTGGAATGATACTTGTCAACCTGCACATGTGTTGATGTTAAGTTCATTGGCCTGGCTTGATGAATTCTGCAAAGCTAGGCAAATGGAAAAGAAGCCAACAGTTAGGGCTAAAACCTCCTGGACACTTGCACCTGATGGCCAATGGAAGCTCAATGTGGATGGAAGCTTCTTACCAAGCCTCACTCATGGTGGAACTGGAGGTGTTCTTAGATATGGTACATGTGATTTTAAAGCAACCTTTGCCAACCATGTTACTTTAGTAGCCTCGACAAAGCATACGGAACTGATTGCCATCCGAGATGGCTTGAAGCTACTGCAAGACTTGCAAGCTGAAAATGTTATTGTGGAGTTGGATTGCCTTGAAGTGGCGGCTGACATTGTTGATCTGCAGGCCCTTCATATTGCCGAAACTGGTATCATTGATGATATTCGAGGCAGTTTAGAGATCTTGCACAATGTTCGAATCAATCATGTATCTAGGTCCGGTAACATGGTGGCACATCGACTTGCAGCTGCCATAGCATATGAAGCTGATATATCATAGTGTAGTGTGGCATGATCAATCTCCTACATGTATTTTAGATGTTCTAAACTCAGATTGTAAGCAACCTTAGGGTTCCTTCATCAATAATATACCATTGAATAAAATAAAATAAAATAAAATATCCGTGAGCCTAGGTTAGAATGTTTTTGTTTTTAATAAGGAAAAAATGTAATTGTCAAGTGTGTAATTGTCAATTGATAATCAAGCATTAATCCGCTAATGAAAAAATTAATTAGTAATAAAGATTATTTAACTAATAGTAATTCGGTGAGCTTAGGTTAGAAGGTTTTTTTTTTTTTTTTCTTAAAAAGAAAAAAAAACGTAATTGATAATTAAACAATAATTGGCTAAGGGCTAAACAAGTTACCAAATTTTAAATATTTTGAAACATTGGATATATTACTAATCCAATGGTCCAAAAAATTTAACAAAATGGGGGTATGACAAGCACCCGGGTACCTAAGAAAATTCCACCTAATTTCATGTGAATTTCCGAATTAAGGAACTTTGTAGACTACTGATGTTAGTATCTGAACCCACTGCAGCTCCAGTAGACGAAAAGGATCTTGATCGAATTGCCCATCTATGCATCTCATCATGCATGGTGCATTCGTCCAAATAAAATTGTCTTACGTTGATTGATATGTACATACCTCCATTAGTATGGAGGGTTTGCTATATCACGAAGTATAAGTAACACCCTCTTAATGGGTCCACAAGTCATGGTGAGACCCAACCACGATATGAATCTCGTACCCTGACGTCCAAGGTACGCCATGATAGTCGGAAGTGGCCAAGACCTCACCAGAAAGCCACCTTCCCAGCCTTGCCAAGTTGCCTCCATAATAACCTTTCAAGACTAGAAAGGGGACTTCTTGTCCCACATTAGAAAACATGTAAAGGAAGGAGCCTCCCTTCTCTAAAAAAAAAATTGGACTAAATACTGTTTAGTCTTTGAGCTTTTGACCATAAAACACTTCAGTCTCTGGCCTTCTAATTTCACATGTTTAGTCCTTGTACTTTAAAATTTCAGACCTATAGGTCCTTGCCGTCTAAAACCTCAGTTAAGTCGCGGAAAAATGTCTATTATGCCCTTAGTTCTTTTTTTTTAAATAAATTTATTCTTTTCTCTTTTTTTATTTATTCTTTTATTCTTTTTCTTTCTTTTTATCTCTTCTCCTCCACCCCCTACGAGGAATGATGAAGAAACAAACAGAAAGAAAGGGAAAAAAAATCCTTTTCCAAAAAAATAAAATAATTAATTAATTAAAAAAAAAACTGAGGGCATAATAGATATTTCACCACGACTTAACGGAGGTTTTAGACCGCAAGGACCTATTGGTCCGAAATTTTGAAGTACAAGTACTAATCGTGTGAAATTAGAATGTCAAGGACTGAAGTGTTTTATGGTCAAAAGCTCAAGGACTAAACAGTATTTAGTCCAAAAAAATAATAATAATAAAATAAAATAAAGACTTATTCCCACTTACTGATCAACATCTCATTACAACTTTTATAATCCTATTGGGTCGCAAGGCCCAAATACTAGTTTAACATTTCAAGTGGATGTAGTCTTCTGCTAAGGTGGGAGACAAACCATTATACATCGTGTCTCTCACTCTCTCTCTCTCTCTAAAGCTAACTAGCGCCTTCAATTCTAACGTTAACATGTCGCCTGTGGGAATACTCGTGTTGGTGAGGCTAGCTGTCAATACAATTATGTACAGCTAGCTGTCAATACAATTATGTACAGTTTATCTTCGTTAGCTTTTAAAGCACTAGCAAGGCGATAGTTCAATGGGTTGTACTCCTACTATCACTTTAATGAAGCTTCTGCCTTGGCCTCAACATATTATTTTGTGAGCACTTGGAGCTACAGACTCACACATTAACTTGTGCAAAAATGAGCATATTCAGCTACTTAAATTACATATCAAAGCAAACGTCCACATTGCCGCTATGTATCTGTATCTATGTATGTCAAATGGTTATCTCACTTATGCCATATGATTAATACATTTACATATAAATGATGCATTTTTACCATCACCACCATGTTTCAATTATCATCACACATAATGGGAGTTTGTATGTTCCCTGCAATTTCAACATTCAAAATAGATATATATGCAAGTTATTTGTCATCAACTACTACATTGCTTATACACTTTGCTTAAAATTTTATCAAAGTATGTATATATGCAAACTATTGGTATTGATTTTACAAATCCACATATTAATCATCTATTTTTTTTTCAAGGATATCCAACTATTCCTATATATCGAGCATTTACTTACTTACAAAGAATATCTTGATGACCATTAGTGCACTTTATCAGAACACCTCACTCGTCGATCACATGGAGCATCATGTTTGGACAACTTTAACATGATTTGGGTACTTATATCAATTCAGCCTTGAACTCCAACTCACTCCAAATTGGCATAAGATAAGTAACTATATCTTCTTTTTTACGCTCTTGCAATTAGAGCTATTGTCATGCCTTTACATGCTTTTACTACTTTTAAGCATGCCTATAATATATTACACTTGATATGCATTTACATGCTTCTATAACTTTAAGCATGCTTACACTATGTATCAATGTTACTAGTACATCTACTATGCTCAAAGTCATGCATCAAATGTCTCCATGATCTCTAAGCATGTTTACAACAATGCAAAAATGTTATTAGCAACTTTACTACAAGTACATGTCATGCTTAAATCAATTTAATGATACACTCACTTAACACAAACTATGTCATGCTTGAAATGTTTTAACTCTTGTAACTTAATTAAACATTTTCAGATTACGGCTTGCTTGGGTTACGACTCGCTTGGGTATCGAGCATGGCCACGACTTACGACTCGCTTGGGTATCGAGCATGGCCACAACTTACTTGGGCCAAGCCCCGCATGCTCGCACAGCACTTACCTGCTCAACTATACCTAACTTGCTCGAACATATCCAACAAGCTTTAGTTAAGCAGAATGCTTCATACTATTCACCGGGCACTATACTCAAATTTATATGGACACCCATCACACGTGCCACTATCTAGTATGCATGTTACATGGCTATAAGTTCCACATAATATCACTTATTATGCTTATTTGTCGTGCATACAATTAGCAAAATTTACATGCTATGTATGGAAAAATCTTGTCTAACCTCTGGGCACCATACTTTGTCAAACTCTTCCTATGAGAAAAAGACCAAACGGGTCTAAACTCCACGATCCTGTGGTCCACGACCACCTGCCTATGGCAAGGCTATGCCTGAACAATAGTAGTCTCCACGAGCCTCTGCAGTCAAGTTTCTCCTCCGAGAAAGAGTAAGAGACCGGTTAACACATCCCACGACAGCAATTGATCCGCCAGTTAACCCCCGACACTTGGGTCTTAAAGATTAGGGTTCGCCACCTAACACCCACTGCCCATGCGCAGACTCCCCTCATCAAATAATTTTCCGACCATACCGAGGTCTATAGCCAGGGAGTGGGGGACTCCCTGGAAGGCCTAGCAGGGACCCACCCGAAAAGGCATAAGCGTTTGCTCTAATAAAATTCTAGATGGACAATACACATTCACTAATTATGCTCGCTCTACGGCACAAAGCCACGCTTTGTATCAACTCTGCAAGAAAACCCTCCTTGACTGGGGACTTCGGGGACTCATGCATACGTCCTGGCATAATTAGTAACGGTTACGCTCATGCCTCATGGCATCACCTTCGAGCTATCCGTTCAAGCCTCATGGTATCCCTGAGCTCTTACGCTCTTGCCTTCCCGGCAACCCCAAGCTCCAACGCTCTTGCCTTCCCGGTAACCCTAAGCTCTAACACTCTCTTGCCTTCCCTGCAACCTTGAGCTCTAATACTCTTGCCTTCCCGACAACTCTGGCATCCCTAGCTTTAACGCTCTTACCTTCCCGGCACCCTGGAGCTTTAACGCTCATGCCTTCCGGGCACCCTTGAGATTTCACTCTCCTGCCTTCCAGGCACCCCTGAGCTTTCACGCTCCTACCTTCCCAACATCCCCAAGCTTCACACTCCAGCCTTCCCGGCATCCCCGAACTTCACGCTCATTCCTTCCCGGCATCCATGAGCTTTAACACTCTTTGCTTCCTGGCACCTCAAGTATTATGCTAACGCCTTCCCGACATTAATTCCCTAACTTTACACTCATGTCTCCTTGGCATAATACACATTAATGGAACATTGAATTCCTCTACCCATTTGTTATTTGCAACAGTCAAATTCTTTTCAGTTCCATTTATACGAGCCTCACTAACACAAATGTTCGCATACTCATTGTTTATGAGTTACAAACTCTTGCCTTCACACCACCCATGCAACTTATACCTCATGGGCGTAACCTCGTCAACTCGACCTCTTTCATTTTCTTGCACATATCACTTATTTATGCATCATATGCACTTCGATCATATGCTCATTCTTAGTATGATCAAACAACCATGTGCGTTCTCGAGCTTATATGTAATAACATATCATACTCGGCACCATTCACATATATACATCATCATGTATCGTGCACTTCGTACATTCATACATGCAAATGCATATCAGTGCAACTCACATACGTTGCCCAATACGATAAGCATTCACTACTACAAAAATTGAATCAGACGACACCTCTCAGACGACGCTATGCAATTACCTGTCGTGTGATTAATTTTTTTTTCCAGACGTCGTTTTTTTAAGAGCCATCGTCTGATAGGGACATAGGAATTACTTCAGAAGGCACTTAAGATAAAAACTGTTGTGTAATGCAAAAAAAAAATTGAGCGCCAAGTTTCCCACCATGTCAGCGGTGCCAAACGCTATCTCAAATCCTAAATTTCCCCCAACACATGTTGATCATATGTCTAAAGATAATAAAACTGTGGTCTAATCAGTAGGTTTGACAGAAAGGAGGGAGATTTCCCACCATCATTTTTCTCTCACTCCTTAAGGAGGGAAATCAAATTTAACTGATGCATTCATACCACATTGCTATGAAATACTATTGTGTGAGTCCTTGTAGGGCTTGTTGAAATTATAAGGCCAGGCTTGTCCTTGTGAATCCTTATAGCACTTGTCCAAGTCAATGCACTTGATAAAAAAAAAATAACAAAACATATCGACACTGTCGACATAAACCCTCGTTCTCAACACTCGGGCAATCACTGGCAACCCCGACTGTATCTGTTCTTCGACAAAGCTCTCCCTCTTTGAGAAACCCCGACCTCTCTCCCTCTCTCTCTTCGACAAACCCAAAGAAAGCTCTCTCTCTCTCTCTCTCTCTCTCTCTTGACAAACCCATACTAGAACTTAATAGGTTATTCGATCTGGGAAATAGCAAAGCCCTTCATCGATGACCACTTTTAGCTCGCCGTTAACCTCTACACTCAGGCTATCGCCACGACCCTAACAACTCTGAGCTCTACTCCGACCGCACTCATGCTAACATCAAATCCAACAATCTCACCGCTAACAAACCCCCTCCAAACGCGGCGAGGGGCTTCGAACATACTATCTCCAAGACCTTCATGAACTCCAGCTCCAGGTCTGCCAGAAGACCCATAATCTCAATCGACTAGAGGCCCAACAGATAAAGCTCAATTCTAGAGGTGCACTTCTATTTCTAATTGAAAGTTCAATTTTTTGAATCCTTAACGCTAACCCTAGTAATTGGTTCTAGAAATTTCAATTCGACTGTTTTGGGGTTTGTTTTGATTGGTACTTGGTTCTCAATTAAGGCGAATTTTAGGTTTTGTTTGTTTAATTTAGGTTGGGTTACTGATGATGGGGTAAAGTTTATATCTTGTTGAATAAGATGAGTAAACAAGTGCACTAAAGTTGTTTGAGAAGATGTTGGAACCTTTTGTGATCTTTGTCTGGATTTTTTTGGTTTATTTAGTATAAGTAGTGTGTTACTTAACTAAGTTACTGGATTGGTTGTTTCTGTTTGTGTTGGGGGAAATGGTTCCTATAGAGAGTTTCTACTTATCTACGATGGAATTGAGTAAATATTAGTATCGAGAAATGGTCACAATGTGAGTAAAATGTATGGGGGAGAGGTTCATCTTATTCAATATATAGCTTTCATCTTAAACTGGACTTCATGTTGCAGGTTTCATAGCTATGTATGCTACACGTCATGCAATCCTAAATTCAGAAAGCTGGAACGGACAGATAAGCAAATTTATATTGCCATTGTTCTTGGAAGTCTTATATTCTCTGAAATGCCGATATTCAGATATTCTACACAGTTTACTATTGTCATGCTTGGTTTTGGATTGTTTTTCCTCAATGAAGGAAACATGTGTCTGTGCATATAGATTTTTTGAATTAACTGATGGTCAGGGGTATGAGTGTATCTTTGAGATCAGCAAATGACTCTATTTGCAATTGGAAAGTAAATTGAAATGGTCTTGATCAAGAACACAATTGAGAACATGTGTTCTTACTGTTGTTCCTTTGTTTCTTGCATTTTCACATACTAAATTTATGTTAAAGTAGCCTTTGATTGCTAAATAGTCTAGTCCATTATCCTTGTATTGCAGTATAATGGTGAAGGATTTCATATGCAAATCCAAGTGATCTTTTCTTTCTTCACATCTGTTCAGGCATGGGTTACCCTTGGCAGAGCTTAGTTAAACTTTGGGGAACCTAATAGTGCCATTCAAAGCTTTGACAAAGCATTAGCCATCAAGGTACTGATTCTGGAAGATTTTACTTATAGTTTGCAGAGCCTTTTCCACTCTTCTATGATGGTACTGAAGTGGGTGATTATTGTTTTAAGTGGTGCTTGCCAATATGATTTTTTTTTTTCCTTTTGGAAGTCATAGTCATCTTGTTGAATTTTGAAATGGAAATTTATAAGTTTATGGTATAAGTTTATCTTAGGTTTATTAAAGTAGGCAAGTTGGACAAAACTGTGAGTTCCATATATATAGTCTTCTATATATATGTTCGATGGTATTGGCAGGGAAATATAGACATTTTGGACTTAATTTTTGACAGCAGAAAAATAGAAGTTTTGTGGGTGCCTTGTGTCTTTGGTTTGCTATGCGTGTTAGTCAAAATGTGAATTATCTAATGTGACAATGTACATGTATCACAAAATATCATTTTCTTTTATTTTATGTGTTGATAACTTCTTGCTATATTTTCTTTTATATTATGTGTTGACAACTTCTTGCTATATGTCTTGACTTGCTTAATTAATGGTTACATAAATTACTTATGAAATAATCGAGTTTTGACTTGAAATTAATTGGATGTTTTTCTGATGATAAATTTTCAGTTTGAAAGCTTAAGGTTGTTGACAATAGGAGATGCATATTATGAAGAGCAAGTAGGAGCAATGATTAACTAAATGCTTCAATAGGTCCATGTGCTTTGAGAAGGGTAAATTCAAACTTGTATTGTATTTCAGTTGCTCATTGTTATGCATTTATTGGTAGCTGAAATCTATAAAAATTGAATATAAACTTCAGTTAATTGAATATGAACTTGAACTACATAGGATCTTTTAATCTGATAATTCATGTTCACCATATATGGGAGGTGTGTTTTGAAACTTTCATTTAACTGCTTGAACATTTACTGGGTTTACTACTCTTTATTAGTTCTCTGCTCTCTAAAAAACATATATAACATATATATGTATCATGTATATATGTAGCATAATATAGGTGTTTGTGTTTACGTATATATATGCTTAGGATCAGAATACTACTCTTTATTCTATGCGTGCTTGTTTCTGTGTTGGAATTTTGTGGTCATCTTATATTCTCATGATATAACCTTCAACTAGGATGTGAATCTGTTCTTCCGTGAGTGTAGAACCTCCTAGCTACCCATATACACACACACTCAAGATGTGCTGCATATGAAAAACTCCAGTACATATGCTTTAACTAGGAATGCAACATCATATTGAAATGCCTTCATCCTTCCTTGATTATAAAACTTCTTTATGCAAATAAATTTGTGTTGGCTGTATGAGTATTTCTTATTCAATTGCTCTGTTTAGCTTGTGGTAATTTTGAGTGTGCTTTTGTCTAAATGATATTATCCTTGTTTCTCAATAATTTTGGTCTGGAGAATTTGTTCTCAATGATTATTTTCTAGTACATTGTCCTTCCTTCTTTACTTACTTTCAGTTCTAAAAAGTAAGTACTGAATTTGTGCGATCATGTGTAATTAAGCTGGTGCTAAAATTGATTGATATTATGTAACGTCCCGAACCTGAATTCATCGGTTTACTAGTCATTTGGACGGTAAACGATCTTTACTTTCACTTTTACTGTCGTTTCAGTACTTTTAGCGGCCCTAAAAGTTGACTTTTTATTCGGGTCAAAATTTGAGAAAATTTCCTTCATGAAAGTTGTAGAGGACGTTAAACCGAGCGCGTGCATATGTGGTACGTAAAAATTAGAGTTCGTATATGAAAGTTATGTCCAAAATACTAAAGTTACTGTTCATGATAATTTTCTATAAAAGGCCGAGTTACTGTGCTCAGAAATTTACCGAGTCTTCCTCTTCCTCTCTCTTCCTCTCCGACCCCTTCACCTTCTTCCAGCCATACCTCCTCCATCTGGCGACGTATTTTGACGCGTAAGGTGTCATTAGAAAGCTCTCTTCCTTCTCTTCATTTCTGGGTTCATTTGGTAGCTTAATTTGAACTATGGAAGGTGCAACAACGAGAAGAGGAGGACGGTCACTGTAGCAGATTGAGGTCAACGCCGGTTTCTCCCTATTCCGGCCACCATAGACGACAAACCTTAGTCCTATGGAAGCGCCTTAAGACATAGATGATGCTCCCCAAGTATTTTGCAGCGATTTGAAGCGTGGAGGAAGAATCGACGGTTTGAAGTTTGGGGTCACTATTCACAAATCGGGTTCAATCTTCTCCTTAATTGTTGAGGTACTTCTACTCATCTTCTGACTTTGTCTCAGTTGAGAAAGTTGTTGGGTCTGTTGAGTAGGTGCTGCTACCAAAGTTTGGTGGCCATCAGAGGTGGTGGCTGCCGGCACGTGGGGCCCACGCGCTGCCATAGTTGGTGGCTCGTGAAGGCGAGTAAAGTAGGTTTTTAATTTCTGTTTTAGCCCAATTAAATCCTATATATAAATGTTGTGGAGCTTGTATGTGAAGTTTGGTGGAAATTGGAGGAGGTTTGGATATTAATCGGAAATTTTTTTTTTCCAAAGTTCAATAGTTTGGTTATTGATTTTCGAGAATTCCACCGTTGGATTTCTCTCAACTTTACCCTAGAAACTTTGAATTAAAGAATTGGTGTTAATGATGAAGTTTTGGTTAAATTGGAAAAGAAATTGGAAGTTTGATTTAGGAGGATAAGATATTAGAATCGTATTTAATTGCAGAATTGTTATTCACAAATTATAATATTGTGCAGGGCGATATATCAAGCTACTGCTCGACAAAGGAACTCATATGCGTTATCGCCTAAATAGTACTGTAAGTGGACTTTTGATTTTAAGTGATGCATGCAATATTGTTTCGTAATTAATCATTACGTTTATATATTTAAGAATATAAATTGCTTTATTGATTTGGGATTTGGGATTTTGAATTTGATCATGATTTATCTCGGTTATAATTTCAAAATGATTTTGGCTCTAAGTTTTAAAAGGATATTGCGAATTTCAGAATAAAGTATGAATTTAGATTTGTTAATGATTTTCGACGAATTATTTTCCAAGGTGGTTTCCGGAATTAAATATTGTTGTCACTTGTCGATTCTGAGATTTCTGAAAGGTTTTCGAAAATGGGATTTTCGAGAGAATTTTATTCATCTATTATTCCTCGCCTATTTATTTATGAATTCGAGAATATTTTGGCATGCGGGGCCACGTCAGTGATATACATTGTTTTTCTCGTGAGATTTGGGGTAGCCTTACTGATTTTCAGTTTTCGTATGATTTTAACCCACCATACATGGGTCGTCATATTTATTGCTAGCTAGCCTATTAGTACTCCTCCCTGCTTACTATGTGTTCGTGGGTGAGTAGAGCAGAGTATGGGATGCTTCAGAGTGTGGGTCACTCCGACCCAAGCCTGGGAGGCTCCCTTATTTGTATGGTGAGAACTTCTTCCCCATATTTGATTGATACCTTCAACTAGCGGGGCTAGCTCGATTTCTTTTGACCAGCGGGCCTGGAATGTTTTCACGAATTTTTGTGTTGCGAAAATATGTTTTATCCACGTTGCATGCATCAAGGTTTTTAAAAGATGAACATGTGGGAAAGTATTAAAGCTTTACTTTTATTCAAATTATCTTGTTTATTTATTTTTTTGTCCACTCACTCTAACGTGTTTTAAATTACTTTTCCCTGGGCCATTTGGTTTCAAATGCCCAGTTTGCAGGCGAATTAGTGGAGGTCAGGCGTACATGGCATTTGAGGCATAATTGTCACTACTTCCGCATTGTAGGATCCCTTGATCCTTTACTTTTCTTTTTATATCCTTGTGTATTAGTATTGCTCTGATAACCTTTGGGATTAGTATTGTTAAGTTGAGTTTTATGTTTTGTGAAAGTGGAGTTGATGGTAATTGGGAGCAGGGTGGCTCCAGGAGTATAAGGTTGGTTTGCTTGAAGTGTTTTGTGTGTTTTATAGGTTTTTGGATAGTCCATTTTAGGGGTGACTCTACCGAATTTTTGGTAGAGCTATTCCTAAGATGGGCCCCACAGGGCCACCTCGGATTTCACGGTGAAATTCGGGGCGGGTCCTGTCATATTATCAAATTGCATGCAGACTCAATCACAGGATGTTGGGTACAAAGCTGCTTCATATATAGATTGTGCAGGAGGGGAAAAGATACAGTTCATGTAATCTCAATCAAGTCAAGCTGGGGTTCTTAGTTTAGTTTATGTTTTCTCCTTTTTCTCCTCTACTGGGTATATTGATTACAACAAGCTGGAGGAGAAGGCAAATGTTATTTGTGTGAATATTTGGGAAATACTTCCTTTTCAAATCAATTTATTGAATTCATTTTATATATGGTGGGATTTGAATTAATTTTATATAATTTGTAACAATTAGACAACATGCAAGGATGAATGAAAAGAATTGTCCAGGATGTTATATAGCACAATGGTAAAAGTTCAATCTGTCGTCGCATAAATATATTTAATTGTTAGTCTTCACATAACACTTTTTGCCAAAAGAACTGTCGTATGTATACAATAGTCACAATGGATACAAAATAAATACTGTCGTCGGAATAACAGTCACACAACAGTTATAAACAAAAACGACTTCTGAATTGCAATCACACAACGGATTCTTAAGTTGCCTGTTGTCTGAGTAACATTCACAGAACAATTAATGTTGTCCACATGGATGCCGAGTTCTTCAGACAACAGTTCTCTAAATCATGTTTTATCAGACGGCAGCGAGATATACGACAGTCAGCTTTGTATCAGACAACAGTTTTTAGCCGTCGTCTGATTCAATTTTTGTACTAGTGATTCTACATGCACATGCTTCTATCTTTATTTTGCAGGTTAAAGAATCTCTTTTTGCTTATGGAGTTCGGGGACTTGTAGGGGCTGGGGGCGTCCGGATGTCACTTATGCTTGATTACATCATGTTTATAACTTTCCAACCAAGAAGCTACTCTTACTTGGGGGTTTTGGGGACTTGGACATACTTCTACTAGTATAGAGGATTTGTTATATGACCAAGCATAAGTAACACCCTCTTAGTGGGCCCACAAGCCATGGTGGGACCCAACTATGATATGCATCTTATAGCTTGACGTCTAAGTTACGCCGTGATAGTCGAAAGCGGCCTAGACCTCGCCGAGAAGCCACCTTTCCGGCCTTGCCAAGTTGCCTCCATAATAGCCTTTGAAGACTATAAAGGGGACTTCTTGTCCTAGATTGGAAAATATGTAAAGGAAAAGGCCTCCCTTCCCTATAAAAGAAGACTCCTTCCCACTTACTCAACATCCCATTACAACTCTTATAAATCCTATTGGGCCACGAGGCTGAAACACTAGTTAAACATTTCAAGTTGACACAACGGGAGACGAACTACTTTACATCATGTCTCTCACTCTCTCTAAAGCTAAGTAGAGCCTTCGATTCTAACGTTAACACGATATATAGCCAACACTAACTAGTAGCTTTTCGACCTATGGGCACACCCACAAATCCGTCCCTATTGGCTCTATTAATTAGGAATGGTTAGCGGTGGCTATTAACCAATACAGTCGAATTTTTTGACCGACACTAATTGAATCAACTGCATTGATAAAAACAAAAAACAAAAACAAAAAATGAAGAAAAGAAAACTTTCTGTGCCATATTTTGGGCCACCTTTTCCAATTTGATTCTTGCCCTACTCTCTTCTCACTCCAGACATGAACATTATACACTGTCTACTTAATATTAAATGATTTTGCATATAAGTGGCAAATTAATTGATGCGGCTAAAATAGCCTCACAATTTAACCCTGCAAAATGTAGTTGTCAGTATAGGATAAGGACGGATCGTTCAGTCCGGGGATTGTAGGGTACACCTACACAAAAAGGTCAATCAACATGCTACAAAAATGTGCCCATCTTAAATGCCTAGATAAGAGCCCAAATGAAAAGTCTTAACAGATCAATCTATTTATCTGATTCGTTCTAATGTAGGCTTGGATAAGAAAAGTCCTTACCAAGCCCAATACTACTAATTTTCAAAAACACGTAGCATAATTCTCTTAATTAGTGGTATTATCTAACCCTCGAATCAACTCACACGTGCAAATTAACCATTACACATAGAATTTAACACGTAATTTCCAGAATCGTTTAACCATTGAACATGGTTTTTACCACTTTTTAGAACTAATTGCTACTTGTTTAACTTAACGCCTTAACAAATAACAATTACTCTTGGCAAATTAAGCAAACACACAAGAACTCTCACCGTTATTCTAGCATGCAAACTTATTAACCTAACTCTGAAAATTACCTAAACACGTAAAAGGGCACAAGATTGTAACATGCATCATAAAAGAATTCTCGAAATTAACTCAATAATAAACTGAAAATCTCAAAAATATTAATAAAAATATTCTGAAAATTTCATGCCTCCAATTACATAACTCGCAAATCCAAATACACAAAACCAAAACAAAAATTGTAAGTAGAGTCATAGTTATACTTTGAAGCTTTCCTCAGCGGCTTGGCAACAAGGTGATGAACTCGTCTCTACTGTGGTGGTGGAGTGTCCTTGACTCAGTGCCTTAGAGCTTTCTAGATTGATGGATGGATGGTAGTCACGGTATTGTAGGTGATGGAAGTTTGAGGAGTGAATTGGGCAAAGTCTTGGAATAGTTTTTGGACAGGAAGTGATGCCAATTCTGTTCTGGACATTGCCTATTTATAGGGGAGCATTGGTTTGCTTTTTTCGATCATACCCTTCATCATTGGACGGATGGGATTGCATCATAATTCTTTTAATTTCCCAACTGAAACGTCTCCTTTATGCCCTTAACTCCAGTCATAATAGGGCAATTCCTTTAATTTTCAAGCTGAAACGTCTTTCTCTAGCTCTTATTTATTCCCCAACTAAAAACGTATTTCTCTTTATTTCTCTTCTTCATTGCTTGGTCAACCTGATTTAATAAAGGGCACAAAATTAAATTATTTTATAGAAAATAAAAGGAATTAAAACAATTTAATTTCAGAAAAATACTCCCATAAATTCTCTCTTATGGTCCACAATTTAGCATGACGGTGAGGAATCCTAATCCAGCTAGGATTCTTCATGAACTTTGTGTTTTTTGTCTATTTCACGCCAAACACTCTACAAGACTCTTAAAATAACTCGATGACTCAAAACACGAAACTTAAGGGGGAAACAAGGCTAAAATGGGACATATACTCATTAATATCAGCGCACATTGTGCTCCTATCAACTACCCCACACTTAGCTTTTGCTAGTCCCTTAGCAAAACAAAAATACAAAACAAAACAAAGACTCGACAAAAAGCAAGTAAATGACTCTACTGCCCCTAACTGTTGTCTCAGAGACTCTAAACTCATGGCTTTCACGTTAAACACTTAATCAAAATCGCATAGATAATTCCATGGTTAATAAACATGTGACACTCATATGACTAAGTAAGATATGGAGAACTTAAGTTATACAGTGAATGATAGCATGTTTCGAACAAGTCCAATCCAAACTCACAAGGCATACTCTTGATTTTTCTCTCAGAAATGGCTATGCTTAAAAACTTCACACTCAAGTATATGCAAGAGAACAAATTGTAAGGCAACAAACAGCTTGCATATTTCATCAATAAAAGCATTTTGTGAAGAATTTTTAAAGACCTCATGAAATGACTAAGTGCAGAAATGGACCTAAATCATAAGCTCGACTGCATAACTGACTCTACTAACCAAAGGCTGCCCATCTCAAGGATCAAGTAAGGACTTGAAATAGGTTGTAATAGGGCTAAGCTAGGGTTTTCGAAATGAAGATTAAGGATACAAAAATCCTAAAGACCTAGCAAAGCATATATGGACCACCTTATGTCACCATTTTTGTAGGCCAATTATCATTGTTTTGGACCCAACCTTCACTCTAACCAACATGGAAATGGACAAAGACCTAATTTTCAACTTTGGCCTTCTACAAATATGAAAGTCCAAAATCACACTTCAACAATTTCTCAAGAGTTTTCTTTTCAATTTTTCTTCTCTTTTGCCGTTTTTCTTTCTTTATTTTTCATTTTCTTTCTTCTTCTTGTTTTTTTTTTAAGGCAAATTTTTTTTCTTGTTTTCTCTTAGGTTTTCCCCACCCCACACTTGTCTTTCATCGTCACCCCTACACACTATATCATGCTCTACTAAGTCCCTAGCACAAGGGTAGAGATATTCTGTACTAAGCTCATGGTAGGTGATGAAACAAAGGTTTTCAACGTAGTCTCAAAGGGGTTCATTCTAAGGAGTCCCATGATGGGCACAATTGGGGACACATGCTATGCTTGTTTGGCTATGGTGGTTATCCTAATGTCTTCTATCCTATCCAAGATCAGAGCATATTATGGCATACAAGTTTTGACAGTCACAACAGTCGAGTTCTAGTATTCTCTAGTCCATTAAAATCTATGGCACATGATCATTGGATTTTCAAAGAATGATGAGGTTTTGCAAATACAGCCATAAAATTCTGAATTTATCAATAAGCACTCGAAAAGAAAGTATTTTAGCTCAACAGCTCACTTAGGGTCAATTGAATTAGACTTAATCCTAGCATGCTTTATGAACCAAGTTACAATCCTATCTCAAATCTTCATACAAGTATCAAAATGTTGATTAACCACAGAATTCAATTAAGTCCTATTTCGATTGTGAAAACCTTCAGCCATGAATTCAGAGACATGTTCATCCTAGACATTAGGAGCATCCTAAGACTCAAACAAACAAAAAAACTATAAAACCAACGAATTTTTTTAATTTTTAATTTTTAATTTTTAATTTTTTAACTGAAAATATTCTGAAATAAAGTGTAAACCCACCCCACACTTAGAATCTACATTGTCCTCAATATAGGCAAAAATATATGGTATATATACCCTAAATATGGGGGGCTATGAAAATAAGAGAAGGGAAAAATAAACAAACAAACAAAGACACAAGTACAATTCAACCTAAGCAAGTGAAGGGATAGAAATGTCAAACTCTCGTTGATGGCTCCTCCACAGCTTCGGTTGAAATGGGTTGCCTCCCATGCAGCGCTTAATATTTATAGTCCTTCAGCCTAGACTCTTCTCCTTGTTCACACGTCCTGGGGTGCCTCTTGGAGGGGTATCTCTTCCAATGTGTGCTCCACAAAGGACTCATAGTAGGGCTTGAGACGATGCCCATTAACCTTGAACTCCTTCCCCATCTTCTCATTCTTGATATCTACATCACCATGAGCAAACACATTAGTAACTATAAATGGGCCAACCCAACGAGAACGAAGTTTACCTGGGAATAACTTAAGTCTGGACTGGAATAACAGAACTTTCTGGCCCACTTGGAAGCTTTTTTCACGGATCATTTTGTCATGGTAAGTCTTTGTCTTCTCCTTGTACACCCATGAAGCATAGAAGGCCTCATTCCTTATCTCCTCAAGCTCATTTAGCTGTAGCTTCCTATGTAGGCCCGCTTCATCATAATCCATGTTGAACTTCTGGACAGCCCACCAAGCCTTATGCTCTAGCTCCACTGGGAGGTGGAATGCCTTTCCGTAGGCTAACCTAAAAGGAAACATCCCAATAGGTGTCTTGTAGGCCGTTATGTAGGCCCACAATGCATCATCTAATCTCTGGCTCCAATCCTTCCTTGTTGGACCCACTGTCTTCTGTTGGACACCTCTGCTTGGCCACTGGTCTGAGGGTGGTAGGGCGTGGACACCTTATGGGTTACCCCATACTTCTTTAGCAAAGCCTTGATTGTATGGTTGCAAAAATGAGAACCTCCATCACTGATCAGCACACGTGGCACTCCAAACCTGGAAAATATGTTAGTTTTCAAGAAACCTGCAACCAGTTTTGAATCGTTAGTCCTGGTGGCTTTTGCTTCCACCTACTTTGATACATAGTCCACAGCCAATAGTATATATAAACAGCCATTAGACGAAGGAAATGGGCCCATAAAGTCAATGCCCCAAACATCGAAAATTTCTACAGTTATTATTGGGCTCATGGGCATTTGATCTTTTGGGCCAAGGTTACCAATCCGTTGGCATCTATCATAAGAAATATAAAACAAGTTTACATCCTTGAAGATAGTGGGCCAATAAAATCCACAATCTAAGACTTTCAAGGCCGTTCTACGAGGCCCAAAGTGGCCTCCACACGCCTCACTATGGCAAAATGACAGAATTGACCTATGCTCAGACTCTGGGACACATCTCCTAATGACTTGGTCACTACAATGTTTCCATAAATAGGGCTCATCCCAAATAAAGTGCCTAGCCATTTTCTTCAATTTATCCTTACTAGCTTTGGAAAGTGTGTCAAGAAATGTCCTAGTGACTAAATAGTTAACTATATCCGCATACCAGGGCACACTAACCTTTATCCCAAAGAGCTGATCATCTGGGAAAGTTTCCTGTAGGGGCTGGACATCCTCCTCATGTACTATCCTGCTCAAATGGTCCGCCACCACATTCTCGCTTCCCTTCTTGTCCTTGATCTCTAGGTCAAACTCCTGAAGCAGCAGGATCCATCGAATCAATCTGGGCTTGGCCTCCTTCTTGATCATCAGATATCTCAAGGCTGCATGGTTAGAGTAAACAATTACTCTAGAGTGCAATAAATAAGAACGGAACTTATCTAAAGCAAAGACTACAGCCAAAAGTTCTTTTTCAGTGGTGGAGTAGTTGAGCTGGGCGTCGTTGAGGGTCCGAGAAGCATAGTAAATAGCATAGGGCTTCTTATCATTCCTCTGGCCCAACACAGCTCCAACAACATAGTCCGATGCATCACACATAAGCTCGAAGGGTAGACTCCAATCCAGAGGACATATGATGGGGACCGTGGTCAACAACTCCTTGAGCTTTTCAAACACCTTCTTGCGATCCTCATTGAACACAAAGGGCACGTCCTTTTGCAATAGGGCACACATAGGTCTCGCAACCTTAGAGAAGTCTTTGATGAACCGCTTGTAAAATCCTACATGGCCAAGAAAAGAGCGTAGCTCCCTCACAGTTGTGGGGGAAGGTAAGTGACGTACAAGATCAACCTTAGCCTTATCTACTTCAATGCCCCTAGCAGATATTATGTGTCCTAACACTATTCATTGTGTCACCATGAAGTGACACTTCTCCCAATTTAGCACAAGGTTAGTTTCTACACGCCTCTCAAGTATCAATCCTAGATTCTCTAAACAAGTACCAAAATCTTTACCGAAGACACTAAAGTCGTCCATAAAGACTTCAATAAAATTTTCAATGTATTCTAAGAAAATGGAAAGCATACATCTTTGGAAAGTACTTGGTGCGTTGCATAAGCCGAAGGGCATGCGCCTATAAGCAAAGGTCCCAAAGGGGCATGTGAAGGTTGTCTTCTCCTGATCCTCGTGGGCTATGCAGATCTGGTTGTACCCACTATATCCATCCAAAAAGCAATAGTAGGAATGGCCCGCTAAGCGCTCCAACATCTGGTCAATAAAAGGCAAGGGCATATGATCCTTCCTCGTTGTGGCATTCAGCTTCTGGTAGTCGATACATACCCTATGACTAGTCACTAATCTCTGGGGCACTAGCTCATTGTCCTCGTTCTTTACCACTGTCACCCCAAACTTCTTGGGCACCACTTGTACTGGAGAGACCCACTTACTATCAGAAATTGGGTAGATCACCCCACAATCTAGCAACTTGATCACCTCGTCTTGGACCACCTTCATCATGGGCGGATGTAGACACCTTTGGGTTTCTCTTGTGGGCTTGGCGCCATCTTCTAACAGGATCCGGTAAACACTCGTGGTTGGGCTGATTCTCTTGATATTTGCTAGAGTCAAACCAATGGCAGTCTTGTGCTTCTTCAACACTTCCACCAACTTCCTTTCTTGCTCTACCTCCAACATTGATGATATGATCACTAGGAGGGTCTCCTTTTCTCCTAGGTACGCATACTTCAGATGCTCAGGGAGTACCTTCAATTCCAACTTGGGTGCTTGAACCATAGAGGGTAGCATTTTATTAGTAGAAACCGGAATTGACATATAGGAAATTGACCTCTTTATAGGCTGAGCCTCCAGTGAGGCCACAGTCTTGATCACTCTAGCCTCCTCAGCGTCCCACTCAACCTTGGGGATAGGTTCCCCATTTGCATCATATCCGAACCCCTCCTGTAAGGTCAGGGCCAATTCATCCTCAACCATTGCTTCAGAGAAAACCTGTGCGAGTGAATCAACTACATCAATAGCAAAGCAAGGTTTCAAATCAGAAACAGGGTACCTCATGGCTTCAAGAATGTTGAAGCGTATAACTTCACCATCAAAATCCATGGTGAGAGTCCCTTTGTACACGTCGATCTTCGTTCTTGCAGTCCTCATAAAGGGACGCCCTAAAAGTAATGGAGTGGTATTTAGGGGCGATTCCTCCATGTCCAATACGTAGAAATCTGCAAGGAATATCAGATGGTTTACCTGCACAAGAACATCCTCAACATACCCTTGAGGTTATTTGTTAGACCTATTAGCAAGTTGAATGACAACATTATCCCTTTTAAGAAGGCCTAGACCTAGGGACACATACAAATTATAAGGCATAACATTTATGGATGCCCCTAAGTCTAACGTCACATTTTCAAACCTGGTGTCACCAATAATACAGGGAACAGAAAAACTCCCTGGGTCCTTCAACTTTGGGGGTAGTTTCCTCTGGATAACGGCTGATACCATCTCGCTCATTTTCACCACCTCTTTCTCTCGTGTCTGCCTCCTTGTGGTGCATAGCTCCTTCAAGAACTTGACGTATTTAGGCACCTGTTTGATGCACTCGATCAGGGGCATGTTCACTTGAACCTTCTTGAAGATTTCCAAGATCTCTTGATCAGATTTATCTTTCTTCGTCTTGGCAAACCTGCTTGGAAAAGGTATAGAAACAACTGGGTTAGTCTTAACTAAACCACTAGAGTCAGGAATTGTACCTTTAGGTGCCTCAACTTGGGGCAGGTTAACTTCCACCCTTGATGTTCTTGGGTCCTTCTCAACATCCTTCTTAGACACCTCTACAACATCTTCTTCTTCATTATGGGCCACTTGGGCCTTCTTGTGGGCTCTGGGAGGGTCTACTAGCACTCGTCCACTCCTAGTGATGATGGCTTGGGCTTGCTAGTTCCTTGGGTTAGGTACCGTGTTGCTTGGTAGCTTCCCTGTTTCAGCAATCCGACCCATAAAATCCACCACTTGGCTCATTTGATTCTTGAGCTCTGTAATATCCTTTGAATGGGTTGCCTGTCCTACAACCAAAGCTTGAGTAGCCGTGTTAAGTTGTTATTGCCCAGCAGCAAGGGACTTCAACAGTTCATCATAATTAGGGGCACTCAAAGTATTAGAAACAGGAGGTGGAGGGATAGAATTGGGATTACCAAAAGTTTGAGGTACCTGAGGCCTAAAAAATAAACCTGGTGGGCACTAAGAATTCTGATTTGGGCCTAGAGGTGGTCTCAAGGTGTTATCATTGTTAGCCAACGAAAGTTGGGGTGGTCTCTAAGCCCAGGATTGTACGTATTGGAGTAAGCGTTGTACCTCGGACCTCCTTGACCTCCTTGATACCCTAGGGCGTTAACAGATTCCCATCCTTCTGGAGAGGCAAGCTGGGGACATTTATCAGTGGGGTGCCCTTGAGTCGAGCACATCCCACACACTTGAGCCATTACTCCTCCTTCAGTAATGTTTAAGACTTGAGACAGGAGAGTTGACATCTTGTTGACCTTGTCTTCAAGAGCAGAGTTAGTGGACACCTCATGTACCCTCCTTTGAGAGGAAAGCACCCCCTCATATTGCTGATAGTTTAGTGCACGATTAGTAAGTAGTTCCTTGGCATCAGCAGCTGTCTTATCCATAAAGGACCCTCCAGCAGCAGCATCTAACAGACCACGCTCATTAGCGGTGAGTCCTTCATAAAAATAGGTAAGGAGGGACCCCTCACTCATCCCATGGTTAGGGCATGATACTACAAGGCTCTTAAATCTATCCCAATAATTGTAGAATTCTCCTCATGTCCTTGCGTGATTCCACTAATCTGCTTCCTCAAAACAGTGACCTTTGAGGCAGGAAAGTACTTCGTAAGGAACTCGCCCTTCATCCTATTCCAAGTGTTGATAGTCCCAGCAGGCAGCTCAAATAGCCAAGTCTTGGCCTTGTCCTCCAAAGTAAAGGGAAATGCCTTCATCTTCAAGATATTGATATCAGCTCCTCTAGGGCACATACTCCCACAGACAAACTCGAACTCCTTGAGATGTTTGTTGGTGTCTTCACTAATCACTACTCATCCTATGAAACTTGGGTAGGTAATACAGAAACCCACTCTTTAACTCAAAATCATCATTAAGTCCCTCTCCTGGTTGTGGATAGGCAATGCATAAGGGCGCAGCACCCCCACCTGTAGGATTAGACAGTTGCCTAATAGTCTCAGCCATTGGTGCCTGTACTTGCTCAACACGGGCGTGCTCTTCCTCTTCTTCCTCTTCTGTGTCTGCAACGTCCTCTTCAGTGACCTCCTCTTATTCCTCTTCAAAGACTTGTTCTTCTCCTTCTTCAGAATGGTCAGGTTTGTTGATCTTCTCGGTTGATCTAGTTGAGGAGTTATAACCTGAATAGCTAGAGTCCTGAGAATCTCTCCTTTCTAGAGGAGGGCGGTCTGAAAAAGTGAGTTCTACCCTTTGCCTAGCACGTTCTAATTTTTCAAAGAGCTCCTTAGTCTTATCAGAGACAGTGGACATTCATGGACCTTTAAGACCAAATCAAGTGTTAGTAACATATACAAGGTTCGAAATACAAACATTATGTCTTTCCTACTTTCTAAGTTACTTTTACATTTACATACTTAGGTACTGGAACAGATGACCTCGTTTGTGCAATGGGACTATAGAACAGCTACCCTCGACAAGGTCATGTTTAATCCGATATACCTAAAGCATGTCACACAATATATATATATATATATATATATATATATATATATTTAAGTTTGTTATAAACTTAGTTAATATCTCAATTGATTCCAAGTTGTAAGTCAAGCCCAATAGAAACCACTACTATTGGTGAGATACGATATAGGAATAGTCGCCTAGACATAAATCTCCTTCCTTTGTTTCAGAAGGCCGGATGGCCAGATTAAGAGTTAAGGGAGAGGGAGGACTCATTTTGGTGATACTACGGAGGCTACTCCCTCATTGAGGTTTAGGCCCCTATCGGCTACTCCCACATAGTGGTTTAGGCTCATTCTATAGTATCTCTAAGATCCAATTGAACCCATCACCCAGGGTCCCAACCTAAGACACCATCTGTATGCGCCCTTTACTCAACTGGGAAATTAACTTATGTGTTAGACCGTTCACCAAGTGCTAATAAAGGCCGCCCTCAACCTCAAGAGACCTTAGCAATGTACTAATGAAGGGTTTAAGTCAATATTAACAAAAGGGCCCTTGTCTACTCATACGATTTTACACACTTAAAGCAATTAAGTATTTAACTAAATTCATAACAACCGAAGTATATTAATCTAAGTGAAACAAACAACAATTTACAACAAGCTCAAAAAGAAACTTCTACAAATTGCACAACAATTATAAAAGACATGCTTAATTTTGTAACACTCATAAAACTTAAACTAAATCACAATTAAAGCTTGGCCTAACAAAAATTGCAATTTGTCACCATTCCACAAGTGTAGTACAAAAATTGAGCATGCATTCTATGTACAACAAAATCGATAACACTTTCAGTGCTAGGGATTTTAACAATCCCCGGCAACAGCGCCAAAAATTTATGCGACTTAAATAGCCTCACAATTTAACCCTGCAAAATATAGTTGTCAGTATAGGGTAAGCAGGGACCGTTCAGTCTAGGGATTATAGGGTACACCTACACAAAAAGGTCAATTAACAAATAAAATAATAAAATGGGGGTTTTGGAATTTGGTTCCTAATCTACTTAAAATAAAAACGAAACAAATAAAACTATATACAATGATCGACTTCCCTAACCTAGACCAATACCACTCGGAAAATTACTAAGTGTAAAAACAAAAAATCCATTTCAACATGCTACAAAAATGTGCCCATCTTAAATGCCTAGATAAGAGCCCAAATGAAAAGCCTTAGCGGATCAATCCATTCATCTAATTCGTTCTAATGTAGGCTTGGATCAGAAAAGTCCTTACCAAGCCCAATACTACTAATTTTCTAAAACACTTAGCGTAATTCTCTTAACTAGTAGTATTATCTAACCCTCAAATCAACTCACATGTGGAAATTAACCATTACACATAGAATTTAACACGTAATTTTCAAAATCGTTTAACCATTGAACATGGTTTTTACCACTTTTTAGAACTAATTGCTACTTGTTTAACTTAGCGCCTTAACAAATAACAATTACTCTTGGCAAATTAAGCAAACACACAAGAACTCTCACCGTTATTCTAGCATGCAAACTTATTAACCTAACTCTGAAAATTACCTAAACAAGTAAAAGGGCACAAGATTGTAACATGCATCATAAAAGAATTCTCGAAATTAACTCAATAATAAACTGAAAATCTCAAAAACATTAATAAAAATATTCTGAAAATTTCCTGTCTCCAATTACATAACTCACAAATCCAAACACACAAAACCGAAACAAAAATTGTAAGTAGAGTCATAGTTACACTTTGAAGTTTTCCTCAACGGCTTGGCAACAAGGTGATGAACTCGTCTCTACTATGGTGGTGGAGCGTCCTTGACTTAGCACCTTAGAACTTTGTAGATTGATAGATGGATGGTGGTCACGGTCTTGTAGGTGATGAAAGTTTGAGGAGTGAATTGGGCAAAGTCTTGGAATAGTTTTTGGCCAGGAAGTGATAGGCAAGGAAGTGATGCCAATTCTGTTTTGGACGTTGCCTATTTATAGGGGGCATTGATTGGCTTTTGTCGATCATACCCTTCATCATTGGACGGATGGGATTGCATCATAATTCCTTTAATTTCCCAACTGAAACGTCTCCTTTATGCCCTTAACTCCTCTCATAATGCGGCAATTCCTTTAATTTCCAAGCTGAAGCGTCTTTCTCTTTATTTCTCTTCTTCATTGCTTGGTCAACCTGATTTAATAAAGGGCACAAAATTAAATTATTTCAGAGAAAATAAAAGGAATTAAAATAATTTAATTTCAGAAAAATACTCCCATAAATTCTCTCTTAAGGCTCACAGTTTAGCATGACGGTGGAGAATCCTAATCCAGCTAGGATTCTTCATGAATTTTGCGTTTTCTGCCTATTTCACTCCAAACACTCTACAAAACTCTTAAAATGACTCGATGACTCTACACACGAAACTTAAGGGAGAAACAAGACTAAAATGGGGCATATACTCATTAATATCGTCGCACATTGTGCTCCTATCATTAATACCATCCGTGACAATTTCTGATTTTTTGACAAAAAAAGAAAGAAAGAATTGTTCAGATTATGGGTACCATCGTATGACAATCCTTGTATTAAAAAATTGATACATTATTCTTTTATATCACAAATGAATACATTATTTTTTATACAATAGCCACAAGTATTTAAAATAGAGAAAATTTTACAAATAGTACCCAAATTAAAAGTCATTCATCACTTTAGTACATCAATTTTAAAAACTATTAGATTGGTACCCTAATATTAAAATTCGAATTATTTTTAGTACCCGCCGTTTATAACGCCATCAAGTCACTAATTGTCTTATTGTTATTTCGTCTCTTCACATTTCAACATTGTTTTTTTCCCCTTCCACTCAACAATTAGAGAACCATCAAGCCCATCATCCACCAGACCACGGTTCCCTGATCAACGGAACCACCAACACCACCCAGATACCCCAATTCTCTTCTCCACAATTCCATCAAATTTAATCCCAAAGCGTCCAAATTCTATATCTCCATGACTCCATCAATTCAATTCAATCCAAAATCTAAATTCTCAATCCAACTCCAAAACTCAGTTCCCCATCCCATGCAACCCTAAAACCAAAACTGTCATTGATGGGAGTCTCAGTCTTCAACACCGTCTTCTCCATTGCCGTTTCAAGCACCACTGCTGACTTTATCAGTTTCGGTGATGCTTTAACTCAACTGCTTCTTCGATGGAGGCTGTTTTAGTGCGCACTCTCCTTCAGCAACATAGTGTGGTCTTCGAAGTCTATCATCTCTGACATAGAGAGAGAGAGAGAGAGAGAGAGAGAGAGAGAGAGAGAGAGAGAGAGTCAGAGAGAAATGCAGACACCTGAAAATAGTTTGAGACTGAGAGCTTTTAATTCGATGCAAAAACTCATTACAAAATATATTTTTTTGGGGAGTGAAAATTGCACTCCCCAAATTACATTCTACACTCCCTCCTCTTAATTTTTTTAATAATTTCTTTTGTTCCCCTTAAATTTCTTTCCCACATTACTCTTAGAATCATAACTTCTAACTCCTTCCATCTCTCTCCTCATCATCTTCTCATTTCTCTTGTAACACAATCATCTCTTTCATTTGGCTTCTATGATTTTTGCCTAATCTGAGAATTCCATCATTTACGTCATTATCCTTTTATTGTCAATCTTTCTTTAATCTGATTTATCTCGTGATGTACAACTTTTCTCTCCTCTGCTCTCAAAATCTCAATTTATTTCTCAATGAAATGGATTTGCTGTTGGTTTGACTGTGATTGAAACTCAAAGATCAAAGAGCAACAACCCAGAAAGCAAAAGATTTATTTTTTGAAAATTGAAGTCTCAAATGTGGGTACAAATCTGGGCATGAATCTACAATTCTGTAACCAACTAATTTTGATTTTGAAGAATATAGGCTGGTATGATTTCATTTCCTACTTCTAATTCATTGGGTAATCTAATAAGAAATAGAACTCGTTGATCTTGTCTTCTGATGATGCTATAACTACTGTAAATTCTTGCCCTTCCTTCTATAATCAGCCCAAGTATTATAAGCTTAAAATTAGATAGCAACCAAAAACGTTAAAATTATACACGAACCAAAATGGTATTGCTCTAGAAGTCATGTTATGTTGCTCCTCATCAGAAACTTTGATTGAAACCAGTTAAAAGCAAACCCAGAACTTGATATGTAACTCATGACAAACATTGTAAATGTCCAATCTTGCACTGAATACCCATGAAGCTAGAATAGCCAAAATTTATATATTTCTTCGCGACGACCAACATTAGAAACGAAGCAATATTAGAGGAATTAGATGAATCAATATTGTGAGTTTAATTGATTTGAACATTTGGTTATGAACACAGTTGTTTGGCCTTGGCGCTGATCTATTTTTGGTTCTGATCGATCGAGTTGTAGAGAGATGAGAATAAGAGAGATAAAGAAACTGAACAAGGGTATTTTTGGAAGAGAAAAAAACGTCAGAAAACCATAACTATTAAAATATGAAGAGGGGGTATAGTTTGTAAAAAGTGGTGTGCAAATTTCACTCCTTTTTTTTTTTTTGAAGACATTACAAGATGTTATATTATATATATTTAAGTGTTTGACCATGATATGTTTGCTGGAATGGATTACATGTGTATTTGTTTTCTTGTTTGACTCTGTGACTTGCTAGTATAAGTTATATGAGTGATTAGGAGGGGAAGAAGAGGAAAATAAATATTTGATAAAATGAAAAGACAAGATTGCCCATAAAATAGTTTGTGTGGTAGTAGATTTAACACTGTTACAGACAGAAGGTATGAAAATTGTGGTGGATCTAAATATTGGGGTACCAATCTGATAGTTTTTTAAATTGATGTACCAAAGTGATGAATGTCTTTTAATTGGGGTACTATTTGTAAAATTTTCTCTTTAAAATAAATACATCATTGTCTTATACCACAAATGAGTACATTTTCTTTTACAACATAGCCAAAAGGTACAACCTAAACTACACCTTGTAAAACCAATGCTTGGTGGTTCAAGTGGTAAGGAGTTTGTTCCCCTTAAGCAAGGTCTCGAGTTCGAGCCTTGTGAATGGAGCAGCCAGTATTGAGAGAGCTTCCCCCCTAAATGGGGTCCGACCCGGCTCGAGAGGGATTAGTCCTTACCTACGGGTGGGGGATACCTTGGTTTAACCAAAAAAAAAAAAACTACACCTTGTAAAACACTCACCCGCATATCAAGTTTCTCACTGGATAAGCTTTAAGTATAATCTATACTACTCTTAATTTCGCTATGTTCTATTTTCCCAGATAACACCTAAGCAACCCAAGAAACAAAAATTCAGATCATTGATAAACAAATGCTATAAAATTTGGCATCACACAATCAACACATATAAAGTAATAAAACAAATTAATCAGTTGTCCACAAAGTTTAAGGAAGTACCTTGCTTATTCAATCCACAAATGGCCAAAACCTAAAAGAGAATCAAAATGGAAAAATTACTAAAATCAACTTCTTAGACCCAACATCGTGTTCATCACTCCCATCAACCTCTATCGCAGAGCCATCCTTGAATTCACCAGTTTATCTCTTCATTTGAGCCCAGGTGTAGGTTGACCAACTTTCCTCACATATGTAAATTGGTTTAAAAGCTTGTAAATGTGGTCGCAGGTAGAGTAATTATCACAAATAGAATATTAATCATAACTTCTGACATCGATCATTTGTCATCATTTATAGTAACATGTATCGTCATAGATGTAATTTCTTATCAATGAAAGACAATACACGAGAAAATAGCCCAATTACACAATCAAGAACCCTATAATATCAGTGAGGACACATGCTTTATTTGTTCTACACATGAAGTATTACCACTAGAACAATATATTCATTGTACATTTGTGGTTTATTCACTTGTAAATATGGTCGTAGATGGAATAAGAACCCGAATATGATTAAATTTCCACATCTACAGGGTAACATAATGTCATCATATAAGTAATATTTTATTTCATGATAAATTACTCAAAATAGACCTCAATTATAATTGGTTAAGAAAAGTATTAATGACATAATAAGACTTAATTTTTTTTCTTTTTTAGAGAAAAAGATTCCATAATTAATTATTAATGATTTGGTTAAGGGGTAAACCAGTTACCCCATTTTAAATATTTTGGACCATTGGATATATTACTAATCCAATTGTCCAAAGTATTCACCAAAATAGGTGTATGCCAACACTCGAGTACTTATGAATTTTCCTTTCTCTTTTATTTGTTGACAAAGAAGAATGAATTTCATTCATAGCAAATGCTGGCTAGAATGACACAATACATAATACCCATCAGGGGTGATAGGTGCAATCACTTGAAAACATATCCGCTCCTTTATTCAGAAGCCTAGCAGAACAAAAGAATTCTAGCATAAAACAATAGCAGACAAAATTCCAGTGCCAAAGCGCTCAATTGCGGTACACCAAGGAACTTTAATTTGCATCTAGATGTGTAGACCAATATTCTGTAGGCTAAGTACCAACACATTCTAAACTTTCTCCTTTCCCTTTGGGTTAGTGTCACGCTCTGACTCGAGCTAATCTTATAATCTCGAGTTAAGGTGTGAATCACATCTTAATTATAGAACTAAAATCTCTATAATCAAAATGTGACAAAAAAAATCGTGGGCTAACAACTAGATAACAAGATCTCAAAATTCCAGCGGAAGCATATATTACATAGTCTTTATCACATAGGGGTAAAGTTATGGTATGTTAACATTTCTCATACATCAACTATTTTTACCACTTTAAGGACTCGTGTTACCACTTTAAGGACTAATATTACTATTTTGAGGACTCATACGGTAAACTAAGAAAACTTACCACTTAAAGGACTCATGTTACCACTTTGAGGACTAATATTACTATTTTGAGGATTCATGTGGTAACTAAGAAAATTTACCACTTTAAGGACTCTTGTTACCACTTTGAGGACTAATATTACTATTTTGAGAACTCATTTTACCACTTTTAAGGCAATTGTATGTATGTTATACGTTAACACATTGTAAAATTTTCCATCACGTAGTACACTAGTACTCATTCATTATTCCAAACAAACATAAAGAAAACATAAATTTCACAACCCATTTGACATTATATACATATCCGAAATTCTTACTCTAGTATCTTGATTCCATTTTGTTTTTATAGCTCTTTTAGTCCAACCAAGGAGTACCAAATAACAGTTCAATTCCATCTTCACTCTATCAACAAGAAAAAAATCTGACCGAATCAAATTTAGACCCAACAAAAAGTTGGAAGTCGAGCACAGCTCCAAGCTTCAATGTTTCTGCATTCGAGGAGAACCCTAAACTTTGTGGTGATCACTTCCAAAGAAGTGCATACCAGTTAAGGGCGCCATTACTCAACACCACGAGGAAAATGGGGATCAAGATCAAATTCATGGGTTCCTTTATTTGGTGCTCTTGGGTTCATAGTGTTAAGGTGAAGAGTGAAGCATCAGCTCAAAGTTAGCAAAGTCAACAAAATCAATGTACACCAGGGAAGCATGATCATGATGTTAGAACCTATTGGAAGATGATCCCACTTTGAAAATAAGGCTCTAGTTTGGTCACTTTATATATGTTTACAAAAAACACGTATTGAATGGACAAACTTAAAAGGAAGGCCCATTGGATATATTAATATATCAAAGATAGGGCTTTGGGCCTTGAAGCTCTTGGGCCAAAATTAAAATTCCAAAATTTGGGTAAAACCGATCCAAAACAGTTGTAACTGTTCAAATCAAATTCAAATTGAACGAACAGTTGCGTCTTCGATCTTGTCTGTCCTCTATAAAAATGGCATGAAGGTTCATTGCACATATATCTTTTTCGACATCTCTTCTTCCCAAACACTTTAGAGAAACACAAGTGAAGTTAGGCAGGTTTCAAGGCATCCGTGCAAGGCCTTGGAACGAGAGTTGTATCCTGCAAGGTAGACGTCTACAATCAACTACAGCATCGGTGTGGGGATGAATTTTTGTCTTAGGACATTGCACTGCATACGCAAGCCTCTCTCACAAGATCAATTCAGTGAATTCTAATCTACTTATTTGTATTTATTTACATATTGCTTTACATACATATATATATATATATATTTTCTATTTTCTATTATAGTATTCTGTTGATCATAAATTTTCAGCAACTAGGATTGATCAGGGGTTATCAATCCTTAATTGAATTAGCACAAGATCGTACAATTAGTGAAGATCATACACGTGTTACACATCAAGACATAGCTCAAAATGAGAAGAGCAGTTAGCTTTATCAGCTGGACATTCACACTAGATTACACGTGTCATTCATCCAACCATTCTGTTAGAAATTAGTTAACAGAAATTAGCATGCTGTTAGTGCATGAGTTAGTATAAATATCCTAATTAGCTACTGTTGCTTTTCAGCCAAGCATTGTAACAAACACTCAGAGAAATATCCAATTATGTTTAGCTCTCTTTCTTCATCTTCCCTGTCACAGTTATTAGGGTTTTGATACACAACTCCATAGCCACTCCTTCATGATTTCTGGTATCTCCATTATCACACCATTATTTCTAACACATAGTTGGATTTTGGGGAGTTTGTGGGAATTGTGGCCCTCCGGTGCTCAAGGAGAAGTGGAGGTATGCATATTTCAGATTTGTAGACACTGCTCAGCTCAAGATAGGCTCTATGTTATGATAACTGTGAGTATGGCCGAGCTCTAGAGAAATTCTTTCTTTTTTTTCATGGACGTTTTTTTTTTTTCTTTTCTTTTCTTGTGATATAAGGCTTGCTTAATTTGATTTCATATGTATATATTCTCTCTCTTTTTTTTTTTAAATGATTATGTGCTAGATCAAGTTTACTACGTGATATAAGGCTTGGTAATATATGATGATTGATGAGGATTCACCAAGTAAGTTGAAATTACCAGAAGCGACCCCATGTTTTTTATTCCTTTCCTTTCGTTCTGGGTCTCCTGTGAAATATTGTGTTAATGACACTATGCAATTTTCTGTCGTGTGATTGAAATTTTTTTTTTTCAGACGTCGTTTTTGTAAGAGCCGTTGTGTGATAGAGACTTAGAAATTAGTTTAGAAAACGTTTAAGATAAAAACTGTTGTGTAACGCTCAAAAAAATTGAGCGGCTAGTTTCCCACCATGTTAGTGGTGCCATACCTCATATAAAACCCAAAATTTTCTCCAACATGTATTGATGAGACGATGAGAAATAATAAAACTGTGGTCTGATAAAATAGTTTGACAAAAAGGAGGGAGATTTCCCACCACCATTTTTCTCCAACTCCCCAAATAGAGAAGTCAAGTTAACATGAGACAAATCCCAAATTTAAAACTTATGCATTCAGACCACATTGTTTTTAATTTCTGTTGTGTGAGTCCTTGTAGGGCTTGTCCAAATTGATATGACCAAACTTGAAACCCTACACTTAGAGAGGAAAAAAATAACAAAACAGATCGACCCAAAACCAAAATCCTCCCTCCTCACTCTCCACAACGCCTCACTCCTCACTCTCGAACAAAAACTTGCAGCCAAAATCAATCTTCACTCGCGCCTCACCTTAAAACCAAAACCAGTCTCTCTTCCTCAAACCTCCAGAAGCCAACAACCCCAATTTTCTCGATACCCTTTTAGCGGAACTGAAGCACTCTCTTTCCCTCGCACTCGTTCACTTCTACCCTCTCGCGGGTCAAGAAAGAACAAGACCCTCATCTCTACTTGGTCTATGTGGATTGCAGCAATATCCCCGGAGTTTGACGGCTTGACGGCTTGAAGCCCTAAATCCAAAACAAGTCGTCCTCCAATGTCCCTTTCAGATCCCCATCACACTCTGCTGAATTCGAAATCCCCAGTTTTCTAGGGTTTCAATTTTCAATCTCAAGAGGAAAATGTTGAAGCGGAAGACGTCACATAAGAAGATGTTCTCCCCCATCATCTCCGGTACGAGCCCCTCAAGGCCATCACCGACCATAATCCAAGCAGTTGTCATCAGGTCTGGGAGCCCAGTCTCTAGTCCAAGGTTATGATTTATATATACTGCTGATCCTCTCCATCAATTCGGTCTGGGTCCTTCAATTGATATTCACTCTGTTTGTTTTAGGTTGACCCAAATTTCAAAAGAAGCGGAGGAGACCACAGTAATTCCCCAAATCACTCAGAAATTCCCAATTCCCATACAATTCCTAGATTCCTGAATCAACCAATCCAATCCAAATGAGACGATCGCTGATCTTCCTTCTCCTATTTGCTCCCTTGATCGGCTATTTCGTCAAGGCTTGTTCAGTCGAGGAGACCTCCCTCGCCAACCCAAATCCGCCGGCGGCGCTTATCAGCTGTTCAGCTCTCTTCTGCCTCCTGCATTGTAACCACCCCTCCTTCATTATCTTCACTTTTCTTTCTTCTTCTTGTTCTGAATTTTTTGAAACTTGGTTGGTGCAATAGGAATGATAGAGCGCTTTTGGTCACATTGGATGGCAAGATATTTTTTGTCAACCCCAAGATGATGGAGATTGAGTGGGCCTTGTCCTCTGGCTCCCGAATTCACTCTTCCTATTAGAGCTTCTCTTATTTCAACAACTGCAGGAGTGATGATGATCACTCTTTCATTGATATTGGAAAAGACTGGACCCTCTATCGTCACAACAACACCAACAAGAAGAAGGTATGCCACGCCAACTCAATCTTTTCATACTGTATTATTAGAACGTTTCTGAAGCCAATGTGGTGGAGAATAGTGGTCAAGGTAGTTTTATGTGCATTGAAAGTATTTAGATGATTAATATTGTGTTTATTGATGTGCATTGTTTATTTTAATATGATTAATGGTAATGCCAGAAACTGTCGTCGAGTATTAGAGAATATGTTGCAAGTACTCCGCTAGTTTCCGAGGAAGGAGGAGTCAAGATCCTCAACTTGCATTTCATTCTTAAAAAGCTTTTGACTTTTGATTTAGGATGGAGAAGTCAAGTACTTTGTTGAGTAATCCTGTTACTTATAGCTTCTAAATTTCACTTCATATGTGGTGCAGTTAAATGTCCTAATAATGGTAGTTGTCTTCAATTAAATGACACCAGCCTATTTGGATTTTTGCAAATTTCGATGGCCCGAGTAGTAGTAGTCATTTGTATGCATTATTGTTTATTTTCATACTCTCAGTGTTTCCATCCTGTAGTCATTTGTATGCATTATTGTCTTGGTCTTTCAAATGAACCGTATTGTTCCTATCATCATCTGTTTGGGAAATGAATATTGTAGAATGTAGACCATGCTGACAAGTGATAACTGAGATGATGAATGTGTAGTAGAGAAGACTGATAGTAAGGATTTTTGTTTAGAATGAATTATTGAGCAAGTGGCATACTGGACTTTATTTAATCTAGTCAAAAGAGCTTAATGACCATTTTTATTGGTCCTTTCGATTGTTAGTGCATTTGTAACATGGGTTAGATTCTCTAGTTCAAGGAAATGTATGACAGGTCTTGAAACACATTTAATATTTACAGTAATCTTTCTGATGTTCTGTGTGCACTTATGGGGGCATTCCATCACAGTCAAACGACAAACAGTGCGGCTATTTTGTGATGAGATATATCATCCATGACACAAACTTGTCATTTGCAGATAAGGTAACTAAAACTTCTTAATTTGGATGTTTGCTGTTATTTTTCAAAATAGTTTTGTTTTAGTTTATCAAATGGCATTTCTTTCATTGTTATTTTCAAACTATTGCAGTGGGCTAGGAGAGCCAACCATGTTTATTGTCAAGTGAAAATCGATGAAGTCCGTAATGAGCTCGCAAGTTATGTGGTGAAGAACATCCTCAAGCTGTAAAGTATGTAGTTGCTCATGCCCTAGAAGCTGTGACGTGAAATAGGCTAGAAATGTGTTTTTCTGCTCCGAAGTGACAATTTAAAGTACATTTCTTCACTTATTTTGCTAGTGGAGTAGTATAGATGTGCTCCATATTTTGGTGTTGGAGTAGTATAGAGGTGCTGAAATTACAGAATGGATGTATGTAATTCTCAACTAACGAAACTGATCAATATGTCAACAACTTTAGAAATCAGTCTTAGGAGTGCAGACCTCTTCGCATCCTAATAAAGGATTGCAATAGAACTTGAATCCTAATTGAAATTGAAGATCTTTGATCACGTTATGATTTATTCAATTTGCCAAACCATCCAAAGTAAAATCGTCACACATAACACAAGATATGTTGACGCAGTAAAACCCTCCAAAGAGGTAAACAACTGCGAGCACTATGCCGGTGAACAATCCACTATATGAATATGAAAGTACATAAAGATCTTACACAACTCATCTACTAGAATCAATCTAGTGGGCAGCGGTGTCTCCTCGTCTTTGCTACTTCCAAATCAGCGACCTTGTTCTCCTTTGTCAATCTTAAGATGGCACAACTCTCACCTCGGTTGTCAATCACCTCAAGGCACAAATCATGCATGAACTACCAACACACATGAAGCATAAAACCAGAAAACTTTTTTGATAGAAAAAGTTTGAGATTTGATAATCCTTCAAGAGCTAAACAAGGAACAGCTCATGAAGAATTCTCAACAACAATTTTGGCTCAATACTTTCTGAGGATGAAAGATCAGAAAGCTCTTTATAAACGTAGCAGTAATATCTTTTCTGTTCTAGTGCACAAGCCCTAACAACGTGAAAAACACACACACACACACACACACATATATATATATATAAGATATGAATGAACTAGGGTCTCCTAGGGTTTCAACTATGGAAAGGCTTTTCAAAAGAGGTTTTTATCCATGGATTAAAATCAGACGTTTGAAAGGAAAAGCCCATAAACCAAATGAAGAAAGTTTGAATGCTTTGGATAAAACGTTCCGAAAATTCTCATATCAGTACATTAGGATTGAAAAGATTTTCGCATCCTATAATAGGATTCAAAGGCAAGTTCAGTCCTAACCACTTTATAAGCATGCACATGTATGCAAGACATACCTGATTGATGAGAGTGGTACATGAAGCTTGAAGCATTCCATTCTTTCAAGGATCCAAGAGTAGAAAGCTATTACAAGAAACATGACTCTTGGTTGTTGCGCTTAGGAAATGCCAATCAAAATAAACATTGCACTAACATGTGCTCATTTTTTGCAATATTGTCTAATCAATTTCGATACAATTATGTGGATTATAACAATATTAGATATATATTGGTGATTTTTGATTTCATTATTGTCCAAAGTGTTACACCACAATGCATGCAGTTCGTCATGTCGTGTGAAAGCAAACATATCTTTAATTTTCTGTTGTACGTACACAATGTTCACAACAACCATACAATAAAAACTGTCGTCTGAGAATAATACAGATCACAGATGCTATAATGTTTAGTTGTGTGAATAACAGTCACACAACGGTTATAAAAAGAAAAACGACTTTTGAATCACAATCACACAACAGGTTCTTAAGTTGCCCGTTGTCTGAGTAACGTTCACACAACAGTTAATGATGTCGACATGATATTGACAGCCTGTCGACATGGATGTCGAGTTCATCAGACGACAGTTCTCTAAATCATGTTTCATCAGAAGGCAGCGAGATATACGACAGTCAGCTCCGTATCAGACGACAGCTAAAAACTGTCGTCTTATTCAATTTTTGTACTAATGAAAAGTGAGTGGGGCACATGATCCATTGGGTCTCCATGTGGCTCCGCCCCTGCCCGTAAAGATATAGAACATCATATACATTACATTTTCATTAAGATAAATATGACGAAGTTCATCAAAAATTTGAAGTTGTGGAATTATACATGTATGTGTATATACATCCAACTCAGAGTCTCAGACTCTATCTGAAAGTAATAGACCAAAATTTGAATTGTAGGACAAACTAATTAATAGTTTGATTAAGGGAAAATTTCACAAACAGTACACCAAGTAAATGCCACTAATAATTCTTATACATAAAGTTCCAAACCAAACATTTTGGTACACGAAATTTGAAACCCGACCCACTATCAATACACGACTTCAATTTTTGACACCAAAATGTCCATTATGCCCTCAGTTTTTTTTTTTAATAATTTTTTTCTGTTATTTTTTTTCCTTTGTTTTTATCTCTTTCTTCTTCCTTCTTCCGGCTCCACGAAACCCACCACTGTTTTCATGTGAGAAGAAGCCCGAGTGCACCCACCTCTGTTAACTTCTCAGCCACCATAATAAGATAACACAGGTGCACACGCACTCTGAAAAAAGAACAAGATGTGATAAAATTTTAAGATCAAAAGAAAGAGCAGATAAGAAAGATCCAAACTTTGAACAAGATATGCAACAATTCAAAGTTGTACCACAAGAATCACAATCAAATTCAAAAACCCAGCTACTAAATTTAGAGCAGAACCTGCTCTCGGTGGAGGAATGGGTGTTCAATTGGAGGGCAAGGGCGGCGTTGGAAGCGAAGGAGTGAGCGTGGAGGTGAGGAGGGCGGCGTTGGAAGTGAGGGAGTGAGCCTGGAAGAAGGAAGAAGAAAGAGATAAAAACGAAGGAAAAAAAATAACAGAGAAAAAAATTATTAAAAAAAAAAAAAGAACTGAGGGCATAATGGACATTTTAGTGTCAAAAATTGACGTCGTGTACTGATAGTGGGTCGAGTTTCAGATTTCGTGTACCGAAATGTTTGGTTTGGAACTTTATGTATAAGAATTATTAGTGGCATTTACTTGGTGTACTGTTTGCGAAATTTTCCCTTTGATTAATCTTACTTATCAAACTATGGCACAAAAAAGAAGCTTTAGCAAAAAAAAAAAAAAGCTTTTGCAGATCCGCTCAAATATAAGCACACATCACTTAGGTCATCATCTCCAATCGTGGTGGTCTAAAATAGATCATGATCTAAATTTTTAGACTTTCTAAAAGTAATTTCCCTACAAATAGTAAAATCTATAAATTGTTCGACTCCAACCGTTCAAGGCTAAATTATAATTTTCCCAACAAAAATTGCACATGCTGGATGATACGGCTAAAA
Source organism: Rosa chinensis (assembly GCF_002994745.2). Taxonomy (NCBI): domain Eukaryota; kingdom Viridiplantae; phylum Streptophyta; class Magnoliopsida; order Rosales; family Rosaceae; genus Rosa; species Rosa chinensis. The sequence continues at coordinate 76,830,062 of NC_037092.1, read as the reverse complement.
GATGCATAACTTAAACATTGAAATCAAATATCATCGTTGGTAATATAGTGATCAAGCAAGAGTCATTACCCGCTGAAGATTGTTCCTAAACTGCTAATCAAATGTCACAAACTACTCTAAACTATGCTACTGAACAGTTAACAAAAATAAATAAATTAACTAACCTAGACTCGATGGAATTTTCTGAAAATTTTACAGGACACTAAAGATACATTGATTAATACGTATACAAAATTTCAAAACAATCGGTGTTGATTTGATATAGAAATAATTCACGCAACACTGAACACACAAAGTTAACAAAGTAGAAACAAATTCTATAACTTTAAAACTATTGAAAAAAACAAAGCTAAGGACTCGTTCTCCACCATCAAACACACTCAATCATATCAAAGCTCAGTTATGAAATCCTAATTCTCAATTGAATTTACCTGAAGTTAACTCACAAGCTCGAGTTAACCCATTACCCTTTCTTAGTTCCTCGTTAAGTGAATACAAGTTCACGACTTAATCTATTTCCGATTATGCAACCTAGACACAAGCTCATTAAGTTTAACATATCAAAATCATTAAGCAAGAAAATGGTTTTGATAAATCTGGGGTTATGAGTACGTTGGTAGTCTTGCTAAACCTAGGGTTTGAGTCACATGTAATTCAAGAAAACATTTTGCTACTCAATTGGAATGAACACACATCATATACGAATCTAGTGTTACTCCTAGCATTAGAACCCTAACCTATTCATTTAGTTGCGTACCTAAACAAAGAAGCAAAGATTCGTCTTGTAGACACGGTGAAACAAACAGTTAATTGATAATATAGAAAACTAAAAATGAATTGTCATCAATATGAATTGAACATGTTTGGGGCTTTGGAATCGTCGCTACAAAAGTATTTAGCTAGACATAGTTATGAAGAAAACAAAAACTAGAAGAAAGGAAGAGGAAGAAATGATGGCTAGATGATGATAGAAGACGTCGTTCTTTTCTTTCTCTTGTGCGGCCGAGCATACATCTAGACTGAATGTCTCTCCTTTATTGCTTACGTTAGGAGATGTTTCCTTTTAGGATTCAAATAGCTCCTCCTCTAAGACTTCTAATAATTTCCACCCATTAAAATATGCCATTGATCTTTAATAAATAGAGATATTCAGTTAATACTCATCCTTGGGCTTTAAAAGGAATTCGGGCCTCAAATCATGGATTTCCGTCAAAGTGTTAGATTCTCGGACTGGCTGACCTTGCTGTACTCAATTGGGCATAACTTCTTGTAGAAAAATTATATGAATAAAATTTAAATTTCTGGAAACTAGACATCCAAGGCTTTCCAAACATATAAAGCTTACTATCTGGTTCATTCTGAGCTGCTCTCAGTTTCATGTCGAAGTTGACTAATCTACACAGACAGATTTACTGTTTTAGCTTCCTTTCTTCTACTTTGCTCCATAACACCTACAAAACATAAAAATGAAGTAAATGACTCAAATAGATGGAAAACTAACTAAAAAAAACATGTAGAAATCAATATAAAATCATGTACATTTATGAGCTTATCACTTGACCAATCTCCAACCCTTCTTCATCCACACGTGGTCAACAACATGATCTAAATGTCCAGATGGGTTTTGGAAACATAGTCCAAAAGTGCGACTTTAGACCTAAGATTGGAGATTGATGGCTAAACACTTAGTACCATAGTGATGGACTTCCAGTTTTCATCAAGAAGTAGTGGAAATGCTATTAATGCAAACTCTTAATTAGTAGAGGACATGACCTTTCAAGATGCAAATGGCTTAAAGTTCTCGAGTGGAGCACTTACATTCTTCTAGCGTATACAGGGAATACAAACGAAATACACAAAGAAACAGAATGCACATTCTTTAGTGGAGGTCTTCTTATGGACGTGTAATGTGATTCATGAGGAAGAATAGAAGAACCATAATTTTGAGTAGAGCTCCAGGAAATAAAGGCAGACAACAGAAGACTTGAGCAAGCCTAGCTGCCGAAATCTCAATAGCAGGAAGAAACACATCTGAGCTTTCGCCTAAATATCACAATTACCTATAAACCAATGTTTGTGTGTATGTATATGTACAACCTACTGAGTAATGTAATTGCATTCCTGTAATAAGAACCATGGCAAAGAAGCCTAAGCAGCCATTATGTCATCCTCTTCATCTTCTTTATCTCTATCGTCATTTCTACAAACCCTGCCTGCAAAAAAATTGAGAGAGACTCCCTTTGGTCCTCCTTTTGTACACTCTCTTCTTTAAATTAGTCTTCTGATGACTGCTGTGACTGGGAGGGCATTACTTGCAATATGGCTGGTCATGTCACTCATTTGTTGTTGCCCTTCAAAGGGCTTAAAGGAGGTATTCTTCCCACATCATCACTTGAAAATCTCACGCATCTCACCCACCTCAATCTCTCCCACAACTTACTTTATGGTTCACTTGAGAACACTGGATTGTTATTGTCTTTGAATTGTCTTGAGATCCTAGATTTCAGCTATAACCATCTTTCTGGACAGCTGCCATTTTTACTACCATCTAGTAATATGTGGACACTGGATTTGTCCAACAACCATTTCGATGGTGCAATTCCATCTTCATTTTTCCAACAAGCATGGAATTTGACTAGTTTCAATGTCAGGAAAAATGACTTCTCAGGTTCTATCCCATCATCAGTTTGTCTCCATTCTTCTGCATTCACTAGGGTATTAGATTTTTCCTTAAATCATTTCAATGGTAGTAATATTCATGGATTAGGGAAATGCACCAAACTCCAGGTTTTTCGTGCTGGTCACAATAACCTCTCAAGATTACTTCCTGATGATATCTATAGTGCTACCAAACTTGAAGAAATTGCATTACCTCTCAATTCACTATATGGAGCCATTAGTGAAAGAATTGCCAACCTCAAGAACCTCAAAATCCTAGACCTCAACTCTAATGGATTGAGCGGCATGCTCCCTACAAGTATTGCTAAGCTTTCTAAATTGAAACTGACAGGACCCGACCCAGGAATCACCCCAATTACCTGGATACGAGCCTGCGGGGCCCACATTAAGCGAAATCCTACCGAAAATTCGGCAGAACCTCCCCTAAATATGGGCTACCCAAAAATTTCACAAACCTGGATATGATTACAACATTAACTTCTACTCAACCTACAATATCATATTTACAATCCAAGCACATATATTACATCCGGAAAGTTCAAAGCCCAATACAACATCCGTAAGCAACCACAATCCGAACAACAACATCCATCAAAATCAAAAGAAAAGGCTTATCAGAGCAACACTAAAACTAAGCCGATATCATACAAGGTAGGTTAAGTAATAACCTACGGACAAAAACGGAAGCGCTGATTCCCAAAGTCCTTGAGCCTGGACGCAATCTCGGCTAATCTGAAATCTGGGCATTTGAAAACGAAGGGCCCAGGGGAAAACATATAAAATCCATTAGAGTGAGTGGACAAAACCGAAACTAGAATCAAAACAATTTATGGTATGCTTCCCCATTTCTCTTTTTAACAAAACCATCATGCAGCGAGTCTTTTTTTTTCCAAGAAACTCATTTGATTACTAGGAAGGACTGCTTCCTAGGCATCTCATGCCATCAGGGAGGGACTGCCACCCGATGACGCATCGGAAGGGACTGCCAACCGGAGTAGGAGGCGGTGATTAGTTGGGACTGCCAACTAGCCACAGGTAGTAGAAGGGACTGCCGACTAACTACCTCAAGTCATCTGGAAGGGACTGCCGACCAGATGACGCATCGGGTGGGACTGCCACCCGAGCTGTAGTCTGGAAGGGACTGCCAACCAGACTATTACCTAGAAGGGTCTGCCAACTAGGTAAGATACGCATGCGCCAAACTGGCCTCCTTGTCAACTGTTTCCTTTTTAATCCTTTTCTTTCCATAAAATCACATTTCAAAACTTAATACCATGCTGCATGCATTATTTTAACAAAATAAAAGTCCACTCACAAGTGAATCCCGCAGCTAACCCTGCTGCCTGTCTGTGTCCTCCTCGCTCGAGGGCTCAGTACGTCCTGTCACAATAAAATAGGATATAATTAACCATATAATGAGATACTCTCAAAAACAACTCATTCCCCTCGGAATAAGCATCCGTTATTCACAAATGGTTATAAAACGCCCATCCATTAATTTGAGATTAAATTCTATCATTTCTTTACAATCTCAATGCCCTCTAACTCAAACTACTCAACCGATTTTTAATTCGATTCTCAATCGATCAAGGACTTCACTTAATTTAAATCTTCACAAGAACCTTTCGATAACTAAACAAATTTTTAATTCACTTCCTTCATCAAAAATTACCACCAAATTATAATATAAATCCTTTCCAAAAATTTCCAAATTCATTCTTAACCTTCCTTATTTCCACTCACATTCCCATCTCTCAATTTCAACTCCTCTCTAAATTCTCTTTTCCAAAACACAATCTCCACTCCAAACTCCTCCGCAAAATAGAACAATTCCACATTCTTTCTTAATTTTTCTCTCCTTTGCAAAATCACAATTTCAACTCTAACAATCTCAAATTCTCTCTACTTCCTAACAAATAATTCATAATAGCCCTTTACCAAGAGTTTTCACCCAACACTACAAACATGACAAATCCATCAACCATGTTCAACATCACAACCAAAGAAAACTCAATATCAAACAAACTTCAAGTTTAACACAAACTCAAAGATTAAATTCAATTCCAATCAACCTATTTATTCCAAAATCAACTTCATAACCCACACAACTATCTCTAAACCTGCAGCAGCCACCAAAAACAAGCAAAAATATCCAGAAAAATCAAACAAGAACCCAAGAATTCGAGAGTTACTGTTTACGGTACTGTTCACAGTCTCAAACACCTTCAAATCTTCCTCCACAGCCCAAAACAAGCTGCAACAAGGTTAGGAACTCATTCAGCAACTCACCAACAACCAAAACCCAAAGAAATTTGACCGGAAATCGCCGGAAAACTGAGATCAAAGCAAAAATCCATTTTTTTCCATTTCTGCAATTTTCCTCATATCTCCAAAACCAAAGCTACCCAAGGTGAAATACTTACATTAGATGCAAGAGGAGGAAGAGAAGATCCTCTAATGGCCGGTGGTGCGGCCGGTGGCGGTGGTTTCACCGGAAAAAGTGGCTCTGGTTTGCAGAAAGAGAAAGAAAAGAAAGAAGAGAAAAGAAAGAAGGAAGAAAGGAAGGGGGGGGGGGGGGGCTGGAATCGGGAAACCGATTTCTCTCTCTTCCTTTTCTGTTTTTATTCCCTCTTTTCTACAATAATAACTCATCTAAAAAAAAATAACCATGCTATGAATAGTACTTTCTATTTTTGATCATAACTTTTCCGTAAAAACTCCGATTTAAACAAACTTCGTGTCCACGAACTCGATTTTGCGTATTCTAAGACAATCTCAAATAAATTTCCTAATTTACCGGACTAAAGAAAAAGTCACTCCTCGGTCAACCACGGTAAAAAGTAATTAATAGGTACGGGGCATTACAATCTCCCCTCCTTATAAAATTTCGTCCTCGAAATTGTACCTGTCAAGGAAAAAGATGTGGATACTGTTGCCTCATTTGATCCTCTGGTTCCCAAGTAGCTTCTTCAATCAGGTGATTCCTCCATAATACCTTAACCAAAGGTATAACCTTACTTCGGAGTACTTGCTCTCGACGATCAAGGATCTGCACTGGTTCTTCTTCATAGGTTAAATCTTCTGTAAGTGTAATGGGTTGAGCTGGTAACACATGTGAAGGATCAGTGATGTACTTGCGAAGCATGGAGACGTGGAATACATCATGTACTTGAGATAGTTGTGGAGGTAAAGCCAAGCGGTAAGCGACAAGACCAATTCGTTCCACAATCTCATAGGGACCCATATACCTTGGACTTAGTTTCCCTCGTTTACCAAACCTTACCACACCCTTCCAAGGAGATAACTTCAGAAATACCCAATCACCAACTTGAAATTCAAGATGCTTCCTATGTTTATCTGCGTAGCTCTTCTGTCTGCTTTGGGCCGTCTTAAGTCTCTCTCTGATCACCTTAACTTTATCTGTTGTGATTTCAATAATCTCAGGACCAATAAGTTGTCTTTCTCCCACTTCATCCCAACACAAGGGGGTCCTACACTGTTTCCCATACAAAGCTTCGTAGGGGGCCATACCAATACTCGAATGGTAACTGTTGTTATATGCAAACTCCATCAAAGCTAAGTGCTTATCCCAACTTCCTTTAAATTGTAGAGAACAAGCCCTCAACATGTCTTCCAAAGTCTGTATAGTCCGCTCAGATTGTCCATCAGTTTGAGGATGGAAAGCAGTGCTAAATTGTAATTTTGTTCCCAAACATTTGTGAACCTTCCTCCAAAACTTCGATGTGAATCGGGCATCGCGATCAGAAACAATGGACTCGGGAACACCATGAAGCTTTACAATTTCGTCCACATACAACTTTGCCAGTTTATCCAAACTAAAGGTTTCTTTAACCGCCAGAAAATGAGCTGATTTGGTGAGTCGATCTACAATCACCCAAATACCATCATTACCATCCTGCGTACGAGGTAACTTGTAAATAAAATCCATGGTGAGATGATCCCATTTCCATTCCGGAATTGGCAAAGGTTGCAACAACCCCGACGGTTTTTGCCTTTCCGCTTTCACTTGCTGGCACACTAGACATTTACTCACAAAAGCTGCAATTTCTCTTTTCATGTTTGGCCACCAATAGTACTCTTTAAGAGTCCGATACATTTTTGTACCACCAGGATGCAGGGCATACGCAGAGTTATGAGCTTCATCAAGTATTTCTCGTTTAAGTGGTTCGACGTTAGGAACACAAAATCTCTTCCCAAACATCAATGTCCCATCTCTTCGAATAGAAAACTCAAGTTGCCAACCACCACGAACACCTTCTTTAATCCCTTCAATTCTTGGATCAAGAGGCTGGTTTTCCCGTATTTTATCAATGAATACTGGTCTCACATGAAAACTAGCCACCAGAGTACCAACCTCATCAACCAATAACTCAACCCCCGTAGACCTCAACTCTGACAATAGGGGTACTCGAGTGGCCCTTAAATATGACAAAGTCACAGATGGGTTCCTACTAAGTGCATCCGCCACCACATTTGCTTTACCGGGGTGGTACTCAATGGTACAATCATAATCTTCAATCAACTCCATCCATCTTCGTTGTCTTAAATTCAAATTCGGTTGTGTAAACACATACTTGAGGCTTTTATGGTCAGTGAAGATCTGACATCTGGCTCCATACAGATAATGCCTCCACAACTTAAGAGCAAGTACAATAGCTGCCAACTCTAAGTCATGTGTGGGATAATTCAACTCATGTGGCTTCAATTGTCTAGAAGCATAAGCAATCACATTACCATGTTGCATTAGAACACAGCCTAAGCCTTGTCTAGAGGCATCACTGTAAATCACATACTCCCCACTATCATCAGGCAAGGATAGAATTGGAGCACTAGTCAGCCGACTCTTAAGTTCTTGAAAGCTCTGCTCACAATTCTCAGACCAAACAAATCTGACACCTTTTCTCGTTAACTTAGTAAGAGGAGCGGCAATTCTAGAAAAGTTTTGCACAAAACGTCGATAGTAACCAGCAAGATCCAAGAAACTACGAATTTCCGTCACATTGGTAGGTCTTTCCCAATTCAACACGGCTTCTATCTTTTGGGGATCCACACTAACACCACCAGCTGTAATGACGTGACCCAAGAATGTCACTTGGTCAAGCCAAAACTCACACTTACTGAATTTAGCATACAATTGGTGTAGCCGTAGAGTCTCCAACACAATATTCAAGTGCTTAACATGTAACTCCTCACTCTTAGAATAAACCAATATGTCGTCAATGAACACAATCACAAAGCGGTCAAGATACGGGCGAAACACCCTGTTCATGAGATCCATGAAAGCAGCGGGTGCATTAGTCAACCCAAAAGGCATAACAAGGAACTCATAATGACCATAACGTGATCGAAAAGCAGTTTTGGCTACATCCTCCTCTTTAATCCTTAACTGATGATAACCAGATCTCAAATCAATCTTTGAGAAAACTTTAGCACCCCTCAACTGGTCAAACAAATCATCAATGCGGGGCAAGGGATATTTATTCCTTATAGTCACCCTGTTTAGTTTCCGGTAATCAATACAAAGCCTCAAAGTACCATCTTTCTTCTTCACAAACAACACAGGTGCGCCCCAGGGAGATACACTAGGTCGTATAAATCCCTTATCCGTTAACTCCTGCAACTGTACATACAACTCCTTCAGTTCCGCCGGTGCCATTCTATAAGGTGCTTTAGAGATGGGTGTTGTACCTGGAAGTAAATCAATGGTAAAGTCTATCTCTCGCACCGGGGGCAATCCAGGCAATTCTTCTGGAAATACATCTGGATAGTCACCAACAACAGGAATTTGGCTAAGATCCATAACTTCGGTATTTGAATTCACCACATGTGCCAAATAAGCTTGGCAACCCTTACTCAACATCTTCTTAGCAGTTAAAGCTGAGATCATGCAAGATGGGAGAACCTCCCGTTCACCATAAAAGGTGACAACTGGCTTACCCGGACTCCGAAATAATACAGTACTACAAAAGCAATCCACTAAGGCATGATGCATCCGTAGGAAATCCATCCCAAGGATTACATCAAACTCCACCAACTCAAATGGAATCAAGTCCGCCTCTAAGCAAACTCCTTCTACAAACACTCCACAAAAACGATGTACCCATTCAATTCTATGTCTTTCCCCCGATGGTAGAACAACATGCCACTCTCCGAGTAGGAGAGATGGGGGCACATTAGCAAAGAAAGAAAACCTCTTAGACATAAAGGAGTGAGAGGCTCCAGGATCAATCAAAATGAAAGCTGGTTGACCAAAAACAATTAACATACCCATAATGACGTTCGGTGCAGTGCGACCCTCCTGCTGGGTCATAGCATGAAGACGGGCCTGGGTCACTGGACGCCCTCTCTGTCCACGACCCGGCTGTGTGCTGCTCCTGCCTGACAAACTGCCCTGAGAACCCGAACTAGTAGCACCCACAGAGGTCTGACCCATACTCTGACCAGTAGTAGTGAAGGCTCCCTGAGTCAACTGAGGGCATTCTCTCCTGTAGTGACCCCACTGGCCACACTGGTAACAAGTCCCCACACCTGCCTGACACGGGCCTGCATGGTGTCTACCACAAGTAGCACACTGGGGATAGTCTCTCGGAATCGCCTGTCTACCAAAGCCTCCACTGGAACTAGCAGTGCCACCCCTGGACTGTCTCCTACCGGTCTGCCCAGGCCTCCTGAAGCGTCCCCTGAAACGCTGACGAGAGCTAGAATCTGAACTGCTCGGTCTACTGCCTGATGACGATGCAGAACCCGAACTAGAGGCAATTCTCTTAGATGGCCCCTGACTGGGACCGCCAATCTCCAAAGGTCGGGAACCGTCCAGATATCTAGCCTCACACCTCATGGCAGCCTCCACAGCTAACTTAAAAGTCGGATAATCATGAGGCGCCAACCAATCCCGATATACAGGTAGAAGGCCATTGATAAACTGATCAACCTTCAACTTTTCTGTCGCCACCAACTCAGGGGCAAACCGAGACAAAGCAATGAAACGCTCCTCATACTGTAACACAGTCATCTCCTCAGTCTGCTTCAACTGCATGAACTCAAATCGGAGACGGTGCTGGGATGCCTGATTATAGTACCGATTTGAGAACTCCGTTTTGAACTCTTCCCAAGTCATGGTAGTTGGGTCATAACCCATATTCCTGGTACCCTGCCACCAAAGCCATGCATCCCCATCTAGGAGGTCAATAGCCAAAGGAACCCTCCTAGTAGCTGGACAACCCAAGGACTCAAATACTCTCTCCATGCGGGTAATCCAGTCTCCTGCTACGGACTCCGTAGGAGCACTAGAGAAAGTATACGCCCCATGGCGTCTGGCACGCTCCACAGTATAGTCAGTCCTAGGATTGGGGAGAGCCGCTGCAAAACGCTCAAACAACCGCTCCACGGTCCGTAACAACCCACGAGGAACATGCTCATCATCACCCTCACTAGCGGGTGAATGGTTCCTGCCAGCACGAGATCTGCGTCCGGGTCTCATTCCACCTGAAATTCCCATAACTGAGTTACACCAAGATATTTATACCAACAACAACTATCTTACATACTTGATTGGTACGTCAGCACCGAAGAGTATATGATGGGGAACCGCTGCAGTCGGGCCATCACTCGGGAGGTACTGAATACTATCAAGCATGTAAGACAACTATAAGAAGATATCGGCCACAGAATCTAATAACCTAGTGCTCTGATACCAACTGACAGGACCCGACCCAGGAATCACCCCAATTACCTGGATACGAGCCTGCGGGGCCCACATTAAGCGAAATCCTACCGAAAATTCGGCAGAACCTCCCCTAAATATGGGCTACCCAAAAATTTCACAAACCTGGATATGATTACAACATTAACTTCTACTCAACCTACAATATCATATTTACAATCCAAGCACATATATTACATCCGGAAAGTTCAAAGCCCAATACAACCTCCGTAAGCAACCACAATCCGAACAACAACATCCATCAAAATCAAAAGAAAAGGCTTATCAGAGCAACACTAAAACTAAGCCGATATCATACAAGGTAGGTTAAGTAATAACCTACGGACAAAAACGGAAGCGCTGATTCCCAAAGTCCTTGAGCCTGGACGCAATCTCGGCTAATCTGAAATCTGGGCATTTGAAAACGAAGGGCCCAGGGGAAAACATATAAAATCCATTAGAGTGAGTGGACAAAACCGAAACTAGAATCAAAACAATTTATGGTATGCTTCCCCATTTCTCTTTTTAACAAAACCATCATGCAGCGAGTCTTTTTTTTTCCAAGAAACTCATTTGATTACTAGGAAGGACTGCTTCCTAGGCATCTCATGCCATCAGGGAGGGACTGCCACCCGATGACGCATCGGAAGGGACTGCCAACCGGAGTAGGAGGCGGTGATTAGTTGGGACTGCCAACTAGCCACAGGTAGTAGAAGGGACTGCCGACTAACTACCTCAAGTCATCTGGAAGGGACTGCCGACCAGATGACGCATCGGGTGGGACTGCCACCCGAGCTGTAGTCTGGAAGGGACTGCCAACCAGACTATTACCTAGAAGGGTCTGCCAACTAGGTAAGATACGCATGCGCCAAACTGGCCTCCTTGTCAACTGTTTCCTTTTTAATCCTTTTCTTTCCATAAAATCACATTTCAAAACTTAATACCATGCTGCATGCATTATTTTAACAAAATAAAAGTCCACTCACAAGTGAATCCCGCAGCTAACCCTGCTGCCTGTCTGTGTCCTCCTCGCTCGAGGGCTCAGTACGTCCTGTCACAATAAAATAGGATATAATTAACCATATAATGAGATACTCTCAAAAACAACTCATTCCCCTCGGAATAAGCATCCGTTATTCACAAATGGTTATAAAACGCCCATCCATTAATTTGAGATTAAATTCTATCATTTCTTTACAATCTCAATGCCCTCTAACTCAAACTACTCAACCGATTTTTAATTCGATTCTCAATCGATCAAGGACTTCACTTAATTTAAATCTTCACAAGAACCTTTCGATAACTAAACAAATTTTTAATTCACTTCCTTCATCAAAAATTACCACCAAATTATAATATAAATCCTTTCCAAAAATTTCCAAATTCATTCTTAACCTTCCTTATTTCCACTCACATTCCCATCTCTCAATTTCAACTCCTCTCTAAATTCTCTTTTCCAAAACACAATCTCCACTCCAAACTCCTCCGCAAAATAGAACAATTCCACATTCTTTCTTAATTTTTCTCTCCTTTGCAAAATCACAATTTCAACTCTAACAATCTCAAATTCTCTCTACTTCCTAACAAATAATTCATAATAGCCCTTTACCAAGAGTTTTCACCCAACACTACAAACATGACAAATCCATCAACCATGTTCAACATCACAACCAAAGAAAACTCAATATCAAACAAACTTCAAGTTTAACACAAACTCAAAGATTAAATTCAATTCCAATCAACCTATTTATTCCAAAATCAACTTCATAACCCACACAACTATCTCTAAACCTGCAGCAGCCACCAAAAACAAGCAAAAATATCCAGAAAAATCAAACAAGAACCCAAGAATTCGAGAGTTACTGTTTACGGTACTGTTCACAGTCTCAAACACCTTCAAATCTTCCTCCACAGCCCAAAACAAGCTGCAACAAGGTTAGGAACTCATTCAGCAACTCACCAACAACCAAAACCCAAAGAAATTTGACCGGAAATCGCCGGAAAACTGAGATCAAAGCAAAAATCCATTTTTTTCCATTTCTGCAATTTTCCTCATATCTCCAAAACCAAAGCTACCCAAGGTGAAATACTTACATTAGATGCAAGAGGAGGAAGAGAAGATCCTCTAATGGCCGGTGGTGCGGCCGGTGGCGATGGTTTCACCGGAAAAAGTGGCTCCGGTTTGCAGAAAGAGAAAGAACAGAAAGAAGAGAAAAGAAAGAAGGAAGAAAGGAAGGGGGGGGGGGCTGGAATCGGGAAACCGATTTCTCTCTCTTCCTTTTCTGTTTTTATTCCCTCTTTTCCACAATAATAACTCATCTAAAAAAAATAACCATGCTATGAATAGTACTTTCTATTTTTGATCATAACTTTTCCGTAAAAACTCCGATTTAAACAAACTTCGTGTCCACGAACTCGATTTTGCGTATTCTACGACAATCTCAAATAAATTTCCTAATTTACCGGACTAAAGAAAAAGTCACTCCTCGGTCAACCACGGTAAAAAGTAATTAATAGGTACGGGGCATTACAGAAACTCTTGCTCCTTCATTTCAACAATCTTGAAGGTCATCTACCCAAATCTTTGATGAATTGCACCAATCTTATAGAACTGCATTTGGCATTCAATAACTTAAACAGGAACATCACCATGCTTAATTTTTCCAAACTCAGTCAACTTACTAAACTTGATCTAGGGAATAATTACCTCACTGGTTTTGTGCGAATAAGCCTTTACTCATGCAAGTTCCTGAAAGCAATTCAACTGAGTAATAATGACCTAGAAGGACCAATCCAGCCTGAGATTTTTTTTCATTGAAATCCTTGTCCTTCTGATATTTCCTCTTGCTTAGTACCAATAGATTGACCAACATGACTAAAGAAATGAAATTATTTATGAGTTGCAGAACTCTTGAATTCCTGGCCTTAGCATATGTTTTTGTAGATGAGGAAACACGAGCTGATGTTGGCATGGTTGAATTCGATGGACTCCAAAATCTTCAATTTTTGGATTTAGGTTACTGTGACCTTACTGGTGAAATTCCTAAATGGTTATCTAAGCTCAAGAGGCTAGGCATCTTGTATATGGACCATAATAAAATCACAGGGTTAATTGCTAGTTGGATAGGGACTTCCAATGCTGTTTTTTATCAACTTGGAATCCAACCTAATTTCAAGTGAATTTCCAAAGGAACTTTGTAGACTACCAAAGTTGGTGTCTGAATAGACTGAAGCTCAAGTAGACGATGATGAACTTGAATTGCCTATCTATGGATCTCAGGGTAGATTATCGGTGGTGTTAACAAAGAGTAGTAAAAATTTACCTCACTTTTACTAAATCTACAGCTATTGTACACATGTCCAAAACTATATAGTCTATTGTTGTAACCCTTTTACTCAATTTCGATCAATACAGTAGCACAACCTCTCTATTTTCTCTGCATTTCCTTCCTCTTCAAGCTTTTCTTCTTCAAGCTAACATGGTATCAGAGCTCAGGTCAATCTGTGACCTAGTTTTTGTCAAGAAAAATAATCAAGAATCAAGTTCTCCTCAGGTTTACTATAATTTGTTCAAGATAACAGACCGTTCGTTCAATTTCGGCTCAAGATTCAGATAAGATCATCATCGATTTGGAAGATTTTTGTTGAAGTTTTAGCTATTGTTCATATTATCGAAGCTTTTGATTTTCATTATGAGTACATGATTACTGGAAGTTATAGTTGAAGATACAACAATCTCAGAAATCTCTGCAATTTTTAGCATTTGATACTTTGGAACCCTAGAATTTTGGGGATTTTAGTTCAGAGGTTCTCTTTGTTATGATTTGAGATTTCTTCTAAAATTTGGTTGTTGATTGATGAAAATAGGTGAAAGGAAGAAGTGTATTTTGATTCATCGTCAAGAAAACTGATGAAGTGTTGATGTGATTTTTCATGTCAAGAAAGAATAATTTAAGTTTAGGTGTCTTTGCTGGTACTTAAGGTAGATAGAGATTTGAATGTGCAAAAGATTGTTACTTAAAGTTGCTGATCATTGAAGATAGTACTAAAGTCTCTTGGGTTGCAGCAAACTGGTATTCACTTTGGTCTCGGTATTGATTCTTTAAAGAATGCCTATCAATAATGTCATATACACTTTGCAATATTAGGTTGTCGCAAGGATTGTTGGGACACAGAATTCTGCATTGATACTCCTTTGACATCATTGTTTACTCTGGTCTGTAGTCTACAATTTAGCTTGATCAGAAATATTTGGGAATGAGAAAGAAAGTTGGAAAAAAAAAAAACTGAACTGTGAAGATTTGTGAGTCTCATTTTCAGGTTCTTTTACACTTCTATGTTACCTTGCATCATGGATAACACTACTGTGTTACAAATTGTCTATTGTCCAATTTCTACAATCTAATAACAGTTCAACTAGATGACACTAACTACGTTACTTGGAGATTTATGCTAGAGTCTACGTTGGTAGGATGTGATCTTATGGGATATATTGATGGATATATTCCTTCTCCACAATACAAAATTACAGAAGAGGGTAGTATTACCTCAGAGCTTACACAAGAGGATAAAGCTTGGAGGAAGAATGACTCTGCTTTAATGACATTAATAACTAGTACTTTCTCTCCTATTTCTCTTTCTTTTATTGTTGGGAGCAAAACCTCAAAAGAAGTCTGGTTTTCACTTTATGAGAGGTATGCTAAACTTTCAAAGTTCAAAGCTTTTGAGTTCCAGACCTCATTGCAAAGTATATGGAACATTTTAAAACTGTTCGGGACCAACTGTCTGTTGTTGGAGTTCTCATTCCTAATGAAGATATAGTGTTTCTAATCCTAATTGGATTGCCTGTTGACTTTGAGACCATAAAGGCTGTCATTAGAGCTCAAGAGACGCCAATATCTCTAAGCGAGCTTCGCACATTATTGTTAGATGTTGAGTCTGATATTGTTCAAGAATCAAGATCATTTGCTCCTGCTCTTGTGACTGTAGTTGTTGTCAATCTTGAGAACCATACAAGAACTTATGTAAGGCAGTGTTTCGAATATTCTTCTGCCACACATCTTGCTACTTCAGTTTCTCCAATTACTCAGTGTAGTTGTGTACCTCAACAGGCTGTTATGCAAATAGTACTAACTATGCTATTACATCTGTTTCTGGGCTGCCCCTTATGTCAAGTAATGGTCATATGGTGACATCCACTTCCAATGCATCTGTTGGTTCCATTGTTTATCCTCTTGGTGCAAATGTCATTCCAACAAGTGAAGTTCTTTACAACGGCATAATTTCTCAGCCAAACACTGGTCTTATTCAGCAAAATAGTACACATCCTTCTCCTCAAGTTGCCTTGCAAGCTGGGTATTTTAACTCTATTGTTGGTGCGTGCAAGTGTTTTGACCAAAGAAGAAGAGCTAGAGTTCGTTATCAGAATCGTGGGTGGAATTATTACAGAAATCACAACTATGATTATACTCAAGTTAGGACTTCTGGCTTATATGATAATTTATGTAGTTTGGGGAATAAGAACTTTGGAGGTCTCAATGGTTATGGTGTCTCAAATGGGATCAATAACACTCCTGAAGCCTATCAAATCTGCAATAAAAAGTGACACACTGCTCTAATGTGTTCTCAGAGATCATCTCATCGGGAAATTATTACCTCTGAATCTTATATGCAGTGTCAGATTTGCTTCAAGAGAGGTCATAGTGTAGCAGAATGTTTCTATGAACCCGGGTAATTTTGTTTAATTACTTTGGATTTTCATACGGTTAGTTCCGAGTTTTATTTCTGAAATTTGGAAGTTAAGTTAGTCCAAAGTACATAGGCTTGTCTCAACTAAGTTTGGAATTGAGCATCTTAGGTGGGTTAGTCTTGGTCGAATTTTACGTGGAGAGCTCTACTAGTATTCATTCAATTCAGGATTGGGCTTAGGAAAAGTTGGGTCAGCCCACATCTTATGCATGTTAGAATTGAGGTGTGTATCTGAGCCTTAACCACGTGCCTAGAGACTAAACCTTTTTTTTTTTTTTTTTAAAGGGGGTTTGGAATCCAGCCTAACTGGGAGGTTCAGCCCCACACCCGTTATTATTATTAATATAAGAGGGATGATTGTACAGCGAGGGGGACATGTTACTTACATCTCGAGTACTAGTACAAGAATCCTCATAGAGTACATCCTGAATAATCACAGGAGTCTCATCTAACCAATAATCATCTAAGTAAGAGACACTAACAAGATGTGCCAATATATGGGTCACACCATTTGCTTCACGAAAAATAGGTCGTAAAGAAAAAGAAGTAATAGCACTTATAGCAACACGTTGACCTACCTGCTCTTTCCCTTTTTAGGCACTCTCAACGTCATCTAGACATCCACCAACACCAAAGCACAATTCAGACCAGAGCTACTATCACCTGATCAACCAACTCCCCCTCTTGCTCCATCAATCTCAAACTTCTCCTTTGGTATTTCTCATTGAGCACCACAGATGATACTCGTGGCTACAACCTTAAGATTAGTTGACTAAGACCTTGGAGTTTGAATTAATCCGGGTAAGCTTCCATGACCCAGATTCTCGTTCTTGGTGAGTTTGAAATTAGGTTGTATAAGTTTGTTGATTATGGGTCTTGTTCATAGTTGAGGTTGAACAGAAGAAGAAATAGGATTTGGAAGTGGGTTCAAGTGCTCGGAGTCGGAATTGGAATTAAAAAGAGCTTTGGGCAGCAATGATCCCGCTCACTAGATTGATCGAGGAAGTAAGCTGTCAAGATGTAATCATATTCGTGGTTTTTGGTTCATGCTTGTTGAAGTGTTGATGTCTTTATGAATGTTTGGTTGGTTTGATTCTTTGATTAATTAAATAAAGATGAGTGGGTCTGCTTGTTGAAAATTATAGTGCTAGTAATTGATTTAATTATGGATGGGTTAGCTTTGGAGAGGATTATATGCACCGACAGTGCAAGTGCACTGTAAGTTATTTTAATCTCTAAAAATAACAGCCACTCATCTAATCCACTCCTTTATATATCTTAATATCAAAAAAAATTACATCCATTCATATTGCAAGTACCCATACACTGACGGTGCATAGAATACACTCCCGGTTAGCTTGTATAAACAATGTCTGGAAGTGTAGCCACTCATTGTTGATAGCTTTATCGTTTGGTGATTTTGGAAATCAAGAGAGTTTAAAAGCTGCATTGTTTTGGTAGTTAAGTTGCAGACGTGAATGAGTACTTGACAAAAACTAGATTAAAGTTGAAGGCTTGATTTGGTTACTTAAGTTCTTGTTATCTAGGAAAGTTATTGATATTATTATACTATATACGAAAGGCCGGTTGGCTGGTTACTGTTACTACTGTTCATCAGGTCGAAAAGGCCATTTTTCCCTTGAATTTTTCTCCCAATTACACATTTTTGTACGTGTTTCATACTATGTCATCTGGGCATATGCGTCTTTTGCCATTGGAAGGGGTTAAAAAAGACGCTTCTGTCCTTTTTCCACTAGAATTTCAGGTTCTTCTTGGTGTTTGACACGATGTCGGCTGGTTCAATTGAGATTTGACATTGTCTGAAAACCTAGTAGACTGATGGCAGAAACAACCTGCAAGCTCGAACAAAAGCCGATAATGATCTTATCAAGTCCAAACAAAACGAAGAATACCAATTCTTCCAGATTTCACAATCGGACAAACAGTGTTCGAAATGGATTCCATGGGATTACAATTTTGTCCTAAATAGTTGAATATATAAGAGGGAGGGATCTCCGGTACTATCCTAATTCAAGAAGCCTCCATTGTCGTCAGCATCTGCTTTTAGCCGACATCAAACTTCTCCATCGAGATCAACATCAGCACAGACTTGGTGAGTTACCCAAGCTTTTTCGTTCATTTACACTTACCAATTTCTTTTGTTAATTTGAACTAATCCTCACTCATTTTGGCTTAGTCTTTCCCTTTTTACGTCATTGTTTAGTTTAGTTGTGCAATTGATTTGATATGAATATTGGGAGAAAATGATGAATTAATTTCATGATTTTCATCATCTATATTTGCAGGGATCCATTCACGTGCTATTGTCATGATTGAAACAGAAAGAAGAAGACCTTTGAGCAATTCAAAGGTAAGGCATGCCTATGCATATTGCAGATTAAAGTTTGAATCCTGCAATTTAAGGTTTAACATCCTTTTTTTTTTCTTTTTTTTTTCAGGAATATGTGGAATTTATATATGGGGTTCAAACCAGGTGGGTCTTCTCTGGCCCATGTTTTTGGTTTAGTTTGGATTCTTAGATAACTTGCCAGAATTGATCAGAAAAAATGCGTTTGGGCACCAGTATAATGGCCAACAGTGTCTAAGTAAGTTATCATCTTTCATATTTTGATCATTATTTCTTTTCATGTTTTATAATCCTCTTATATAAACTTTGTTTCCTTTTACCAAAATTATTGTTTAGTTGTGAATGAATCTGAATCCATTGTCTTTTCGTTCAAACATCTCTATAGTGCTCAATTAACTCAGCATAGTAGCTTTTGGTGTTGTCATGAAATGGTTAACTTTATGATTAACAAAGTCAACTTCCTCAAACGAAACAAATTGCACCATGTTCCAGCAAGAAACAAAATTTTTAACTGATGAATTTCTTTTCTCAAGTTTCTGCATTTTGTGATCTGTATCTACATCTTTTAGATATACTGCTTTCTTCTGTCTGTTTATTTTCTAAAAGTTTATAATTCGTTTTAGCCTAATAATCAGGAACAGTTAATATAAAATGCTTCATTTATGCATTACCTTAAAGCCTTAACATCCTTTAAAAAAAGGCATATAATCTTTTGATAAAATTTCACTAGGCTTCAGTGACAGATACAAGAAAATAGATCAACTGATTCTACTGAAAGCTTTAATTCCAATTTGTCTGGCATCTGCATGTTTTTTCCAGCTTGAGTCATTCGGTCATAGTTTCAAATTCAGTCTTCAGCTTTAAAGGCTTAACTTGGTTGGTTACAGCAGCTATGGCTGGTTGCTTCTTATGAATTACATATTGGCTAAAAGCATTTGAGCAAGTCAGGTAATTCTCTATCTGTGTCTATATGTATCTCAATTTTTTTATTCGCTTCTCTAATTTCCAACTATCACACCTGGGTATGTAAGCTATTGGTTTCCTTTGCTTTAACAACTGAATTTATCAGTTTAAATGTGTAAGCAATCATTTAGCACTATTTGTGTATTTCTAGCTGGGCGATTTAGCACAATTGTTCCTCAAATTTTTTTAATCTTTAAGGTAGATATATGGCGCCTGTCGCAGCTAAAGAGACATTCTACACCTCAGGATGTTTGCCAAGATTTTGCACCATTTGCAAAGAATGATGGAAGCAGCAACTTTCAAATTAAGACATTTGTAAATGTCATAGCAGGTAATACCCTTTGTCTGCTGCTTAACAAATAGCAAAAAGTATGTTGCTGTTTGTGTATTGGTTTTTCTAACATTGGGAATACCTTTACTCTTCAAAGTTCAGATTTTGAGGAGTGAGTTGTTTTAGCACAATTCTTGCTTGACTGTTTGTGCTCTTTTGTTTCATGTAGTTTCTGAAAAATGGAAGTTTTCATTTACATGTGGTTAGGAAATTGATTATATCATTTACAGATGATGCACTTGCATATATAACATGTGCACTTCTAACTCTTAGGGGGTCATGGTGCTCAAATGATTCTATTGCAATTCTGTGGGATTATTTCTCCCCCTAGCTCCCCTCCTCCCCCAAAACAAAAATTTGGGACAGCGATTGAAAGAATGGAAGTTTTTATTAGGGAATTAGGTATTTCATTGTTCACTAGATGCTCTGCAAATATTGGAACATTTCATGGCAAAAAAATTGCTCTCTCTCCCTTTTTTTTTTTTTTAATTACAGTGATGAACTTTCAGCTTTTAAGTTTGATAAGGAAAATTTTTAACTTTTTTTTACTCTGAAATTGGAAGAATATTTTGACTTGATTTTCGTGTTTGATTAATCTGATTCTTAAAGTTCTGGTCTTCTGTTGCTCTTGGTTTTATTTGCAGCACCGATGTACCTAATTGGATCAAAATCGCTCATGTTTGTATTTGGTTAACATACCAGATTTTCAAATCTGTAAAAGATACTCTGATTATGGACATAATATTTTGAATGTTTGTTTTTGTTGTAGTTAAACTTATAACCAACCCGCAACATCACTCGGAATTGATCTCTATCGTTGTCTACACAAGCAATTACTCTCCTGAACAACAGTAATGTTATGAGATCAGGGATACCATGTAATATTATGTAATAATTTCTTTCTTCCATTACGTAGTTCTAATTCATTGATGAGTAACTCCCGCGGCAAAGCGTGGGCATAATTTCTAGTCTTAATTAAAGTTGGGTGTTCGTTTCTCATAAAGAGATTGGTAGTTGAATTGTTAAGCTTGGTTTGGTATTAAGGTTCAGCGAGAGGATCTGAGCTGCATGTTGATGTGTATATATATGTTATGGTTAAACAACTTGTGGCTGATGACATATAGAAAGCTTAATTGAGGTTTTGGTCAGAAAGTTGTTTGGCATGTTGCTAGTGCTTAATTAGAAATCAAAGGGAGGCCATGATTATAAAGTTTGGTATATGCTATGTTTGACTATGAGCTGGTCTTCTTGGTGAAAGTTATGTACTCTATGTAGAATTATTTGATTGTAATTCATGATTCGTCGAAAATGGTACATAGGTGAAGGATAACCATTTGTTCCTAGAGAGTTTACTAACTTAGAATTGTCGGGTTTAGAATTCTAGTGACCGAGGCTTAACCAACGACAGTGACAGCTTGGAGATTGTCTAAGCACGGATTCCAGGTAGGGGGGGACTCACCTACGCCTCACTAGAGTTTTCTTTATATATTTGTTTTAAGTATTGCATGACTTACGCACGGTTTCGGTGTCTTTTATTCATTTTATGTTTAAGGAAAATATGATTTGTAGTAGTATTATTGATAATAGGAGCCCTACATATAGGGATTTACATAGTATACAAAAGGTAATAGAATCCAAACATAATTAGGAAATCTAGAACCTTCTCTTATTACAACTCTAAGATTAAACTCTAGTTTGAAGAGGCACACATGATGTCGACTTCCTTCAACACTCCCCCTTGTGCCTCTCAAACTTGGTGATGACACTTTGATCGTTGTCTCACTAAAAACCTTGCCAGGTAACAAAAACTCTGTGGGACAAAAATAATCCTGGTCGAAGGACAAAAAGAGCACAACACGTCCTTCACTCTTCGATATCGAACATGTAGACATCATACCTCCCTCTGATATCAATATCTCCCCCTGATTGCTACAATCATGGGAGTTCGGATAACTTTCTCAATCCGATGCTCTTCACATGTTTCTCAAATGTTGATTTAAGTAACGACTTAGTAAATAAGTCTGCTACATTATCCTCAGATCCGATTTGATTCAGTTCAATATTTAGAAGTGCTTGTTGTTGCTGATTGTAAAAGAACTTAGGTGATATATGCTTCATGTTGTTGCCCTTGATGAAACCTAATTTCAGTTGCTCAATTCATAAATGCAAGTAGGTTTATCTGTGGTAGACTTCAAACCACAAGTTTCTCGAATATGTCTAATTACAGACCTTAGCCATATGCATTCTCACACAGCTTCATGTAGAGCAATAATCTCTGTATGATTTGAGGAAGTAGCAACAAGGGTCTGCTTTATAGACCTCTAAGATATCGCAGTGCTTCCCATGGTAAAGACATAACCCGTTTAGGAGCAACCTTTGTGAGGGTCAGAGAAATACCCTACATCAGTAAAATCCATCAAAACATCACCATCATTTTGATGTAAGGGAGGAGGATGGGTGACCGGCGGCTTTGCCTATCACGGCGTCTTGGACGGTGCCACTTGGGCTAATGAGATCCGTTCTCATTCTTCCGTCATTCTTTTCTCTCTGCAGGGATAGAACAAGCCCATATGTATCTTATATTTTAAGTAACAAAAGATTGTCTTTATACAAGTCCAATGATGTTGGGTTGGCGCAGGGCTACATCTAGCCAACAAGTTCATAACAAATGAGGTGTCTGGTCTTGTATTGTGTTAAGTACGATAATGCGCATATTGCACTTAGGTACGATAATGCGCCTATTGCCATTATCACGTCTTCGTCATCATCCCTGGGACGAAACGTATCCCTCTTAGGGTCAAGACTACGGAAGACAATGGGAGTGCATCTTTGACTTTATCAAAATGTAAACCATTTATTGACACGGTATACTTCTAAATCTAGACAAAATCGTGTTCTCCCAAGGTCTTTCATCTCAAACTCGGATTTCAGGTGTTCAGCGGTTTCCCTTAACTCTCAAAGGTTCCAATTATGTTCATCAACATAAACTGTGACAATTGCAAATCCAGAACTTGTCATGAAAACACAAGGGCATAGTTCATTATATCCCTTCCCAATCAAGTAGTCACTTTAGTGAGCGTTTCACCCTCATTGAAAACGCCCTCCGTGGTTAAGAGCCACTTGATTTGGGTAAATGAAGTATATAAGACCCTTCATTATATTCCATATCTAGATCCCCATAGAGATACGTAGTCACCACATTCATAAGCTGCGTGTTCAGTTATTCGGAAACTACCAAACTGACAAGGTAGTGGAGTGCAATGACATCCATTACGAGAGAATATATCTTCTCATAGTCGATTCTAGGGCGTTTTGTGAGAAGCCATGCACCATAAGGTGAGATTATCATCTCTTTTTCTCATCACACTATCTAACGAATACCTATTAATGTCAATATGTTTTATGTTAGGAGGTGTTGGCATCTCAGGCCCGAAATCCTTCCTCTTCGTTAGTGAATCCAATTCAACCTGGATCGCATCTTTCCATTTAGGCCAATTTTCTCTATGTTGGCATTCTTCAACGGAGTAAGGTTCGATGTCATTGGTCTCAATAATTCCACGTCTTCATGTACACTAGTGTAATTCGTAGAGATCTCTATATTCTCAGGAATTAGTTCTAACATTGACGCGTCCCCCAACGATGTCTCTTGGACATAACTACAATCCATAATATTCTCATGAGACGGATTTTGAATATCAATGATCAATGAATCAAGTTGTGCCAAACTCGCCCTCTTCTTAGGGCGAGAATCCATCGAACCTATGGGTCTTCTACGCTTTCTAGCGGAACCCATGACCTATGACACCATTATGCCACCTTTATGGCGTCACCATACCACCATCTATGGTAGTCGTGCCGTACCCATCTCCTTTGGGTGGCACTATGTCCTCTTATGGGGACATCAATCCTTGCAGACATGTTTACAGCAGGTATATGTGATCTCATCACTTTTAGGGGATCAAGATGAGACATAGTGGGGACAGACCACGACAATTCTTGTCGTTCTTGTTTAACATTGACGTTCTAATCTCCCCCTAACGACGGGAAGACTGTCTCATCAAAGTGGTAATTCGCAAATCCAACGAAAAAGAGATCGCCTGTCAAGGGTTCTACATTGCGGACTTATGGTTGGAGACTTATGTCCAACACAAATATATATATATATATATGCATTCGTTGCAATGACTCATGTTGATGCACTGTGGCGGCGCAATTAGCACATAAATAGCACACTCAAATATGCATAAGTACGAGATATTAGACTCGAACCCAGTCACTAGCTGTAACGCAAATAAAAGTTGAGTGGCTACTGTGAGTAGTAGATGAATTAGCATAGCTGCATGCGATATTGCATAACCTAAGCGGAAATATTGGTGTGCGTTACCAATGTCCGGGCTACTATCGTAGTCGTTTAATGGTGGTTTTTCCGCAAGACCAATTGGGTGTGTACATGGGAATATGATACTTGATATCAATACCCAATGATATGCAATAGTCATCGAAAATTTTCGATGTAAACTCTCCAGCATTATCAAGTCAAATTGACTGAATGGGATGATCTGCGTAGTGAGCCCGTAGCCATATGTTCTAGGCTAGGAGTTCATCATAAGCAGCATTACGAGTGGATGATAGCGCGACATGTGACCAGCATGTCTGCACATTAACCAACACCATAAAACATCTAAGCAGTCCGCAAGTTGGTTGAATCGATCCACCAAATCCCCTTGGATTCTATGTAAGAATGGAAATATTTCTTTAGTGTCATTTGCATAGGATGGTCTTCATCCTAAAAAAAAGGCTTTACGGAACGAAAGATTGACCTTATAATCAACCAATGTAGGTTTTAGTTGAGCCACAATGTCACAATTTACTTTGAAAAGTAGAGATAGGAGCCAAGTCTCCATACATGGCGTCAAAGCCATGATTTTGCCGCAGGGGGATCAAGGCGCTGGCATTGGCCTGCCGGTGGTGCATGGCGGTAGTGCCCCAAGGCGCAGCGGCGGTGCAATGCTCTCTTTGAATCGAATTTTGATTCTCACTTCTCTTCGTTCTGAAGAAGAGATGTCTGTGTGAAATCTTTAGCATCACGGATCATCATATCATGACCTGGGTGTCCCAAACAGTCGTGTCAAAGCCTATATGTGTCAGAATCTCATAAGTCATCTCTCATGACATGGTTGGATTCAATGACTCGAATAGTGGTTGCATACAACCCACTAGAGCGACACATAAGTTTCTCTAATACTCGTTTATGTCCGTAGTCATTAGAGGTGATGCAAAGGAACTCTTGTCCATTCTCACAATGTGTTTCCACATGAAAATCATTGGCTCTTATATCTTTCACATAAAGTTCGAATTAAGGTATGTCCAAGACATTTAGTAAAAGAATCGACACTTTATTAATAGCCAATGATTACATCAAAGTTTCTCAACCAAAGTCTAATCCAAAATAAAAATCAAACTTAGACAACTCGTAGTCACTCACTCAATCCATTTGGTAACTCCAATCAAATATGACTAGGGAAGTAGAGAGAGATGTCGGTGGAGCGAGGCTCTCTTAAGTACCACTAATCTCAATCACTTTCCTAGACATCACACTTCATTGGATGCGCCACTTGAGAAAGAGTTAATACAAAATTGTCATTTATTGATTAAGGCATAATTGCCATTACATAATTCTTGGAAAAATAAAAGACTATTCGAAATAAAAATCTGCGACATTTTGTCTTCATTGCCAGATTTTAAAGTCTTTTTGAACTCGATGTCTTGATCACCATTGATCAAGTACTTCATAAAACATAATGTAGAGGATGCTCTCTTGATTGAGGCATATTGACGCAATATAAATGGTCCCTAGGACCATTGGCGTTGGAATAGTGTTACCATGGCCAAAAGTGGCGCCATGATGTCCAACCCCCAACCCTCAACGTCATGACTCCTTTGGTCATGTATTTGCCAACTTTGGCGATTATCTTCATGAGCATGTTGATCATATCATCAATGGCGACTTCTTCTAGCCATTAAACGGTGCTCATGGTAACCATCTTGAGGCCTATTATATTTTCCATTCACAAAGTTTGTGGCTGTGCCTTTCAACACATGCCATAGCTCCAATTAGCTTATTGAAATTTGTGATCTGTCTTGCATTTACATGAGTCCGGAATAAATCAGAGGACCTCATAGCATAGACAAGGAAGGTATTGAGGGTTTTCTCAATCAATTGTTCTTCTGTGATAGTTTTTCACAAGCATGCATCAATGTCTGATGCGGAGAGCTTCAGAACAATATTCCATAACTTTGTCAAAGTTAGAGAAGTAGAGATAATTCCATCATGCTTCGAAGTTCAGAAAATTGTGAATGTTGTTAAAACATTCACGAAGCGCTACCCAAAGGTTTCTAGCTCTATCCTCATTCATGTACTCAAAATGGAGTGTCATCTCCATGTGGCGCTTCATCAGGGTAAGTGCCCTGGAATAATCTATCTTAGTTTGTGAGTCCTGAGCGGTTCTTTTAGAACAGGGCTCTTGGATTATAGGCAATAAATATCCCGTGCCCGTAGAATCCAATGGGGTAAAATTGAGCTCGTTCAAGTTTGATATCCAAAAAGGAGAAACAAGAATGGATTAGTTTCGGAGTCAATGCTTCCACGAAAACTAATATTAAGATTTCTGAGCCTTAATGCTACCAAGAAATCGATTTCCAAGAAATTTGGATTAGACCGAAACAATGATGTTTTAATATGGTCACAATTTGATGCTTGCGGATGCTCTTAGTCTGAATATTATGAACACTCTTAGTTCATTGATTACGAACGCTCTTTAGTTCGTTTATTATGAACACTCTTAGTTCATTGATTACGAACACTCTTAGTTCGTTTAGCGTGAATCCCCACAATTTCGCTTATTAAATAATCGAACCCATGTTCGT